>NC_092334.1:283385000-283990625 GCF_046630445.1 Rutidosis leptorrhynchoides | reverse complement strand
GAATAGTAACTGTAACCATTTTCGTTAAGTATGAGTATTTTGATATATGTCTTGAAGTCTTCCAAAAGTATTTTAATACATCTAAATACACTACATGTATATACATTTTAACTGAGTCGTTAAGACATCGTTAGTCGTTACATGTAAGTGTTGTTTTGAAACCTTTAAGTTAACGATCTCAATTAATGTTGTTAACCCATTGTTTATTATATCTAATGAGATGTTAAATTATTATATTATCATGATATTATGATATATTAATATATCTTAATATGATATATATACAATTAAATGTCGTTACAACGATAATCGTTACATATATGTCTCGTTTCGAAATCCCTAAGTTAGTAGTCTTGTTTATATGTATATAACTCATTATTAATATACTTATGGAGATACTTACTTATCATAATCTCATGTTAACCATATGTATATCCATATATATATCGTCATGTCGTTTTTACAAGTTTTAACGTTCGTGAATCGCCGGTCAACTTGGGTGGTCAATTGTCTATATGACACATATTTCAATTAATCAAGTCTTAACAAGTTTGATTGCTTAACATGTTGGAAACATTTAATCATGTAAATATCAATCTCAATTAATATATATAAACATGGAAAAGTTCGGGTCACTACAATAATGGTACTTGTGTGCTACATTCAGGATACAAGACTATTGCTGCGAAAATTATGCGGATGGGATACTTTTGGCCGTCCCTATACCGCGATGTGGCAAAAATTGTTAAACGCTGTAAAAGTTGCCGAAGGCATGCTCTGCAGAATCGAATGCCGCGACATGATATGATCCCTGTTAATTCGCCATGGCCGTTTAGTAAATGGGCCATTGACATTGTGGGGCCATTTCCTGCAGGACCTGGCAATGTTAAATTCTTAATCGTTGCAATTGATTATTTTACTAAACGGGTTGAAGCGAAAGCGGTTCGCACAATCACTGGTGTGCAGGTGCGAAATTTTGTGTGGGAATACATTGTGTGCAGATTTGGTATTCCACGAGAATTGGTTAGCGATAATGGCGCACAAATAGAGAAAGATCCATTTAAGACGTAGTGCACTGACTTAAACATAATACAAAAGTTCACGTCAGTAGCGCACCCGCAAGCTAATGGTTTATGCGAGGTAACAAATCGCGATATTGTAAGCGGAATAAAAAAGAGGTTGTGCGAAAGGCGAACTGGTTGGGTAGATGAATTACCCAATGTCTTATGGGCACATCGTACAACTTTCAAAAAGAGTACCGGTGAAACACCATTTAGCCTGGTTTATGGCTCGGAGGCAGTAATCCCCGCTGAAATTTTAGTACCAACGCATCAAATCGCTAACTTTAATGAAGAAGCAAATGATGCTGCATTGTGCAAAAATCTCAATTTTATAGAAGAGCGGAGATTAATAGCTGCTATCAGAGAAGCAAATAATAAACAGCAAATTGCTAAGTATTATAATAAAAGAGTGCGAGCTTTATCATTCGCTATAGGTGAATGGGTGTTGCGTAATAATGAGGCAAGCAGAGCAGAAAAGCTAGGCAAATTGGGTCCTAATTGGGAAGGCCCTTATCAAATTGTGGCAATTAATGCGGCAGGCTCATATAAGCTCGCGGACGTGGAAGGGCGAACTTTGCCTAATGCATGGCATGCTGTCCTTTTAAAGCGATATTATGCATAGTTTTGCGGAATTTAACAATTGTATATGTAAAAAATCGCGAAAATTATATTCAATACACATGGCTGAAATACTTATTAAGTGTCCTTGTTTTTAATTTTTTGCAAGTCTTGATCACGCTTGTTAAAATTTTAAGAATACTCACTTGTAAAAGTATGCAAAAGTTCTAATGCGAATAAATATGATATGTTTTGCAGCTAATTTCATATTTTTATATTCCGCATTGTTTATATAGAAAAGTGATGAAATTGTCCACTTTTGCACGCGAATTATTGCGAAAGGAATATTATCTCCTAAATATTTGATCTTGCCAATATTTAGATGCTTCGCAATGCTGATTACATACCTAAGGATCGTTTCGGCGGACTTAGAAGATTCATAACGTATAAGCATATACGCACACAGATTGTTTCGCAAAAGTACGCATTTATTATGTGCACAATAATATATGTTGGAAATTGCAAAGGACAAGTTTGTGTTATGAATATTGACAATGAAAGCGCTATAAAAATAGAAGTACTTGCAAAAATATGAAAAAGCGAAATTTTATTAATAAAATCGCAGAAGCAGCTGCGTGCTGATTATACAAAGTGAGTATTAATCATGGGTTAAGTCAAGCTTGATGATGTCATCTGCAGTGGCATCTTCTTGCTCACTTATCGCGGTTATCTTCGGGAGGGGAATTTCGGCTATGCCCTGTTGAGCGACCGCATATGCTGACTTCGCATCTTCCAGTGAGTAAAGGCGATCAGCTAATGCAGCTGGTAGTGGGTCTGGCAGTGGGCAGCGAATAGCAATCTCATCCATAAATTCAACCCTCTCGCGTAGCCTTAATGCGGAGGCAAATGTTGAAAAATTTACAGAAACAGGCTTGGAATTAAGGATCTTTCTAGCCAGTTCAGGGAGATGTTGGCGGACCTTGGTGAACTCAAGTTCCGCAGAGGCTTTAGCAGCAAGAGCGTTGTCTCGCTCTGTCGTTAGGTTCGTCACATTCTCTGACAGTGTTTTAATAGTGTCCTGCAGTTGCTTTTCTTTCTCATTCGCATCAGTAACCTGTTGTTTCAAGTCATCAATGGTGGTTTTTGCTGCGGTTAACTCATAGGAGAGATCAATACAGCGTTTTTCGCTGTTTTCAACTTTGATCTTTTCCGCATTATACTTTAGTTGTTCAGCTTCAAGAACATTGAAAAATTGTTCTTGACGGCATATAACATCATATGCTGAATTAAAGCACATGTAGAAATTTTGAACAAAACTATTATGCGCGTCCAGCGCAGAGAGTTTAGAGAACTCGCGGCGAAGCTCGCCGGGGATTGCTAACTTCATCTGTTGGCGCTGATCCAGAGGAGCGGCAGCTGAAGCGTAAGTATATCCTGCTAAACCATCAATTCGCACTCCATAAGAGTCAGGTGGAGTGCGGAACAATTCGGTGATTTGATCAAGAGTGTTCGGACTTACAAAGATAGGATCACCAGAAGAATCGCCTGCAAAATAATGTCGTTGGTTAGTCGGCGAAATAAAAATAATATATATTTTACATGTTCAATGGCAATTCGCAATATACCAGTTTGCTGTTCCCCTTCGTGTTCCGGTATAAATGGATCGTTGTGAGGAACGGTTTCATGTTGTTTATGTTTTTTGCTTTGCGAAGATGGCGGTGTTTGTAATGGCCGCTTGGTAGTACTCGGCTTTGAATAAGGAGATTTAGAGGTTAAATCAACGATTGGAATGGGCTGCTTTTCTTTCGATGATGATGATTTAGCCTTCTGGCACGTTAATAGTTTAGTGATCAGAGTTTTTGGATCAGCTTTCCTATCTAACTCGTTAATCTTCATTGCAAATTAAAAGAGAGCTGCAAAAAATGATTAAAATGATAACGATTGATTGATGAATTGGGTAATTCTTTGATATTTTGGAAAAATAAGTAGTGAATTTGTGATTTCAGATCACAATATATATAGGCGACGGAGTTAATTGTGATAATAATCTATTGAGATAATTCAAACGGTAACATTGACTGTTATAACGGTAACTAGGTTAATGCGAAATTCCTCAAGGTGAATATTGACTGCGATAACTGCGAATTTTTAGAGTTTATCATGATACATTTGTTTCGCAATATGTATCATAATAAACTGGGGAGACTTGATCATATACATAGCATTGTATATGTATATTTTATTGGCTAAAGGCCAAAGGCTGAACTGCGCGAATTATAAGGCAAAGCTATGCAATATTCGATGAAAATAAATACTGCGGTTAAGTATTCGCTGAAATGCCAAACTGCGGTTTGATCCGCTGACTTTCCGCGGAGAGCTGAGCATCTCGCAGACCGCGGATATCACGGATACTATAAATAGGGAGCTTAGCCTCTCATTTATAGGTTGTTGATTCTCTGCCATTTGCCTAAGCCTTTGTAGATTTCACTTGTGACTTTGCCAAGGACTTCTTACATTGAGTTAAGGTGAATCATGCTAATCGATAACGAAGACCGGGTCGGGGTGGTTGATCACTTGATAGTTAAAGTGAAAAACGATCATCGGGGCCCAAAACAAACAATAACACCCCAATCCTCCTCATTGCACTCGATCCTAGATCCAATTCCGTGAGGAAGACGGATCTAGGCTCGATCATTCAGCAAAAGAAATAAAGACATGTAATTCATAAGTCCAGAAACAAGTGATGCATTCAGGTTTTACTAAGGAGACTTTCCATCCTTGATCTTGTGGAAAATAACCGTTATGACCATTGGCTAGGAAGCATGTCGTAATGTCGTCAAAAGGACGAGGGTTTCGTAATGTCCAACAGCCCCGTAATAATATAAAAACCTTGTTTCTCACCCCAACTACTGAATCCGTCACTTGTGGGAAGGTTTTATTTAAAAGCTGCAATCCGATGTTCTTTTTCTCACTTTGGTAAGGAGCAAACATCACTAACCCGTAAGCATAACATGCTTCTTTATGTTGCATGTTAGAAGCTCTTTCTAATTCACGAAATCCTATGTTGGGATATGTTGAGTCAAAATAGGTTCTTAACCCGTAGCATAAAATTGCATTTGGGTTCCCCGCATTTAACACTTTAAAGAAAACACGGCGTAACTTACGGTCTCCCCAATGTGATATACCCCACCTATCAAAGGAAAGCCTTTTTATAAACTAAGGCATTTCTAGAAAGTCTTTCAAGTGTTTGACAAGTTAATTTCGCCATAACTAAATGTGTTGATGAATTCTGACCGACTTTAGACAAGATTTCCTCAATCATATCCTCTGGTAGGTCTTCTAAAATATTCGGTTGTCTACCCTTAAAGTCCATTTTGTTTTTATACTGTAAAATAGACAAGGATTAGATTCGTAAAAGATAATTAACAAACAATACAAGAAAGTTTTACATAGAACATAAAAGTATAAGCACACTACAATACATATAATACACAACATGATTACAACCCTCTAATCTGAATCACTGGTTTCTTCTTCTTCGGACTTGGTTCGTTTTCCTAATTTTCTAGGAATATATGGTGTTCCTCTAATACGAGCCGTCGTTTTCCACAATGGTTTAGAAAAACCTGGTGGTTTAGAGGTTCCCGGGTCATTGTTACATTTTAAGAAATACGGATGTTGCCGATACATATAAAGTTCATCGGGGTTGGAATCGGGTTTCTCTATTTTTATACCTTTTTCTTTATTATTTTCTTTCGGTTTATTAAATTGGGTCGAGGTAATTTCTATAACATCATCGGAATCCTCATCGGGATCCGATTCATCGGAAAATTGATAATCTTCCCAATATTTTGCTTCCTCGGCGAAAACACCATTGACCATTATTAACTTTGGTCCGTTGGTTGAGGATTTTATTTTATTTAATCGATTTACTATAGGTATCAATATTTCTTCCTCCGGTTCCTCCTCTTCTTCCGGTTCCTCCTCTTCCCGTTCCTCTTCTTCCGGTTCCTCTTCGGTAATTTGTGAATCTTCCCAAAATATATTCGACTCTTCATTATTATTAGGTGAATCGATGGGATTTGTACTAGTGGTAGACATCTATCACACAATATCAAACACATTAAGAGGTTAATATAGCACATAATATTTACATGTTAATAATATATAGTTTCCAACAAAAGTGTTAAGCAATCATTTTTAAAGAAAAGACGGTCGAAATCCAGACTCACTAATGTATCCTAACAAACTCGTAAGACACACTAATGCAAATTTCTAGTTCTCTAAGACCAACGCTCTGATTCCAACTGAAATGTCCCGTTCATATTGATTATTAACGTTCCATCTTAATTGATTTCGTCGCGAGGTTTTGACCTCTATATGAGATGTTTTTCAAAGACTGCATTCATTTTTAAAACAACCATAACCTTTATTTTATCGATAAAGGTTTAAAAAGCATTACGTAGATTATCAAATAATGATAATCTAAAATATACCGTTTACACACGACCATTACATAATGGTTTACAATATGAATATATTACATCAAAAATATGTTTCTTGAATGCAGTTTTAGATAATATCATACAAGCATGTACTGCAAATCTTGTCCTTATTTTAGTATGCAACAGCAGAAGCTCTTAATAATCACCTGAGAATAAACATGCTTAAAACGTCAACAAAAATGTTGGTGAGTTATAGGTTTAACCTATATATTATCAAATCATAATAATAGACCACAAGATTTCATATTTCAATACATCCCATACATAGAGATAAAAATTATTCATACGGTGAACACCTGATAACCGACATTAACAAGATGCATATAAGAATATCCCCATCTTTTCGGGACATCCATCGGACATGATATAAAAACTCGAAGTACTAAAGCATCCGCTATAACGGATGGGGTTTGTTGGGCAAAATAGATCTATCTTTAGGATTCGCGTCAATTAGTAGACTGGTTTAGTAATTCTTAGGTTACCAAGTAAAAGGGTCATATTCGGATTCGATCGTTCAACCATAAAAAGTAGTTTCATGTACTTGTGTCTATTTTGTAAAACATTTATAAAGCTGCATGTATTCTCATCCCAAAAATATTAGATTTTAAAAGTGGGACTATAACTCACTTTCACAGATTTTTACTTCGTTGGGAAGTAAGACTTGGCCACTGGTCGATTCACGAACCTATAACAAATATGTACATATATATCAAAGTATGTTCAAAATATATTTACAACATTTCTAATACGTTTTAATGTTTTAAGTTTATTAAGTCAGCTGTCCTCGTTAGTAACCTACAACTAGTTATCCATAGTTAGATGTACAGAACTAAATTGATATATATTATCTTGACCCAATCCACGACCCAGTGTATACACGTCTTAGGCTAGATCACAACTCAAAGTATATATATTTTTGGAATCAACCTCAACCCTGTATAGCTAACTCCAACATTACTGCATATAGAGTGTCTATGGTTGTTCCAAATAATATATATTGATGGGTCGATATGATATGTCAAAACATTTGCATACGTGTCTATGGTATCCCAAGATTACATAATATATTAGAATATATGTATTATATAATATAAGTTAGCTAGGATATGATTAATATAGATTTGTTACCAATTTTCACGTAGCTACAACAAGTAAAAATATCCAATCTTGTTTTACCCATAACTTCTTCGTTTTAAATCCGTTTTGAGTGAATCCAATTGCTATGGTTTCATATAGAAGTTAAGTTTATGAATATATACAGAAAAAGTATAAGTTTATAGTCGAAAATACAGGTTACAAGTCATTTTTGTAAAGGTAGTCATTTCAGTCTAAAGAACGACGTCTAGATGACTATTTTGAAAAACATACTTCCACTTTGAGTTTAATCATGATTTTTGTATATAGTTTCATGTTCATAAGAAAAATCATTTTCCCAGAATAACAACTTTTAAATCAAAGTTTATCATAGTTTTTAATTAACTAACCCAAAACAGCCCGCGGTGTTACAACGACGGCGTATATCCAGTTTTACGGTGTTTTTCGTGTTTTCAGGTTTTAAATCATTAAGTTAGCATATCATATATATATAGAACATATGTCTAGTTGATTTTAAAATTCAAGTTAGAAGGATTAACTTTTGTTTGCGAACAAGTTTAGAATTAACTAAACTATGTTCTAGTGATTTCAAGTTTAAACCCTCGAATAAGGTAGTTTTATATATATGAATCGAATTATGTTATGAATATCATTACTACCTCAGGTTTTGTGAATAAACCTACTGGAAATGAGAAAAATGGATCTAGCTTCAAAGGATCCTTGGATGGCTTGAAAGTTCTTGAAGCAGAATCATGACACGAAAACAAGTTCAAGTAAGATTTCCACCCGAAATAAGATTGTTATAGTTATAGAAATTGAATCAAAGTTTGAATATGAGTATTACTTTATATTAGAAAGATATCTTACTGTAAATAAGAAAGATTTCTTGAGGTTGGATGATCACTTTACAAGATTGGAAGTAAGCTAGCAAACTTGGAAGTATTCTTCATTTTATGAAACTAGAACTTATAGAATTTATGAAGAACACTTAGAACTTGAAGATAGAACTTGAAGATAGAACTTGAGAGAGATTAATTTGATGAAGAAAATTGAAGAATGAAAGTGTTTGTAGGTGTTTTTGGTTGTTGGTATATGGATTAGATATAAAGGATGTATTATTTATTTACATGTAAATAAGTCATGAATGATTACTAATATTTTTATAATTTTATGAGATATTTCATCCTAGTTGCCAAATGATGGTTCCTACATGTGTTAGGTGACTCACATGAGCCGCTAAGAGCTGATCATTGGAGTGTATATACCAATAGTACATACATCTAAAAGCTGTGTATTGTACGAGTACAAATACGGGTGCATACGAGTAGAATTGTTAATGAAACTGAACGAGGATGTAATTGTAAGCATTTTTGTTAAGTAGAAGTATTTTGATAAGTGTCTTGAAGTCTTTCAAAAGTGTATGAATACATATTAAAACACTACATGTATATACATTTTAACTGAGTCGTTAAGTCATCTTTAGTCGTTACATGTAAGTGTTGTTTTGAAGCCTTTAGGTTAACGATCCTCTTAAGTGTTGTTAACCCATTGTTTATTATATCAAATGAGATGTTAAATTATTACATTATCATGATATTATGATGTATTAATATATCTTAATATGATATATATATACAATTAAATGTCGTTACAACGATAATCGTTACATATATGCCTCGTTTCGAAATCCTTAAGTTAGTAGTCTAGTTTTTACATATGTAGTTCATTGTTAATATACTTAATGATATGTTTAATTATCATAATACCATGTTAACTATACATATATCCTTATATATAACATCATATAGTTTTTACAAGTTTTAACGTTCGTGAATCATCGGTCAACTTGGGTGGTCAATTGTCTATATGAAAACTATTTCACTTAATCAAGTCTTAATAAGTTTGATTTCTTAACATGTTGGAAACATTTAATCATGTAAATAACAATTTTATTTAATATATATAAATATGGAAAAGTTCGGGTCACTACATATACCGGGTTCCGTCTTTCCGAATATTAAGATGCTTCTCCGATCCTTTGGGTATTTCATCCTTTAAGTTTCCCTCTTTTAAAACTCCTTGTTGCGCCTACTTTATTTGAGTAGTAAGGTTAGTGTGAATCATTATATTCATAGATTTTACACGAATGGGTTCTCTGTCCTTTCTGCTCAAGGCGTCGGCTACCACATTTGCCTTCCGTGGGTGGTAATGAATCTCAAAGTCGTAATCATTCAACAATTCAATCCACCTGCACTGCCTCATGTTCAGTTGTTTCTGATTAAATATGTGTTGAAGACTTTTGTGGTCGGTATATATAATACTTTTGACCCGATATAAGTAGTGCCTCCAAGTCTTTAATGCAAAAACAACTGCGTCTAATTCCAAATCATGCGTCGTATAATTCTGTTCGTGAATCTTCAATTGTCTAGACGCATAAGCAATTACTTTCGTTCGTTGCATTAATACACAACTGTAATGACCCGGAAATTTCCGACCAAATTTAAACCTTAATCTTTATATGTTTCCGACACGATAAGTAAAATCTGTAAGGTTGAGTCTCAAAAAGTTTGAACTGTTTCATATATTTAATTGATCTTCGACCATTCTCGACGATTCATGAACTATTATTTTTAATAAATGTTTATACATATAAAAATAAATATAAATATATGTATAGAGTATATTAAATATAATTATTTAATGATTGTAATACTTGTTGGACATTTCGATTATTATTTAGAGAAGTTTAAATTCGAACTTATATGAATTTAATATAAACGGTGATTCGAAAATGAATTCTATAAATTTTAGGCTTACTAAAAAAATATTTAGGATCTAGTTATTTAATTATAACACTTTTTTATATTTTTCCAGAATTGAGAGGGACAGTTGATGTAATTTTTATTTAATAAATTAATGATCAAATTTTATATCATAATGACTAAAATAAATAAAGACATTTAATTTAAAAGTTTGGAATTTTTCTGAGAACTTTTATCCGTCACTGATTTAACAACGGAGTACGATTTAGTAGTCCGTGAAAACTGTCGGAACAATAATGTAATTCAGAGACTGCTCCCTGTTTTCTTTTCATCGCACCCGTGTTCATGATTTTTGAAATGATATAATATAGTATTATTATATTTATTATTATATTATTAATGTTAGGATATTATTATTTGATAATTATACCCGTGATTTGTGATTGAGAAAACTGTGGTACTGTTTTTTTTCTTTTTTTTCTTTTCTTTATCATTATTAATTTTTTTCTGTATAATTAAGCTTCCTTTGAGAATGCATATATATCACCCGTATAACATGAATTTATCATTACCATCTCACTCTCCTTCATGAAACCCACTTCTTTCTCTATTTTCTTGCTTCCATAACCATCACCTTACTTGTTGTTCGTTCGAAACCCATTTGTTTACCTTGTTCAATCACAACTATTTTGCTATCAATGATCAAGAACCACCACACTTCTTCATCCCCATCGGTTACTATCTACATCAACACCAACACAAGTCCTTTTCTTTTGCAGTAAAACCAAAGCCATCACCACCTGAGTTTAATACTTGTTGCTGCAACATTTTCGGTTACACTGGTAATAACCGAACCAAAACAAAGACCACAACAATAACCATAACCATAATCGTCACCTTAAAATAACCATCACCTAGCTCCTACCGTATGTTATCTGTTTCTATTCGCTGTTGCATAACCCATCATCAAACATCTCTTACAATCATCACTTTAAGACCCGTCACCCATGTTACTCGAATAACCTATTAAACCACCACTATATTCACACCTTTCACTTACAAACTACCATTACCTTGACACCAATAAAACCGACCACCACTTTCCTCATGCAAACACCACCACTTTTGCTGTTCCTTTCCTGTTTCTTTTCTTTTCTAGTCAAGCTTTCATCACTACCATTTAACCACCTCTAAACCATCGGATTACACCACCACTTCGATTACCATTAGGACCATCATCAAGATAATCTACATATCATCACACCCATTTAACCTTCACCTTTGGAACCAAAGACTGCTATACCTTTCTAATCAAACTGAACCGTACTATTCGAGTTTCTGTCTTCGGTTTCTGTTTCAATGAAGTATACGATTAATATATGATAATTAAGTGAGGCTTGAAGATGAAGCATGTTGAAAATAATAATGATAAATAGCAAGATGAAACTATTTATGCTGTTATCCATTTGATAAAGTTATTTTGCCTGCTACCTTTGCTTTTAGCCGACCAAAAAGGGACAAGTAAAGAAAGGCATTTTTTTTAATATAATATGATCCTTTTGATACTAGTGGACGTGGAGGTTGGAAAGTAATAATTCCACATGTTTTCAACCTAACCGAATCAGATAGCCACGAATTGATTTTTAACTATGGGCCGAGATTGAAATAGCTGTTGGACCACCTGTATTCTCATTTGCTTTTGGGCCGTTGCAATTTATTTCCCAATTGGACCAAAGCCCAAGTTCGATCATGTGGAGGAGATTGTTGGCAGTTTAACTGATAACGAATAATGATCATAATTATGAAGTATACGCGATATTTGGGGTGTTGAGAAGACAACAAAGAGATACGGGTTAGGTAGATATAAACTACGAGTTATAACAAAAAGTATCGGGTAGAGGAACGGTTTGGGTATGTTATAGGGTTAGCGGGACGTCACGGGTTCAAACCCGGCTTCGTGCATTTTTTTTAAAAGGGGCTTATTAAGGTAGTTTTTCTTTGTTTATAAATTATTATTATTATTATTATTATTATTATTATTATTATTATTATTATTATTATTATTATTATTATTATTATTATTATTTTATTTATTAATGTAATTATTATTATTATTATTAAAAAAACTATTTTTTTTATATTTTTTATGATATCATTATTAATAACTATTTTTATCATTATTATTATTATTATACTATTATTATTATTATTATTACAACAAATATTCTTTATATAAAATATAACTATAAATAAGGATATTAGTCATAATACATTATAAAATCTATAAATTTAGTTGATTAATATTATGTGTGTTAATAGATATATGAATAATATAGGTTCGTGAATCCAAGGCCAACCTTGCATTGTTCAATGATGTTATATGTATTTTTACTACAAAATACAGTATGGTGAGTATATAGTCCCTTTTAAACTCTAAATATTTTGGGATGAGAATACATGCATTTTATGATTTACGTTATGGACACAAGTGATCAAAAATAAATTCTATGTTGAGTTGTACCATGGAATATTTCTTTATACTTGGTAGCTAATATTTACATGAGGAATGTAAACGCGAATCCTGTTGATAGATCTATTGGGCCTGACAACCCCAACCGGGCTGGACGACCAGTTTTCAACGATTGCACAGTACTTCGTTTCTGTATACTACACTTGGTACGGTGTAGCGATTATTTAAGAATATGTTGCGATGATTTAAATGTTAAGTATGGTTACCAAGTGCTCAACTACTTTTACATACACTTGCGAGTGTATTATGTTTAATTATATGAAATCTTGTGGTCCATAGTTATTACGCTGCTAGCATCAAACCTATATATCTCACCAACTTTATGTTGACATTTTAAAGCATGTTATTCTTAGGTACGAATTAAGTCTTCCGCTGTGCATTTGCTCATTTTAAGGACATTACTTAGAGTCGATCATCGCAATGGGACCAAATGTTAAGGACTTCGTCCGGATGGATTAGTAGCGGTCCTTTCAGTTGGTATCAGAGCGGTGGTCTTAGCGAACCAGGTCTACATTATTAGTGTGTCTAACTGATAAGTCGTTAGGATACATTAGTGAGTCTGGACTTCGACCGTGTCTGCATGTCAAAAGTTTTGCTTATCATTTCTAGTCGGAAATTATCTGCTTATCATCCTTAGGAAATTACCTGCTTATCACTCATAAGTCTAGACACGTCTTACTGCACTTACTGCATTGATAGTGTATAGACAAAATTCATATCTTAGCGTATCTATTACTGTAGAATTGCCTGACACGTGCCGTAAATTTCTCCGTATTCTACGAAAACTTTAGCACCAAATATATAGATATTCTATGAAGTTAGAATATCATCTGATCTCTGAAAATCATGTCACAACGAAGATCCCTTCCATCCACCAAATTGCTCACTTGGCGATGAACCTGAAGCACTTACCGGCGAACTTGTTCGAGAAACCATTTTCTCTCTCATTTCCAGAGTGTCTTGTAATGATTATATACTATCCCATATTTGGAATCTCATTCATCCGCTCGCTTCAACTGTCAATCATCCCGGTGTACTAGCAGAGGTTAACGAACTTCGCGCCCGCGTGACGGCTTTGGAAAATATGGTGCGAAGGTTACAAACACCAGCAGCAGCACCAACAGCATAATTAGCACCACCATCATCAACATCAACAGTACCCTCATCACCCCCAACCACAACTGCGTCGTAAACCTCAACATCACAATCTATACCTCGGATATCAACATCACACACCTCAATATCACCATCTGTACTTCGAGTATGATTTTCGTTCTACATATCGTTCTACATCAATTATCTTTGCTTTACGTATTATTCTATCTCATTTATCCTTGTTCAAAATGGTAATTATGTAATCTCTAATGTTTTAGAGATCATGTAATCTAGTAATAACGATAAATCAAATGAGTTTAATAACTTATTAACTCATTAAATTCATGATTACATCTGAAGAAAATATATATGCAAGTATATTTTCATAAAGATTGTAAATAAAAATTCTTTCGTACAAACTGTTAATGATGAAAATATTTTAACGGGTAGGTAGTACCCGAGGAATATTTAGATTTCACATTGATAAGTTACACTGTACATTCTTCGAATCTGATTCAACGGTCATTTACTATCCTACTTACAACCACCGATATACGTATCCGTTTACCACAGAACAATCATTTCCATTCAAATCACATGTTTGGATTTTGATCTATCAGAATCCAACAAGTGGCATAACGAAGAAAACATTGGATAAAATAAAAAAGTGTTAGAAACAAACAAATTAACTATGATGAATTTTGTTAAGATTCCACGCTAACTGTTCCTAGCTAACTGTTCCCAGCTAACCGTTAATTCCGTATTACATTTTATCGCAAATTAATTATCGCAATTTTATTTCTGTTATTTATTTTACGCACTTTAAATAACGGGACACGTATACAAGGTTTCGACCTATCATATCGACCCATCTATATATATATTTCAGAACAACCATAGACACTCTATATGTGAATGTTGGAGTTGGCTATACAGGGTTGAGGTTGATCCCAAAATATATATATGGTTTGAGTTGTGATCAATACCGAGACTGGTACACGGGTCACGATACGTATTAATTAATTCGAATATTATATATTAAATTATATATGAATTCATTGGACTATTGGACAATCGGACTATTAGACTGCTAACTTTGGACAATTAAAATGAATTAAAATATTGATTACATATGAAACTAAATAATTCTTCAAGTTTGCCACTTGATTTCGTCTTAAACCCCAATTGTACCTCGATAATTACAATCCGTGTTCAAATCTTTTCATGATTCTTGAAAACACCTCGATCGAGAGGACGAACCAACCACACTTCATCTACGGAAGAAAAGATTTATGCACCTGAAAAACTCTCGAAAACTGAATAAATGTTTAACACATATCTGTGTTAGCTTCTTTGGTGTTATTATTACCCAAAATAACTTTACAACCCCTTTTCAAATTAGCCAATTTTGTCACAGCTCCAGCAGAGCAACTTCAACCTTTTATTCGAATAAGTCTTATTATAACTTTGATATATACGATTGGATTTCCTCATCGTTACTGGAGAACTTTTCTTGTTCCACCATATTACCATCAGCGTTTAATCATTTAAAAACACAATTCTCTTAAAACCCCTCGGTTTGATAACCAATGATCCAGATCCGGAACTTTAAAAATGCTGACGAAGCAACATGTAGTAAATGGTCTTAATGGCCAAAAGTGATGATAAAAAAAAGGAAGTGTTAGGAACGCTCGATAGAAAATTTGGCACTGAAAGTTGGATTGAGCTAACCATGAAGGAGACCAAGGACATTACAAGGACCATACCCTATATTCAAAGAATCCAAATAATTCAAAGCCTGATGAAATCTTTAGCGAATACCTTGCTTCTGATTCTAAACTCTTGAGGACATATTTTCTTCACCATCCTTCGATATTAGAAATTCCAAGATATTATCGTATCTTTAATTATAAATATCTTCCATATTTCTGAAAATATTTTCATAACTATTCTTATTTGAACTCATTAATCTCTTCGTGCTATCGGTGTTACATCGTATAGAAACTGTTAGATTCTATATTCTGTAAACTTTAGAGCTTAAAATATGAATGTTATTGAAGTAATGTTGGGAACTGATGCATGAGTTAGTATAATATAATGACACTTGATCAACGTGATTATATTACAGTAAGTCATTCTGAGTTTCTAACGAAACATGATTCACAGATCATATTATCATCATGTGCCATGTTACATAACTCTTTCATTCTATATAACCTCCGAACATATCAAGAAGAATATATTCTTGATAGTTTTATCTTCAGTAATTTTGATAAATTTGAAAATCAAAAATCGTGCCATTACCATTTCTTTCTAAGAGCATTAGCTATGTTCATTCCAAATTTCATACTTACGAATTCCGGATCATTGCTCGCTTGACTCGAGGACGGGAAGAAGAAACGAAGGGACAAAGCCCCAAAATAGAAATTGGAGTATAAATCGCAGCAAATAGGAGAAAGCATTAACTGTGGATGACAATGATTATGGAAGACGGAAGTAGGGACAACAAAATATAAGGGAAGATATAAAACCCAACAACCACCCAGAAATTTACAAACCGTGTATATCAATACGTATTGCAACGTAAAGACACGGGAGAATTAGAAACATTATAATTCCAAGGAAATCATAAAAGTGAATAGATTCTTCTGGCGGCAGATGAAAGAGAAGAATGAAAGATATGAAAGTTAGAAGTATAACAAGGATTAAAATGGGATGGAGCATATTGGCGAATGTCTTAAGGTAGGAATAAAGGAAAAAGAGTAGAAGATGTGAGTTGTGAAAAAATAAGGAAAACGAGTGGGGTAGATTTATAGTGAAATGTCCGACAAAGAAATCGAAACAGATTGCCGCATTAAATCAAAGAAGATCCTGATCGCCCAAGAACCAAATCTTCTTACGTAAGATTTTCTTTAAATCCCTTAAATCCCGAAAATCAACAGTAACTACGTCATCGGTTGAAACGAATATATCTATTTACTCATTTAACTCTTTTGTGATAGCTTCACTTGTGCGCTTCACATGATCGAATCGTTTTATCTATATCTCTCAATAATGATGAAACTCCATTATTGCCCCATATATGTCATGAAAACATTCTTATTGTTATCCATGACGACCTCTATCAAAATTTCGGGGACGAAATTTCTTTAACGGGTAGGTACGGTAATGACCCGGAAATTTCCGACCAAATTTAAACCTTAATCTTTATATGTTTCCGACACGATAAGTAAAATCTGTAAGGTTGAGTCTCAAAAAGTTTGAACTGTTTCATATATTTAATTGATCTTCGACCATTCTCGACGATTCACGAACTATTATTTTTAATAAATGTGTATACATATAAAAATAAATATAAATATATGTATAGAGTATATTAAATATAATTATTTAATGATTGTAATACTTGTTGGACATTTCAATTATTATTTAGAGAAGTTTAAATTCGAACTTATATGAATTTAATATAAACGGTGATTCGAAAATGAATTCTATAAATTTTAGGCTTACTAAAAACGTATTTAGGATCTAGTTATTTAATTATAACACTTTTTTATATTTTTCCAGAATTGAGAGGGACAGTTGATGTAATTTTTATTTAATAAATTAATGATCAAATTTTATATCATAATGACTGAAATAAATAAAGACATTTAATTTAAAAGTTTGGAATTTTTCTGAGAACTTTTATCCGTCACTGATTTAACAACGGAGTACAATTTAGTAGTCCGTGAAAACTGTCGGAACAATAATGTAATTCAGAGACTGCTCACTGTTTTCTTTTCATCGCACCCGTGTTCATGATTGTTGAAATGATATAATATAGTATTATTATATTTATTATTATATTATTAATGTTAGGATATTATTATTTGATAATTATACCCGTGATTTGTGATTGAGTAAACTGTGGTACTGTTTTTTTTTCTTTTCTTTATCATTATTAATTTTTTTCTGTATAATTAAGCTTCCTTTGAGAATGCATATATATCACCCGTATAACATGAATTTATCATTACCATCTCACTCTCCATCATGAAACCCACTTCTTTCTCTATTTTCTTGCTTCCATAACCATCACCTTACTTGTTGTTCGTTCGAAACCCATTTGTTTACCTTGTTCAATCACAACTATTTTGCTATCAATGATCAAGAATCACCACACTTCTTCATCCCCATCGGTTACTATCTACATCAACACCAACACAAGTCCTTTTCTTTTGAAGTAAAACCAAAGCCATCACCACCTGAGTTTAATACTTGTTGCTGCAACATTTTCGGTTACACTGGTAATAACCGAACCAAAACAAAGACCACCACAATAACCATAACCATAATCGTCACCTTAAAATAACCATCACCTAGCTCCTACCGTATGTTATCTGTTTCTATTCGCTGTTGCACAACCCATCATCAAACATCTCTTACAATCATCACTTTAAGACCCGTCACCCATGTTACTCGAATAACCTATTAAACCACAACTATATTCACACCTTTCACTTACAAACTACCATTACCTTGACACCAATAAAACCGACCACCACTTTCCTCATGCAAACACCACCACTTTTGCTGTTCCTTTCCTGTTTCTTTTCTTTTCTAGTCAAGCTTTCATCACTACCATTTAACCACCTCTAAACCATCGGATTACACCACCACTTCGATTACCATTAGGACCATCATCAAGATAATCTACATATCATCACACCCATTTAACCTTCACCTTTGGAACCAAAGACTGCTATACCTTTCTAATCAAACCGAACCGTACTATTCGAGTTTCTGTCTTCGGTTTCTGTTTCAATGAAGTATACGATTAATATATGATAATTAAGTGAGGCTTGAAGATGAAGCATGTTGAAAATAATAATGATAAATAGCAAGATGAAACTATTTATGCTGTTGTCCATTTGATAAAGTTATTTTGCCTGCTACCTTTGCTTTTAGCCGACCAAAAAGGGACAAGTAAAGAAAGGCATTTTTTTAATATAATATGATCCTTTTGATACTAGTGGACGTGGAGGTTGGAAAGTAATAATTCCACACGTTTTCAACCTAACCGAATCAGATAGCCACGAATTGATTTTTAACTTTGGGCCGAGATTGAAATAGCTGTTGGACCACCTGTATTCTCATTTGCTTTTGGGCAGTTGCAATTTATTTCCCAATTGGACCGAAGCCCAAGTTCGATCAAGTGGAGGATATTGTTGGCAGTTTAACTGATAACGAATAATGATCATAATTATGAAGTATACGCGATATTTGGGGTGTTGAGAAGACAACAAAGAGATACGGGTTAGGTAGATATAGACTACGAGTTATAACAGAAAGTATCGGGTAGAGGAACGGTTTGGGTATGTTATAGGGTTAGCGGGACATCACGGGTTCAAACCCGGCTTCGTGCATTTTTTTTTAAAAGGGGCTTATTAAGGTAGTTTTTCTTTGTTTATAAATTATTATTATTATTATTATTATTATTATTATTTTATTTATTAATGTAATTATTATTATTATTATTAAAAGAACTATTTTTTTTATATTTTTTATGATATCATTATTAATAACTATTTTTATCATTATTATTATTATTATACTATTATTATTATTATTATTATTATTATTATTATTACAACAAATATTCTTTATATAAAATATAACTATAAATAAAGATATTAGTCATAATACATTATAAAATCTATAAATTTAGTTGATTAATATTGTGTGTGTTAATAGATATATGAATAATATAGGTTCGTGAATCCAAGGCCAACCTTGCATTGTTCAATGATGTTATATGTATTTTTACTACAAAATACAGTATGGTGAGTATATAGTCCCTTTTAAACTCTAAATATTTTGGGATGAGAATACATGCATTTTATGATTTACGTTATGGACACAAGTGATCAAAAATAAATTCTATGTTGAGTTGTACCATGGCATATTTCTTTATACTTGGTAGCTAATATTTACATGAGGAATGTAAACGCGAATCCTGTTGATAGATCTATTGGGCCTGACAACCCCAACCGGGCTGGACGACCAGTTTTCAACGGTTGCACAGTACTTCGTTTCTGTATACTACACTTGGTACGGTGTAGCGATTATTTAAGAATATGCTGCGATGATTTAAATGTTAAGTATGGTTACCAAGTGCTCAACTACTTTTACATACACTTGCGAGTGTATTATGTTTAATTATATGAAATCTTGTGGTCCATAGTTATTACGCTGCTAGCAACAAACCTATATATCTCACCAACTTTATGTTGACGTTTTAAAGCATGTTATTCTTAGGTACGAATTAAGTCTTCCGCTGTGCATTTGCTCATTTTAAGGACATTACTTGGAGTCGATCATCGCAATGGGACCAAATGTTAAGGACTTCGTCCGGATGGATTAGTAGTGGTCCTTTCAACAACCGAGATGTTGCTTTAAGGCGTCACAATATATCACAAAATCATCATTCCCTTCATGTAATGACAATATAGGTGCCGTAGTTAACTTTTTCTTTAACAATTGAAACGCTTTCTCTTATTCATCTTTCCATTCAAATTTCTTCCCTTTATGCGTTAATGCAGTCAAGGGTTTTTCTATTCTAGAAAAGTCTTGGATGAACCTTCTGTAGTAACCAGCTAGTCCTAAAAAATGGCGTATGTGTTTCGGAGTTTTTGGGATTTCCCACTTTTCAACGGTTTGAATCTTTGCTGGATCCACCTGAATACCTTCTTTGTTCACTATGTGACCGAGGAATTGAACTTCTTCCAACCAAAATGCACACTTTGAAAACTTAGCGTACAGTTTTTCTTTTCTCAGCAACTCTAGCACTTTTCTCAAATGTTCTTCGTGCTCTTGATCATTCTTCGAGTAAATAAGTATGTCATCGATGAAAACAATGACAAACTTGTCAAGATATGGCCCACACACTCGGTTCATGAGGTCCATGAACACAGCTATTGCGTTAGTCAATCCAAACGGCATAACCATAAACTCGTAATGATCGTAACACGTCCTAAAAGCAGTCTTTGGAATATCATCCTCCTTCACCCGCATTTGATGATATCCTGAACGTAAATCGATCTTCGAATAAACAGACGAGCCTTGTAGTTGATCAAATAAGTCGTCGATTCTCGGTAGTGGGTAGCGGTTCTTGATGGTAAGTTTGTTCAACTCTCGGTAGTCGATACACAACCTGAATGTACCATCTTTCTTCTTGACAAACAAAACAGGAGCTCCCCATGGTGATGTGCTTGGTCGAATGAAACCACGCTCTAAAAGTTCCTGTAACTGACTTTGTAATTCTTTCATTTCGCTGGGTGCGAGTCTGTATGGAGTACGAGCTATTGTTGCAGCTCCTGGTACAAGGTCTATTTGAAATTCAACGGATCGATGTGGGGGTAATCCCGGTAATTCTTTCGGAAATACATCGGGAAATTCTTTTGCGACGGGAACATCACTGATGTTCTTTTCTTCAGGTTTAACTTCCTCGATGTGTGCTATAATGACGTAACAACCTTTTCTTATTAGTTTTTGCGCCTTCAAACTACTAATAAGATTTAATTTCGCGTTGTTCTTTTCTCCGTACACCATTAAAGGTTTTCCTTTTTCACGCATAATGCGAGTCGTATTTTTGTAACAAACGACCTTTGCCCTCACCTTTTTCAACCAGTCCATGCCAGTTATTACATCAAAACTCCCTAACTCGACTGGTATTAAATCAATTTTAAACGTTTCAACCCCCAGTTTAATTTCTCTCTCCCGACATATATTATATGCTAAAATTAATTTACTGTTTGCTAATTCGAGTAAAAATTTACTATCCAAAGGCGTCAATGGGCAACTTGCTTTAGCACAAAATTCTCTACTCATATAGGTTCTATCCGCACCCGAATCAAATAAAACATAAGAAGATTTATCGTCAATAAGAAACGTACCCGTAACAAGCTCCGGGTCTTCCTGTGCTTCTGCCGCATTAATATTGAAAACTCTTCCACGGCCCTGCCCATTAGTATTCCCCTGATTTGGGCAATTTCTAATAATGTGGCCTGGTTTTCCACATTTGTAACAAACAGCGTTGGTATTACTTGCTCCGACACTATTCGTTTCGGCATTACTTGTTCCGACATTATTTTTTCCTTTAGTTCTATTAAACTTTGGTCTGTAGACCTCACACTTTGTCGCGCTATGACCATTTCTTTTACACCTGTTGTTCTTGTTGAGATGTTTGTTGTAGTTATTGTTAGGATTGCGGTTATTGTTGCGATTGTTGGGATAGTTGTTCCGATTGTGGTTGTAATTGTTGTTGTTGTTGTACTGGTGACTCTTTTCACCGTTTTCCTCCCACTTCCTCTTGAGTTGTTTCGTGTTGGCTTCTTCGGCCGCCTGCTCTTTAATTCTTCCCTCAATCTGATTTATGAGTTTATGAGCCATTCAACTTGCCTTCTGTATAGAAGCGGGCTCGTGTTGTGACAACCCGGAAATTTCCGACCAAATTTAAACTTTAATCTTTATATATTCCCGACACGATAAGCAAAGTTTGCAAGTTGAATCTTAAGAATTTTAAACTGTGTTCATACATTCATTTAACCTCGACCAAATTCCAAAGATTTACGGACCATATTAGGAACGGATATGATTATATATGTATACATGTATATATTATAACTTGAAAATGTTAACAAGTATTAGACGTATAATACTTTACATGAACGTTGTTGTTTTAAAATATATTTAAAATAATTATCGACAGAATTAAAAGATAATATCAAATGATGGAATTATTAGATACATTGAATTATAATTACGAGTCCCTGTTAAGAGGTCCACTATGATTTGAGAAATCTATTCTTTTTAACAATTTTCGGAATAATTGGAAAAGTGATTTGCAAGTAAGAACAAAAGTGTCAATTAACGGAAACTAGACAAGGGTTAGTGTAGTTCCTGTTCGATGTTCTATTTATATGCGTCAACTATTTAACTTTAATATTATTTAAGATGAAAGTAAGATTATGGAATATAGATAACTTAGAAAGTAGATATCGACGTTTTACCTTAAAATGATTTCATACGATTATTTAACTTTTGGACTTTATCCCACGCTTAATCCACAAACTGTAATTTAAAAACTTGAAACATTTTATGAATATATATAACTCTACTTTTCTAAAACGTTTTATGATATAACGATTTTCATTATTTTAACTTTTTAACAAAATGATTCTTAAATATATTTAGTTTTGGAAAACAAAGTTATCATATTTATTTGATTTAGTTTCAAACGTACAAAAATGTTTTTAGTTTAAAAAGAACTTTATTATTAAAACGTATATAACTTTTATAAATATCTAGAACCACTTTTGACAACTCATTACTTAACCAGTATGATAAAGATGACGATATTTATATTTTATTTTATTAAAAATATATAACGATTTAAATTAATATTAAATATATTTATACGCGTATTATACTTACATAGTTTTATACTTTTACTATACTTTAACTTTACCTTTACTTTACTTTTACTTTACTTTAACTTTAATAATTCATACTTTAATAATTCACTTTAATAATTCATACTTTAATAATTCACTTTAATAATTCATACTTTAATAATTCATACTTTAATAATTCACTTTAATAATTGATACTTTAATAATTCACTTTAATAATTCATACTTTAATAATTCACATTAATAATTCAAAAATCTATTATAAATAGAAACTAATAGGTTTCATTATTTCATAGAAACTTGAAATATATTTCTCTAAACTCTCTCAATCAATTTACATATATATATTTACTCGGTATTATTTCAAGATATTATTAGTATACATAAAATACTATGACGGAGTTATGTTCAGGCGATGGAGGTGATGGGTAATGTTCGAGGGTATGCTTGTAAGGTCAATCTAGTATTTATCATCTCCGTTGCGTCTACGTACTTTCCTACAATATTGAATCTCAATATTGATACGTGAGCACTCATAACTTAACTTTTATATATAAATAGTGTATCCCTGACTAGTGCTCGAGTATATTGGATTATGCATGCTTGTACGTTTGATATTGTCGTTAGATAGGTTATGATGAATCCTGAATTAGATACATATGCTACTGAGATAGGGTATATGATATGCATGTCGTTGGAAAGCTAGCGATAAATTAAGAACTTTTCATTTAGATATCGAATAGTTTCGATGAACAGATTATAAGTTATAGTCAACTGAATTTTTGTATTATTGTTAAATGATTATTATTACTATCGTCGTTATTATCGTCGTTATTATTATTATTATTACCTAATAATAATAATTATTATTATTCTTATTATTATTAATATTATCATTATAAATATATCTATCATTATTTAAAAATCGTATTTTTGTTATTATTATTATTATTATTATTATTGTTATTATTATCAGAAATTATTATTAATATAATCATCATTATTATTATAATTACTAGTATTATTATTAATATTATTATAATACTTATTAGTATCATTATCTTTAAAACTAATATAGTATTATCTAATTATTATGATTGCAATTATTATCATTATTATGAATGTGATATAAAAGAGGATTAAAAACTGTTAAACAAATCGATTAGGAAATAATGAGTATGAGTATCATGATGAAATTAAAATATGGTAAGATATTGATTTAGATAAAAATATCATTTTCATTATTTTTATCATTACTTTTATTATTAAAAGTATTATTAATATTAAAACTATCATTTTTATTAAACTTATTATTGTTAATAGAAATATCATTGCTATTGTAAAATAACACTTTTATTATCATTTTAGTATTATTATTAATAAAAATTATCATTTTAAAATGAATTATTATTTTTATAAAATACTATTATTATTACTGTTAATATTAAAAAGTATCGTTATTATTAAGATTATCATGTTTAGAATTATCATTTTATCCTAATTAATATCATCTTTAGTAAATATAAATATTGTTATTATTTTTATTAATAGAATAATAATAATTGTTATTATTACAAAATGATATAACTTTTACTTATTATTGTTATTATCGATATTATTTTATTAAATAAATATGTGATACAAAGATATTTTACTACATGTAATATAAATTACATTAATAATACCTATCATTATATTTTTATTATATTAAATAAACTTTATAAATTTTATTACTTAAGATATATAAAAGTATATTTTTATTATATAAATTTTAATACAAAATGTTATGAATTATATTATTTACTCTAATAAAATCTGTTGAAAAAATATTTAAATATATAAAACAACTATATTTAAGTTATATAGTAATCATGTATAGATTTTAGAAATCATTTTTATCAGATTGACTTTTGTTGAGTTTTGCATAATAATCTCGAGCATTAGGATTGTGGTACACTATGACCTGACCTAAATTGCTATACAAATATTGACTAACATATAAATATATATACTTAATTTAGGTTCGTGAATCTGAGGCCAACCTTGCACTTGTTCAATGATGTTATATGTATTTTTACTACGAAATACAGTATGGTGAGTTTCATTTGCCTTTTTACCCTTTATATTTTTGGGCTGAGAATACATGCGCAATTTTTATAAATGTTTTACAAAATAAGCACAAGTTCATGAAACTACATTCTATGATTGTTTTGTTATACCGGATATCTGTACTTATTATTATTATGCTTGGTAACCTAAGAATTAGTGAAAAACACTAATTGACGCGAATCCTAAAGGTAGATCTACGGGCTATAACCACCCCCATTTTCGAATAGTGGAAATGCTTTAGTACTTCAAAGGGTTCTTGTCATACATTTAAATAGTGGAATGTATGATGCCAAATATCTTAAGCGCTCTATGTTAAGGTTGGTTACTAGGCGACTCATCGTATGAATGAATTTTGCAGTTGTAATGATCCTGCACATTTAATTAAATGAAATCTTGTTGCTTATTAAATATTATGATTATTATATAGAAATTAAACCTATGAACTCACCAACCTTTTGGTTGATACTTTAAAGCATGTTTATTCTCAGGTATTAAAGAAATCTTCCGCCGTGCATTTGCTCATTTTAAAGATATTATTTGGAGTCTTTCATGGCATATTTCGAAGAACGTTGCATTCGAGTCATTGAGTTCATCAAAGATTATTATTAAGTCAATTTATAGTTGGATAGTGGATATTATGAAATGGTATGCATGCCTGTCTATTTTTGATGTAAAGAAAGTTTGTCTTTTAAAAACGAATGCAATGTTTGTAAAATGTATCATACAGAGGTCAAATACCTCGCGATGTAATCAACTATTGTGAATCATTTATAATGTATATGAACGGGTCCTTTCAGTTGGTATCAGAGCGGTGGTCTTAGCGAACCAGGTCTGCATTAGTGTGTCTAACTGATAAGTCGTGGGTGTGCATGTCAAAAGTTTTGCTTATCATTTTTAGTCGGAAATCATCTGCTTATCATCCTTAGGAAATTACCCACTTATCATTATTAGTCTAGACACGTCTTGCTGCATTAATTGCATGAGTAGTGTATAGACAAAAATTCATATCTTAGCGTATCTGCTAAATCATATCTTATCGTATCTGTTACTTTAAACATTTCCTGATATATTCCGAAAATTCTTCCGTAATTTACGAAATCTTTAGCTCTATATAAATAGATATTCTATGTAATTAGAATACCATCCAATAGCCGAAAGATCATTTCATATCGAAAAATTCTTTATTCAATCATACGAAATGGAATTCGTCATCAGTTCAAGTCACTCGGATTCCGAAATGGAATCCCACTCAAGCTCCGAAAGCAGTGTGACTAGAATGGATCAACCAATCAGCCATCATCTATTTTGGATGAATTGTGGATGGGTTCGTAGCCTCCTCAATCATTAGAGACAAGAAGAAGGCGATCCTTTCCATCCACCACATTGTCCTCTTGACGAAGAACCTAAAGCACTTACCGGCGAACCAATTCGAGACACCATTTTCTCTCTCATTTCCAGAGTATCTCGTCACGATTATATACTACATCAAATTCTAGATTTTATTTATCCACTCGTCCGAACCGACAATCACCCCGGTGTAATAGAAGAAGTCAACGAACTTCGCGCTCGGGTAGTGGCTTTGGAGAATATGGTGCAAAGATTACAAACACCAGCAGCAGCATCAGCAGCATAACCAGTACCACCATCATCAACTCCAACAGTACCATTACCACCTTCAACCACAACCACGTCATAAAACTAAACTTCACAATCTGTCCCACGAGCATCAACGTCATACGCACCATAGATACCAAGGAGTACCAACAACAATAACTGACGAAGTATTAATTCATAACTTCATTGGAGAAATATTCCGCGACGATTATGTAATCTCTAAAGTCTTAGAGATTATCTAATCTAGCCCTAACCATAAATCAGTTAAGTAAACCAAAATGATATAAGGAAGAGTAGAAACCCTATCAAAAATGGAGTGTGACTAACAAGCTAAACTTGTTTTACCAACATCATCAACAGTATCGTCAGCGTCACCAGCATCGTCAGTACAGTCAACATCAGAATCAACAACACCTATAACATCACAAACTCCGTCAGTTCAAGAATCACTGTGAACCTCACTACGAATCAATAACGCGTATATTGTATCAACGAGTTACGAAAAATTAACTCATTCCCTCTGAAGAAATTATATGTATATTTTATATATATATATATATATATATATATATATATATATATATATATATTTTTTTTTTTATTTTGAAATAAAAATAAATCTTTCCATGCTAAACTATTGTGTGTGAATCTTAACTACTCGGTTAATTCATATTACAAATATGCAATAATGTACGTCCTTCGCCCGCAACTTAACCATCGTTAACTACAATCTCTGTCTCAATTCACCAAATTCCAATTCATAATAAATCAAGTATATATTTGATTTTACACTTTCATCATCGATGTACCCGAAACTTTTCAGATAACATCATTCGTACTTTGCGAAGTTCATAAGAATTTAACAAAAACCAACATAACATCTCAACAAATAACGAAGTATTGATTCATAATTCCAATATTATTGAAGAAATAATTATGTAATCTCTAAAGCCTTCAAGGGATTATTCAATTCTGGTTTCAATCATAAATCGAATGAGTTTAATTTAGTATTGACTCATTGAAATCTGTGTTACATCTAAAGAGAATATATACATATATATTTTCATAAAGACTGTAATAAAATTCTTTTGTACAAAATATTAATTGTGAAATTTTTTTAACGGGTAGGTAATACCCGAGAGATATATATATATATATTCACAATTAATATGTTACATTCTTCAAATCTGATTAATCAAATTATCAACTATACTTCCTACTTTCACAATAATATACATTCTTTCATAGAAATCAAAATAACCATACTCATTCAAACTCAATTACATATTCTGATTTTGAAACCTCAGAATTCAATTCGAGATATAACCGGTACCATCACTTTTAGATTCCTACATCTTTCAAAGCTATACTTTTACTTCAAAACTGTGTTAGAACATCAAATGTATATTAACGATTATAATTTGTGTTCAAACCCTTCGAAAATTTCTGAAGACACTTCAAATAATGAGCAATCGAGATGATGATCCAACCACATATTACCCACAGTTATGTACTTAAAAAGCTCTCGAAACCAAAGTCATAATTCAACACATATCTGTGTCAGATCCTTTGGCATTTATTAGCAAAAAAAAATAACTTTGCAATTCCTTTTCAAAGTAGCAAATTCTATCACAGCTCCAGCAAGACAACTTCGATTTTTCATTCGGGGTAGTCTTATCATAATATTGATATATATGATTACCCTTTTGTTACCGGAGAACCTTTCATGTTCCACCACATTAGCAATAAAACGTATTCACAACTTCACTGATCTTTGACCTTTCGAAGAATCCTTATAATTACCGAAACCCCATTATTTACTCTTTCGCATCTTGTAACGAGAATTGTCATACGAATCATTGGGAATTAGCAATCAATATTTTGAAATCTCGCAACATGTCTACGCCAACAGTTATATGTGTACGTACAACGTCTATATCCTGAACTTACATACTTTGAATGAGAAGTTTCTAAAAAACACCTTGAACTGCGAACTAGTTTTTGAAATGCTGACAAAGCAACAACAACTGTAAACGATCTTATCATTAAAAAGTTTGATGATAAAGAATAATGTTTTGGCAAAGCTCAGAAAAAGAGAAGTTTTGGAACTGGAAAACGGATTGATCAAAGTATGAAAGAGGCTGTGGACAAATCACAAGGACGAAACCTACATTCAAAGAATCCAAATGATTCAGTATCTGCTGAAGTCATTAACAAATACCTTGCTCCTGACTCTAAATCCCAGCGGACAATGTTCTTCATCATCCTCCAATATTAGAAATTCTAAAGATATCATCGTATCTTTCATTATAAATATCCTCCATATTTCTAAAGATATTTTCATAATTATTCTTATCTGAAATCATTTACCTCTTTGCGCAATCTGTATTACATCATAAAAGAAACTATTTTAGTTTCTAAATTCTGAAACATTCGAGTTTAAAATAGGAATATTTTTAAAGAAGTGTTGGGAGCTGAAGCATGAGTTAGTATAATATAATGACACTTGATCAACGTGATTATATTACAGTAAGTCATGCTGAGTTTCTAAATGGAACATGATGATTCACAGATCATAACATCATCATGTGCCATGTTATACGACTCTTGTATTCTATTTAACCTCTAAAATATCAAGAAAATATTTCTTGATGATTCGGCTTTTTCCGAGGTATTCTGGTAATTTGACAAGTCAAGATCGTGCCATTACAATTTCCTTCTTAGAACATTAACAATGTTCATTCCGAAATTCATATCTGCGAATTCTGGACCATTAGAAGTGGAACTTACTCGCAAGAAGAAGAAACAAAAGGACAAAGCTCCGAAATAGAAATTGGAGTATAAATTGCAGAAAATAAAAGAAAGCATTAACTGGGGATGACAATAATTATAGAAGACAGAAACAGGGACATCGAAGTATAAGGGAAGATATAAGACCCAACAGCAATGTAGAAATTACAAACCATATATATCGATGCAAATAGCAATATAAAGATATGGGAGAACTAAAAACACTATAAACCCAAGGGTATATTAAAAGTAAATAGATTCTTCCAGCGGTAGATGAAAAAGAAGAATGACAGATATGAAGGTAAGGAGTATATCAAGAATCAGAACTGGATGGAGCATATTAACAAATACTTTAAAGAATGAGCTGAGGGAGAAAGAAGAGAATGTGTGAGTTGTAAGGAAACGAAAGGAGGTGGATTTATAGCAAACTATCCGACAAAGAAATCAACACAGATGATCGCATTTAAAGCGGATCCTAATTCCCTTGATTACCGATGAATCAAACCTTATTACGAAGATTTTCTCCAAATCCTTTGAAATCTGGAAATCAATCATATCTACGTCAAATAATAAGACGAATCTACACTTACTCATTTCACTCTTCTATGTTAGCATCATTCGTACTCTTCATATAAATGGATTGTTTATCCAAATTATTCGCTGATGATAAAACTCTAATATTCAGCCCGTATGCATCATGAAAACATACTTATTATCATTCACGATCTTTCCACTCAAATTTCGGGACGAAATTTCTTTAACTGGTAGGTACTGTGACAACCCAGAAATTTTCGACCCAATTTAAACTTTAATTTTTATATATTCCCGACACGATAAGCAAAGTTTGCAAGTTGAATCTCAAGAATTTTAAACTGTGTTCATACATTCATTTAACCTCGAAAAAATTCCAAAGATTCACGGACCATATTAGGAACGGATATGATTATATATGTATACATGTATATATTGTAACTTGAAAACGTTAACAAGTATTAGACGTATAATACTTTACATGAACGTTGTTGTTTTAAAATATATTTAAAATAATTATCGACAGAATTAAAAGATAATATCAAATGATTGAATTATTAGATACATTGAATTATAATTACGAGTCCCTGTTAAGAGGTCCACTATGATTTGAGAAATCTATTCTTTTTAATGGTTTTTGGAATAATTGGTAAAGTGATTTGCAAGTAAGAACAAAAGTGTCAATTAACGGGAACTAGACAAGGGTTAGTGTAGTTCCTGTTCGATGTTATATTTATATGCGTCAACTATTTAACTTTAATATTATTTAAGATGAAAGTAAGATTATGGAATATAGATAACTTAGAAAGTAGATACCGTCGTTTTACCTTAAAATGATTTCATACGATTATTTAACTTTTGGACTTTATCCCACGCTTCATCCACAAACTGTAATTTAAAAACTTGAAACATATTATGAATATATATAACTCTACTTTTCTAAAATGTTTGATGATATAACGATTTTCATTATTTTAACTTTTTAACAAAATGATTCTTAAATATATTTAGTTTTGGAAAACAAAGTTATCATATTTATTTGATTTAGTTTCAAACGTACAAAAACGTTTTCAGTTTAAAAAGAACTTTACTATTAAAACGTATATAACTTTTATAAATATCTGGAACCACTTTTGACAACTCATTACTTAACCAGTATGATAAAGATGACGATATTTATATTTTATTTTATTAAAAATATATAACGATTTAAATTAATATTATATATATTTATACGCGTATTATACATACATAGTTTTATACTTTTACTATACTTTAACTTTACCTTTACTTTACTTTTACTTTACTTTAATTTTAATAATTCATACTTTAATAATTCACTTTAATAATTTATACTTTAATAATTCACTTTAATAATTCATACTTTAATAATTCACTTTAAAAATTCATACTTTAATAATTCATACTTTAATAATTCACTTTAATAATTCATACTTTAATAATTCACTTTAATAATTCAAAAATCTATTATAAATAGAATCCAATAGGTTTCATTATTTTATAGAAACTTGAAATATATTTCTCTAAACTCTCTCAATCAATTTACATATATATATTTACTTGGTATTATTTCAAGATATTATTAGTATACATAAAATACTTCAACGGAGTTATGTTCAGGCGATTTCAAAATAAGTTTTCAAACAGGATAGAGCTAAGGAAATTATGGGTTATAGCTATGGAGGTGATGGGTAATGTTCGAGGGTATGCTCGTAAAGTCAATCTAGTATTTATCATCACCATTGCGTCTACGTACTTTCCTACAATATTGAATCTCAATATTGATACGTGAGCACTCATAACTTAACTTTTATATATAAATAGAGTATCCCTGACTAGTGCTCGAGTATATAGGATTATGCATACTTGTACGTTTGATATTGTCATTAGATAGGTTATGATGAATCCTGAATTAGATACATATGCTACTGAGATAGGGTATATGATATGCATGTCGTTGGAAAGCTAGCGAAAAATTAAGAACTTTTCATTTAGATATCGAATATTTTCGATGAACAGATTAGAAGTTATAGTCAACTGAATTTTTGTATTATTGTTAAATGATTATTATTACTATTGTCGTTATTATCGTCGTTATTATTATTATTACCTAATTATTATTATTATTATTATTATTATTATTATTATTATTATTAATATTATCATTATAAATATATCTATCATTATTTAAAAATCGTATTTTTGTTATTATTATTATTATTATTATTATTATTATTATTATTATTATTATCAGAAATTATTATTAATACTATCATCATTATTATTATAATTACTAGTATTGTTATTAATATTATTATAATACTTATTAGTATCATTATCTTTAAAACTAATATAGTATTATCTAATTATTATGATTGCAATTATTATCATTATTATGAATGTGATATAAAAGAGGATTAAAAACTATTAAACAAATTGATTAGGAAATAATGAGTATGAGTATCATGATGAAATTAAAATATGGTAAGATATTGATTTAGATAAAAATATCATTTTCATTATTTTTATCATTACTTTTATTATTAAAAGTATTATTAATATTAAAACTATCATTTTTATTAAACTTATTATTGTTAATAGAAATATCATTGCTATTGTAAAATAACACTTTTATCATCATTTTAGTATTATTATTAATAAAAATTATCATTTTGAAAAGAATTATTATTTTTATAAAATACTATTATTATTACGGTTAATATTAAAATGTATCGTTATTATTAAGATTATCATGTTTAGAATTATCATTTTATCATAATTAATATCATCTTTAGTAAATATAAATATTGTTATTATTTTTATTAATAGAATAATTATAATTGTTATTATTACAAACTAATACAACTTTTACTTATTATTGTTATTATTGATATTATTTTATTAAATAAATATGTGATACAAAGATATTTTACTACATGTAATATAAATTACATTAATAATACCTATCATTATATTTTTATTATATTAAATGAACTTTATAAATTTTATTACTTAAGATATATAAAAGTATATTTTTATTATATAAATTTTAATACAAAATGTTATGAATTATATTATTTACTCTAATAAAATCTGTTGAAAAAATATTTAAATATATAAAACAACTATATTTAAGTTATATAGTAATCATGTATAGATTTTAGAAATCATTTTTATCAAATTGACTTTTGTTGAGTTTTGCATGATAATCTCGAGCATTAGGATTGTGGTACACTATGACCTCACCTAAATTGCTATACAAATATTGACTAACATATAAATATATATACTTAATTTAGGTTCGTGAATCTGAGGCCAACCTTGCACTTGTTCAATGATGTTATATGTATTTTTACTACGAAATACAGTATGGTGAGTTTCATTTGCCTTTTTACCCTTTATATTTTTGGGCTGAGAATACATGCGCAATTTTTATAAATGTTTTACAAAATAATCACAAGTTCATGAAACTACATTCTACGATTGTTTTGTTATACCGGATATCTGTACTTATTATTATTATGCTTGGTAACCTAAGAATTAGTGAAAAACACTAATTGACGTGAATCCTAAAGGTAGATCTACGGGCTCTAACCACCCCCATTTTCGAATAGTGGAAATGTTTTAGTACTTTGAAGGGTTCTTGTCATACATTTGAATAGTGGAATGTATGATGCTAGATATCTTAAGCGCTCTATGTTAAGGTCGGTTACCAGGCGACTCATCGTATGAATGAATTTTGCAGTTGTAATGATCCTGCGCATTTAATTAAATGAAATCTTGTGGCTTATTAAATATTATGATTATTATATAGAAATTAAACTTATGAACTCACCAACTTTTTGGTTGACACTTTAAAGCATGTTTATTCTCAGGTATTAAAGAAATCTTCCGCCGTACATTTGCTCATTTTAAAGATATTACTTGGAGTCTTTCATGGCATATTTTGAAGAACGTTGTATTCGAGTCATTGAGTTCATCAAAGATTATTATTAAGTCAATTTAAAGTTGGATAGTGGATATTATGAAATGGTATGCATGCCTGTCAATTTTTGATGTAAAGAAAGTTTGTCTTTTAAAAACGAATGCAATGTTTGTAAAATGTTTCATACAGAGATCAAATACCTCGCAATGTAATCAACTATTGTGAATCGTTTATAATGTATATAAACGGGTCCTTTCATGTGTGAACTCACATCTTCTTGAATCCTTACTGGTAACCCTTTTACAAATGCGTTGATCTTCTCTTCTTCATCTTAGAATGCTCCCGGACACAATAGGCACAACTCTGTGAATCGTTGTTCATATGTGGTAACGTCGAACCCTTATGTTTGTAACTCTCTAAGTTCTGCCTTGAGTTTATTGACTTCATTTCCAGGACGGTACTGCTCGTTCATCAATTGCTTGAATGCCGACAACGGTAGTGCGTAAGCAGCATTTTGTCCTACCTGTTCAACATAGGTGTTCCACCACATTAACGCAGTATCTGTGAAGGTATGAGTATCGTACTTAACTTTGTCCTCTTCAGTACACTTACTTATTGAAAACACCGATTCAACTTTCTCAGTCCACCATTTCAATCCAATTGGTCCTTCGGTTCCATCAAATTCCAAAGGTTTGCAGGCAGTGAATTCTTTGTAGGAGCATTCTACATGATTTCTTGCGCCGTTAGCTGCATTGCTAGATTCAGAGTTATTGTTGGTATGTAGTGCAGCCTGTACTGCGGCTATGTTTGCAGCAAGAAAGGTACGAAATTCCTCTTCGCTCATATTCATGGTGTGTCGAGTAGTCGGTGCCATTTCCTTTAAAATAGCCAACTGAATAGAGTTAATCACACAGAATATTAAGAGTAGTCAATAGTATTTCGTAGCATACTATGAACTCATTTATAAAAGCTTTTTCTTCATATTAGCGTTTTATAAATTTAAATTCGGGTACTACCTACCCGTTAAGTTCATACTTAGTAGCTAATATACAATTCAACTAATACAATTCCATATGAAAAACTGATTATAATAATATATCACATACAAATATTCTTCAAACTTACAACTTCGCTATATTACATATAACATGAAATATAGTACACTATGATACAGGACAGTTTTAAAGATGAATCTAGTTAATACGCAAGTTGTTCAGCAAAGGAAATTAAGACACGTAATTCATAAGTCCGGAAAAAATTCATGCCTTCTGGTTTTACTAAGACGACTTCCCATCCTTGGTCTTGTGGAAAATAACCGTTATGACCATTGGCTAGGCAGCATGTTGTAATGTCGTCAACAGGACGAGGGTTTTGTAATGTCCAACAGCCCCGTAATAATCTAAAAACCTTGTTCTCACCCCAACTACTGAATCCGCACTTGTGGGAAGGTTTTATTTAAAAGTTGCAATCCGATGTTCTTTTTCTCACTTTGGTAAGAAGCGAACATCACTAACCCGTAAGCATAACATGCTTCTTTATGATGCATGTTAGAAGCTCTTTCTAATTCACGAAATCCTATGTTGAGATATGTTGAGTCAAAATAGGTTCTTAACCCGTAGCATAAAATTGCATTTGGGTTCTCCGCATTTAATGCTTTAAAGAAAACACGGCGTAACTTACGGTTTCCCCAATGTGATATACCCCACCTATCAAAGGAAAGCCTTTTATAAACTAAGGCATTTCTGGAAAGTCTTTCAAATGTTTGACAAGTTAATTTTGCCATAATTAATTGTGCTGATGAATTCTGACCGACTCTAGGCAAGATTTCCTCAATCATATCCTCTGGTAGATCATCTAAAATATTCGGTTGTCTACCCTTAACGTCCATTTTGTTTTTATACTCTAAAATAGACAAGGATTAGATTCGTAAAAGATAATTAACAAACAATACAAGCAATTTTTACATAGAACATAAAAGTACAAGCACACTACAATACATATAATATACAACATGATTACAACCCTCTAATCTGAATCACTGGTTTCTTCTTCTTCTTCGGACTTGGTTCGTTTTCCTAATTTTCTAGAAATATATGGTGTTCCTCTAATACGAGCCGTCGTTTTCCATAATGGTTTAGAAAAACCTAGTGCTTTAGAGGTTCCCGAGTCATTGTTACATTTTAGAACATACGGATGTTGTCGATACATATAAAGTTCATCGGGTTTGGAATCGGGTTTCTCTATTTTTATACCTTTTCCCTTATTATTTTCTTTCGCTTTATTAAATTGGGTCGAGGTAATTTCTATAACATCATCAGAATCCTCATCGGGATCCGATTCATCGGAAAATTGGTAATCTTCCCAATATGTTGCTTCCTCGGCGGAAACACATTGACCATTATTAACTTTGGTCCGTTGGTTGAGGATTTTCTTTTATTTAATCGATTTACTATAGGTATCAACATTTCTTCCTCCAGAACCTCTTCTTCTTCTGGTTCATCCTCTTCCGATTCCTCCTCTTCTGGTTCCTCTTCTTCTGATTCCTCCTCTTTCGGTTCCTCCTCTTCAGGTTCCTCTTCGAAAATTTGTGAATCTTCCCAAAATATATTCGACTCTTCATTATTATTAGGTGAATCAATGAGATTTGTACTAGAGGTAGACATCTATCACACAATATCAAACACATTAAGAGATTAATATATCACATAATATTTACATGTTAATAATATATAGTTTCCAACAAAAAAAATGTTAAGCAATCGTTTTTGAAGAAAAACACGGTCGAAGTCCAGACTCACTAATGCATCCTAAGAAACTTGGTAAGACACACTAATGCAATTTTCTGGTTCTCTAAGACCAACGCTCGGATACCAACTAAAATGTCCCGTTCATATTTATTATAAACGTTCTATATTAATTGATTTCGTCGCGAGGTTTTGACCTCTATATGAGACGTTTTTCAAAGACTGCATTCATTTTTAAAACAACCATAACCTTTATTTTATCGATAAAGGTTTAAAAAGCATTACGTAGATTATCAAATAATGATAATCTAAAATATACCGTTTACACACGACCATTACATAATGGTTTACAATAAGAATATATTACATCAAAAATAAGTTTCTTGAATGCAGTTTTTACATAATATCATACAAGCATGGACTCCAAATCTTGTCCTTATTTTAGTATGCAACAGCGAAAGCTCTTAATAATCACCTGAGAATAAACATGCTTAAAACGTCAACAAAAAATGTTGGTGAGTTATAGGTTTAACCTATATATTATCAAATCATAATAATAGACCACAAGATTTCATATTTCAATATACATCCAATACATAGAGATAAAATTCATTCATATGGTGAACACCTGGTAACCGACATTAACAAGATGCATATAAGAATATCCCCTATCATTCCGGGAAATCCTTCGGACATGATAAAAATGAATTCGAAGTACTAAAGCATTTGGTACTTTGGATGGGGTTCGATAGGCCCAATAGATCTATCTTTAGTATTCGCGTCAATTAGTAGATCAGTTTACTAATTCTTAAGTTACCAAGCAAAAGGGGCATATTCGGCTTCGATCATTCACCCATATAATGTAGTTTCAATTACTTGTATCTATTTCGTAAAACATTTATAAAACTGCACGTATTCTCATTCCAAAATATTAGATTTTAAAAGTGTGACTATAACTCACTTTCACAGATTTTTACTTCGTCGGGAAGTAAGACTTGGCAACTGGTCGATTCACGAACCTATAAAAAATATGTACATATATATCAAAGTATGTTCAAAATATATTTACAATACTTTTAATACATTTTGATGTTTTAAGTTTATTAAGTCAGCTGTCCTCGTTAGTAACTACAAGTAGTTGTCCACAATTATATGTACAGAAATAAATCGATATATATTATCTTGAATCAATCCACGACCCAGTGTATACATGTCTCAGGCTAGATCACAACTCAAAGTATATATATTTTTGGAATCAACCTCAACCCTGTATAGCTAACTCCAACATTACTGCATATAGAGTGTCTATGGTTGTTCCAAATAATATATATAGATGGGTCGATATGATATGTCAAAACATTTGCATACGTGTCTATGATATCCCAAGATTACATAATATATTAGAATATATGTATAATACAATATAAGTTAGCTAGGATATGATTAATATAATTTTGTTACCAATTTTCACGTAGCTACAACAAGCAAAAATATCCAATCTTGTTTTACCCATAACTTCTTCGTTTTAAATCCGTTTTGAGTGTTTCAAGTTGCTATGATTTCATATTGAACTTAAATTTATGAATATAAACAGAAAAAGTATAAGTTTATAGTCAAAAATACAGGTTACATGTCGTTTTTGTAAAGATAGTCATTTCAGTCGAAAGAACGACGTCTAGATGACCATTTTGGAAAACATACTTCCACTTTGAGTTTAACCATGATTTTTGGATATAGTTTCATGTTCATAAGAAAAATCATTTTCCCAGAAGAACAACTTTTAAATCAAAGTTTATCATCGTTTTTAATTAACTAATCAAAGACAGCCCGCGGAGTTACTACGACGGCGTATATCCGGTTTTACGGTGTTTTTCGTGTTTTCCGGTTTTAAATCATTAAGTTAGCATATTATATAGATATAGAACATGTGTTTAGTTGATTTTAAAAGTCAAGTTAGAAGGATTAACTTTTATTTGCGAACAACTTTAGAATTAACTAAACTATGTTCTAGTGATTACATGTTCAAATCTTCGAATAAGATAGTTTTATATGTATGAATCGAATGATGTTATGAACATCATTACTACCTCAAGTTTAGTAGGTAAACCTACTGGAAGTGATAAGAAATGATCTAACTTCAAAGGATCTTGGATAGCTTGAAAGTTCTTGAAGTAGAATCATGACACAAAAACAAGTTCAAGTAAGATTATCACTCGAATTAAGATAGTTATAGTTATAGGAATTGAATCAAAGTTTGTATATGATTATTAACTTGATTTAGAATGATATCTTACTGTAAACAACAAGGATTTCTTGAGGTTGGATGATCACTTTACAAGATTGGAAGTGAGCTAGTAAACTTGGAAGTATTCTTGATTTTATGAAACTAGAACTTGTAGAATTTATGAAGAACACTTAGAACTTTAAGATAGAACTTGAGAGAGATCAATTAGATGAAGAAAATTGAAGAAATTAAGTGTTTGTAGGTGTTTTTGGTCGTTGGTATATGGATTAGATATAAAGGATGTGTAATTTTGTTTACATGTAAATAAGTCATGAATGATTACGAATATTTTTGTAATTTTATGAGATATTTCATGCTAGTTGCCAAATGATGGTTCCCACATGTGTTAGGTGACTCACATGGGCTGCTAAGAGCTGATCATTGGAGTGTATATTGAAATGTCCTGTTCATATTGATTATAAACGTTCCATATTAATTGATTTCGTCGCGAGGTTTTGACCTCTATATGAGACGTTTTTCAAAGACTGCATTCATTTTTAAAACAACCATAACCTTTATTTTATCGATAAAGGTTTAAAAAGTATTACGTAGATTATCAAATAATGATAATCTAAAATATTCCATTTATACACGACCATTACATAATGGTTTACAATAAGAATATATTACATCAAAAATAAGTTTCTTGAATGCAGTTTTTACATAATATCATACAAGCATGGACTCCAAATCTTGTCCTTATTTTAGTATGCAACAGCGGAAACTCTTAATAATCACCTGAGAATAAACATGCTTAAAACGTCAACAAAAATGTTGGTGAGTTATAGGTTTAACCTATATATTATCAAATCATAATAATAGACCACAAGATTGAAGGTATTTCATATGCCCAAGAGACATAATTAATTAATGTGGCCAATATGTTATGATCCAAGTCGGGTCATACCCAATAACAAACTATCAACACTTTTATGTATTTGTTTTAACGATAGGATCTTTAAAACTAATACTAAATACTTAGACTTTGAAATTGGTTTTCTAAAGTGAAATGCTAGAAATAATTATATGGATAATTATTTATATAAGTTTAATTATTTTATTAAACTAACACTTGTGATATATTATTTTATAATGGGCTTATAAATTATATGCACATGTATAAAAAAATGGGTGGAAGATATATGCATGTTTAAGGAAGTAATAAAAAAAAAAAGGAAAAAGGGGGTAAAAATGGCGGCCTCTTTTGGGGTATCCAAGGAGCCATTTTACCTTGGTTCACTCCTTGTTATTATTACTTGATGCATGCATTTGGTTCACCCAATACACACATTCATTCTAGCATTTTTCAAACTTGCAAAAATCTCTCTTCTTTTCTCTCTACCTTGGCCGAAATTTTGGGAGGTTCCAAAGGGTTTTTGGTTGATCTTGCAAGTGTTCTAAGTGTCCTAAATCCTAACCAAGAAGAAGGGTGTTGATACTAAGGTTTGTGGGTATTATCTCTTGAGGTTTCAAGTTAGAAACTAGCTTCACTTCATCATCTTCATCTTGTTACTTCTACCTCCCTTTGGAGAAGGTATAAACCCTAACTAGCTTCTATTTACATTTTAGTATATTGCACAAGACTAGATCTATGAAATGGAATACATTTTAAAAGGTTAAAATACACATGTTCTTAAGATGAAAATTGCTTCCGCTTGCTATATACATATACACGAATTCATATACATACATAAATGGGTTTTGTGACTTGTTTACATGTGGTATTTCATCAAAGATTTCATATTTCAATATACATCCCATACATAGAGATAAAATTCATTCATATGGTGAACACCTGGTAACCGACATTAACAAGATGCATATAAGAATATCCCCTATCATTCCGGGAAATCCTTCGGGCATGATAAAAACGAATTCGAAGTACTAAAGCATCCGATACTTTGGATGGGGTTCGTTAGGCCCAATAGATCTATCTTTAGAATTCGTGTCAATTAGTAGATCGGTTTACTAATTCTTAGGCTACCAAACAAAAGGGGCATATTCGGCTTCGATCATTCACCCATATAACGTAGTTTCATTTACTTGTGTCTATTTTGTAAAACATTTATAAAGCTGCATGTATTCTCATCCCAAAAATATTAGATTTTAAAAGTGGGACTATAACTCACTTTCACAGATTTTTACTTCATCGGGAAGTAAGACTTGGCCACTGGTCGATTCACGAACCTATAACAAATATGTACATATATATCAAAGTATGTTCAAAATATATTTACAACATTTTTAATACGTTTTACTGTTTTAAGTTTATTAAGTCAGCTGTCCTTGTTAGTAACCTTCAACTAGTTGTCAATAATTAGATGTACAGAAATAAATCTATATATATTATCTTGAATCAATCCACGACCCAGTGTATACACGTCTCAGGCTAGATCACAACTCAAACTATATATATTTTTGGAATCAACCTCAACCCTGTATAGCTAACTCCAACATTACTGCATATAGAGTGTCTATGGTTGTTCCAAATAATATATATAGATGGGATGATATGATATGTCAAAACATTTGCATACGTGTCCATGGTATCCTAAGATTACATAATATATTAGAATACATGTATAATACAATATAAGTTAGCTAGGATATGATTAATATAGATTTGTTACCAATTTTCACGTAGCTACAACAAGCAAAAATAACCAATCTTGTTTTACCCATAACTTCTTCGTTTTAAATCCATTTTGAGTGAATCCAATTGCTATGGTTTCATATTGAACTTAAGTTTATGAATCTATACAGAAAAAGTATAAGTTTATAGTCAGAATTATAGGTTACAAGTCATTTTTGTAAAGGTAGTCATTTCAGTCGAAAGAACGACGTCTAGATGACCATTTTTGGAAAACATATTTCCGCTTTGAGTTTAACCATGATTTTTGGATATAGTTTCATGTTCATAAGAAAAATCATTTTCCCAGAAGAACAACTTTTAAATCAAAATTTATCATAGTTTTTAATTAACTAACCCAAAACAGCCCGCGGTGTTACTACAACGGCATATATTCGGTTTTACGGTGTTTTTCGTGTTTTCTGATTTTAAATCATTAAGTTAGCATATCATATAGATATAGAACATGTGTTTAGTTGATTTTAAAAGTCAAGTTAGAAGGATTAACTTTTGTTTGCGAACAAGTTTAGAATTAACTAAACTATGTTCTAGTGATTTCAAGTTTAAACCTTTGAATAAGGTAGTTTTATATATATGAATCGAATGATGTTATGAACATCATTACTACCTCAGGTTTTGTGGATAAACCTACTGGAAATGAGAAAAATAGATCTAGCTTTAAAGGATCCTTGGATGGCTTGAAAGTTCTTGATGCAGAATCATGACACGAAAACAAGTTCAAGTAAGATTTTCACTCGAAATAAGATTGTTATAGTTATAGAAATTGAATCAAAGTTTGAATATGAGTATTACCTTGTATTAGAAAGATATCTTATTGTAAATAAGAAATATTTCTTGAAGTTGGATGATCACTTTACAAGATTGGAAGTAAGCTAGCAAACTTGGAAGTATTCTTGATTTTATGAAACTAGAACTTATAGAATTTATGAAGAACACTTAGAACTTCAAGATAGAACCAGAGATAGATCACTTAGATGAAGAAAATTGAAGAATAAAAGTGTTTGTAAGCGTTTTTGGTCGTTGGTATATGGATTAGATATAAAGGATGTGTAATTTTTGTTTTCATGTAAATAAGTCATGAATGATTACTCATATTTTTGTAATTTTATGAGATATTTCATGCTAGTTGCTAAATGATAGTTCCCACATGTGTTAGGTGACTCACATGGGCTACTAAGAACTGATCATTGGAGTGTATATACCAATAGTACATATATCTAAAAGTTGTGTATTGTACGAGTACGAATACGGGTGCATACGAGTAGAATTGTTGATGAAACTGAACGAGGATGTAATTGTAAGCATTTTTATTAAGTAGAAGTATTTTGATAAGTATATTAAAGTCTTTCAAAAGTTTATGAATACATATTAAAACACTACATGTATATACATTTTAACTGAGTCGTTAAGTCATCGTTAGTCGTTACATGTAAATGTTGATTTGAAACCTTTAAGTTAACGATCTTGATAAATGTTGTTAACCCAATGTTTATTATATCTAATGAGATGTTAAATTTTTATATTATCATGATATTATGATATATTAATATATCTTAATATGATATATATACATTTAAATATCGTTACAACGATAATCGTTACATGTATGTCTCGTTTCGAAATCCTTAAGTTAGTAGTCTTGTTTTTACATATGTAGTTCATTGTTAATATACATAATGACATGTTTTCTAATCATTTATCATGATTAAACATAGTGTAACAATATCTTAATATGATTCATATGTAACTAGTAAGACGTTGTTATAACGATAATCGTTATATATATCGTTTCGATTTTCTTAATTCAATAAACACAATTTTATGTATATAACTCATTGTTAAAATACCTAATGAGATACTTACTTATCATAATATCATGTTAACTATATATATAATCATATATATGTCATCATATAGTTTTTACAAGTTTTAACGTTCGTGAATCACATGTCAACTTGGGTGGTCAATTGTCTATATGAAACCTATTTCAATTAATCAAGTCTTAACAAGTTTGATTGCTTAACATGTTGGAAACACTTAATCATGTAAATATCAATTTCATTTAATATATATAAACATGGAAAAGTTCGGGTCACTACAGTACCTACCCGTTAAATAAATTTCGTCCCGAAATTTTAAGCAGTTGGAGGTGTTGACGTATCTTCTTGAAATAAGTGCGGGTATTTCTTCTTCATCTGATCTTCTCGTTCCCAGGTGAACTCGGGTCCTCTACGAGCATTCCATCGAACCTTAACAATTGGTATCTTGTTTTGTTTAAGTATTTTAACCTCACGATCCATTATTTCGACGGGTTCTTCGATGAATTGAAGTTTTTCGTTGATTTGGATTTCGTCTAACGGAATAGTGAGATCTTCTTTAGCAAAATATTTCTTCAAATTCAAGACGTGGAAAGTGTTATGTACAGCCGCGAGTTGTTGAGGTAACTCAAGTCGGTAAGCTACTTGTCCGACACGATCAATAATCTTGAATGGTCCAATATACCTTGGATTTAATTTCCCTCGTTTACTAAATCGAACAACGCCTTTCCAAGGTGCAACCTTAAGCATGACCATCTCTCCAATTTCAAATTCTATATCTTTTCTTTTAATGTCGGCGTAGCTCTTTTGTCGACTTTGGGCGGTTTTCAACCGTTGTTGAATTTGGATGATCTTCTCTGTAGTTTCTTGTATTATTTCCAGACCCGTAATCTGTCTATCCCTCACTTCACTCCAACAAATCAGAGACCTGCACTTTCTACCATAAAGTGATTCAAACGGCGCCATCTCAATGGTTGAATGGTAGCTGTTGTTGTAGGAAAATTCTGCTAACGGTAGATGTCGATCCCAACTGTTTTCGAAATCAATAACATATGCTCGTAGCATGTCTTCAAGCGTTTGTATCATCCTTTCGCTCTGCCCATCAGTTTGTGGATGATAGGCAGTACTCATGTCTAGACGAGTTCCTAATGCTTGCTGTAATGTCTGCCAGAATCTTAAAATAAATCTGTCATCCCTGTCAGAGATAATAGAGATTGGTATTCCATGTCTGGAGACGACTTCCTTCAAATACAGTCGTGCTAACTTCTCCATCTTGTCATCTTCTCTTATTGGCAGGAAGTGTGCTGATTTGGTGAGACGATCAACTATTACCCAAATAGTATCAAAACCACTTGCAGTCCTTGGCAATTTAGTGATGAAATCTATGGTAATATTTTCCCATTTCCATTCCGAGATTTCGGGTTGTTGAAGTAGACCTGATAGTTTCTGATGCTCCGCTTTGACCTTAGAACACGTCAAACATTCCCCTACGTATTTAGCAACATCGGCTTTCATACCTAGCCACCAAAAATGTTTCTTGAGATCCTTGTACATGTAGTGACCCGAACTTTTCCATGTTTATATATATTAATTGAGATTGATATTTACATGATTAAATGTTTCCAACATATTAAGCAATCAAACTTGTTAAGACTTGATTAATTGAAATAGGTTTCATATAGACAATTGACTACCCAAGTTGACCGGTGATTCACGAACGTTAAAACTTGTAAAAACTATATGATGACATATATATGGTTATATATATAGTTAACATGATATTATGATAAGTAAACATATCATTAAGTATATTAACAATGAACTACATATGTAAAAACAAGACTAAGTACTTAATGATTTTGAAACGAGACATATATGTAACGATTATCGTTGTAACGACATTTAATGTATATATATCATATTAAGAGATATTTGTACATCATAATATCATGATAATATAATAATTTAAAATCTCTTTTGATATTATAAACATTGGGTTAAAAACATTTAACAAGATCGTTAACCTAAAGGTTTCAAAACAACATTTACATGTAACGACTAACGATGACTTAACGACTCAGTTAAAATGTATATACATGTAGTATTTTAATATGTATTCATACACTTTTGAAAGACTTCAAGACACTTATCAAAATACTTCTACTTAACAAAAATGCTTACAATTACATCCTCGTTCAGTTTCATCAACAATTCTACTCGTATGCACCCGTATTCGTACTCGTACAATACACAGCTTTTAGATGTATGTACTATTGGTATATACACTCCAATGATCAGCTCTTAGCAGCCCATGTGAGTCACCTAACACATGTGGGAACCATCATTTGGCAACTAGCATGAAATATCTCATAAAATTACAAAAATATGAGTAATCATTCATGACTTATTTACATGAAAACAAAATTACATATCCTTTATATCTAATCCATACACCAACGACCAAAAACACCTACAAAAACTTTCATTCTTCAATTTTCTTCATCTAATTGATCTCTCTCAAGTTCTATCTTCAAGTTCTAAGTGTTCTTCATAAATTCCAAAAGTTCTAGTTTCATAAAATCAAGAATACTTTCAAGTTTGCTAGCTCACTTCCAATCTTGTAAGGTGATCATCCAACCTCAAGAAATCTTTGTTTCTTACAGTAGGTTATCATTCTAATACAAGGTAATAATCATATTCAAACTTTGGTTCAATTTCTATAACTATAACAATCTTATTTCAAGTGATGATCTTACTTGAACTTGTTTTCGTGTCATGATTCTGCTTCAAGAACTTCGAGCCATCCAAGGATCCGTTGAAGCTAGATCCATTTTTCTCTTTTCCAGTAGGTTTATCCAAGGAACTTAAGGTAGTAATGATGTTCATAACATCATTCGATTCATACATATAAAGCTATCTTATTCGAAGGTTTAAACTTGTAATCACTAGAACATAGTTTAGTTAATTCTAAACTTGTTCGCAAACAAAAGTTAATCCTTCTAACTTGACTTTTAAAATCAACTAAACACATGTTCTATATCTATATGATATGCTAACTTAATGATTTAAAACCTGAAAACACGAAAAACACCGTAAAACCGGATTTACGCCGTCGTAGTAACACCGCGGGCTGTTTTGGGTTAGTTAATTAAAAACTATGATAAACTTTGATTTAAAAGTTGTTATTCTGAGAAAATGATTTTTATTATGAACATGAAACTATATCCAAAAATTATGGTTAAACTCAAAGTGGAAGTATGTTTTCTAAAATGGTCATCTAGACGTCGTTCTTTCGACTGAAATGATTACCTTTACAAAAACGACTTGTAACTTATTTCTCCGACTATAAACCTATACTTTTCTGTTTAGATTCATAAAATAGAGTTCAATATGAAACCATAGCAATTTGATTCACTCAAAACGGATTTAAAATGAAGAAGTTATGGGTAAAACAAGATTGGATAATTTTTCTCATTTTAGCTACGTGAAAATTGGTAACAAATCTATTCCAACCATAACTTAATCAACTTGTATTGTATATTATGTAATCTTGAGATACCATAGACACGTATACAATGTTTCGACCTATCATGTCGACACATCTATATATATTTCGGAACAACCATAGACACTCTATATGTGAATGTTGGAGTTAGCTATACAGGGTTGAGGTTGATTCCAAAATATATATAGTTTGAGTTGTGATCAATACTGAGATACGTATACACTGGGTCGTGGATTAATTCAAGATAATATTTATCGATTTATTTCTGTACATCTAACTGTGGAAACTAGTTATAGGTTACTAACGAGGACAGCTGACTTAATAAACTTAAAACATCAAAATATATTAAAAGTGTTGTAAATATATTTTAAACATACTTTGATATATATGTATATATTGTTATAGGTTCGTGAATCAACCGGTGGTCAAGTCTTACTTCCCGACGAAGTAAAAATCTGTGAAAGTGAGTTATAGTCCCACTTTTAAAATCTAATATTTTTGGGATGAGAATACATGCAGGTTTTATAAATGATTTACAAAGTAGACACAAGTACGTGAAACTACATTCTATGGTTGAATTATCGAAATCGAATATGCCCCTTTTTATTAAGTCTGGTAATCTAAGAATTAGGGAACAGACACCCTAATTGACGCGAATCCTAAAGATAGATCTATTGGGCCTAACAAACCCCATCCAAAGAGCCGGATGCTTTAGTACTTCGAAATTTATATCATATCCAAAGGGTGTCCCGGAATGATGGGGATATTCTTATATATGCATCTTGTTAATGTCGGTTACCAGGTGTTCACCATATGAATGATTTTTATCTCTATGTATGGGGATGAAATCTTGTGGTCTATTATTATGATTTGATATATATAGGTTAAACCTATAACTCACCAACATTTTTGTTGACGTTTTAAGCATGTTTATTCTCAGGTGATTATTAAGAGCTTCCGCTGTCGCATACTTAAATAAGGACGAGATTTGGAGTCCATGCTTGTATGATATTGTGTAAAAACTGCATTCAAGAAACTTATTTTGTTGTAACATATTTGTATTGTAAACCATTATGTAATGGTCGTGTGTAAACAGGATATTTTAGATTATCATTATTTGATAATCTACGTAAAGCTTTTTAAACCTTTATTGATGAAATAAAGGTTATGGTTTGTTTTAAAATGAATGCAGTCTTTGAAAAACGTCTCATATAGAGGTCAAAACCTCGCAACGAAATCAATTAATATGGAACGTTTTTAATCAATAAGAACGGGACATTTCAGTTGGTATCCGAGCGTTGTTCTTAGAGAACCAGAATTTTGCATTAGTGTGTCTTATCGAGTTTGTTAGGATGCATTAGTGAGTCTGGACTTCGACCGTGTTTACTTGAAAAATGATTGCTTAACAAATTTTGTTGAAAACTATATATTTTTAACATGTGAATATTATGTGATATATTAATCTCTTAACGTGTTTGATATTATGTGATAGATGTCTACCTCTAGAACAAGTCCCATTGACTCACCTAATAATAATGAAGAGTCAAATGTAAATTGGAATGATTCGTGGACTGATTCACAAGTTCCCAAAGAGGAACCGGAAGAAGAGTCGTAACCGGAAGAAGAATCGGAACCGGAAGAAGAATCGGAACCAGATGAAGAAGTAGAACCGGTGGGGGAAATAATAAAACGGTTAAGTAAAAGAAAATCCTCAACCAACCGACCAAGGTTAATTATGGTCAATGGTGTTTCCGCCAAGGAAGCAAATTATTGGGAGGATTACCAATTCTCCGATGAATCGGATTCCGACGAGAATTCCGATGATGTTATAGAAATTACCCCAACTGAATTTAAAAAGGCAAAAGAAAATAATAAGGGAAAGGGCATAAAAATAGAGAAATCTAATTCCAACCCCGATGAACTTTATATGTATCGTCAACCCCCGAAGTTCTTAAGTTGTAACAATGACCCGGGAACCTCTAAACCACCAAGTTTTTCTAAACCGTTGTGGAAAACGACAGCTAGTATTAGGGGAACATCATATATCCCTAGAAACTTGGCAAAACGAACCAAAACCGAAGAAGAAGAAACGAGCGAGTCGGAATAAGATAGTTGTATTCGTGTGGTGTAATATATGTAATATAGTGTGCTTATGCTTTATGATATATGTAAAAATTGCTTGTATTAATAAGTATTTTTTTTATGAATCTAACTCTTGTCTATTTTACAGTTTAAAAACACAAAATGGATAGACAACCCAATATTTTAAGAGACCTACCCGGAGACATGATTGATGAAATCTTGTCTAGAGTCGGTCAGAATTCCTCGGCACAACTATTTAAGGCGAGATCAGTTTGTAAGATATTCGAAGAACGTTCCAAGAATGTCTTGGTTTATAAGAGACTTACGTTTGAAAGATGGGGGATATCACATTGGGAAACCCATAAGTTACGATGTGTTTACTTTGACGCATATATTGCGGGGAACCCAAATGCTATTTTACGCAACGGGTTAAGAAATTATTTTGACTCAATATATCCGAATATTGGACTTCGTGATTTAGAAAAAGCGGCTAACATGCAACATAAAGAAGCATGTTATGCTTACGGATTAGTAATGTTCGCTTCTCACCAAAGTGAGAACAAGAACATCGGGCTACAACTATTAAACAAAACGTTTCCACAAGTGACGGAGTCGGTAATTGGGGTAAGAAATGAGGTTTTTAGATTATTACGGGACTGTTGGACATTACGTAACCCTCGTCCCTTTGACGACGTTACAACACGCTGTCTTATCAACGGCCATAACGGTTATGTTCCACAAGACCAAGGATGGGAAGTAGTCCTAGTAAAACCAGAATGCATGACTTGTTTCTGGACGTATGAATTACGTGTCTTTATTGCCTTTGCTGAACGACTTGTGTACTAGCTAGAATTATCTTCACAACTATCTTGTATCAAAGTTATTGTGTGCTATATTTCATGCTTTATGTAAAATAAGCGGTATTGTAAGTTTGTAAAATATTGTATAAAAGTTTGAACGCGAAATATTATTATAATCAGTTTTTCATATAGAATTGTAGTAGTTGAATTGTATATTAGCTACTAAGTATGAACTTAACGGGTAGGTACTACCCGAATTTAAACTTATAAAACGCTAATATGAAGAAAAAGCTTTTATAAATGAGTTCATATTATGCTACGAAATACTATTAACTACTCTTAATATTCTGTATGATTAACTTGTTCCATTTGACTATTTTGAAGGAAATGGCACCGACTACTCGACACACCGTGAATATGAATGAAGAGGAATTCCGTACTTTTCTAGCTTCAAACATAGCCGCAGTACAGGCTGCGCTACATACCAACAATAACCTTGGATCTAGTAGTACAGGAAATCGTGTAGGATGCACCTACAAAGAATTCACTGCCTGCAAACCTTTGGAATTTGATGGAACCGAAGGACCGATCGGATTGAAACGGTGGACCGAGAAGGTCGAATCGGTGTTTGCCATAAGTAAGTGTACTGAAGAGGACAAAGTGAAGTACGCTATGCATACCTTCGCAGGTTCTGCGTTAACATGGTGGAATACCTATCTAGAGCAAGTGGGACAAGATGATGCGTACGCACTACCGTGGTCAGCATTCAAGCACTTGATGAACGAAAAGTACCGTCCCAGAACCGAGGTCAATAAGCTCAAGACAGAACTTAGAGGGTTACGAACCCAAGGATTTGATATTACCACGTATGAAAGACGATTCACAGAATTGTGCCTATTGTGTCCGGGAGCATTCGAAGATGAGGAAGAGAAGATCGACGCGTTTGTGAAAGGATTACCGGAAAGAATCCAAGAAGATATAAGTTCACACGAGCCCGCCTCCATACAACAGGCATGTAGAATGGCTCACAAACTAGTGAACCAGATTGAAGAAAGAATTAAAGAACAGACTGCTGAAGAGGCCAATGTGAAGCAAGTCAAAAGAAAGTGGGAGGAAAACGGTGATAAGAATCACCAATACAACAACAACAGCAATTACAACAATAATCGCAACAATTATCCCAACAATCGCAACATCAATCGCAACATCAATCGCAACTACAACAAACGGCCCAACAGCAACAACAACAATAACAACAGCAACTACAACAATCATCCCAACAACAATAATAACCGCAACAACAACAACAATCAGAAGCAGCTATGCCAAAGGTGTGAAAAGTATCACTCGGGGTTCTGCACCAAATTTTGCAACAAGTGTAAACGAAATGGTCATAGCGCGGCAAAGTGTGAGGTCTACGGACCAGGGGTTAATAGAACGAAAGGAACAAATGGTGTCGGAACGAGTAATGGCGGAGCAAGTAGTGTCGGAGCAAGTTATGCCAATGTAGTTTGTTATAAATGTGGAAAACCGGGCCACATTATTAGAAATTGCCCGAACCAGGAGAACACGAATGGACAAGGCCGCGGAAGAGTTTTCAATATTAATGCGGCAGAGGCACAGGAAGACCCGGAGCTTGTTACGGGTACGTTTCTTATTGACAATAAATCTGCTTACGTTTTATTTGATTCGGGTGCGGATAGAAGCTATATGAGTAGAGATTTTTGTGCTAAATTTAGTTGTCCATTGACGCCTTTGGATAGTAAATTTTTACTCGAATTAGCAAATGGTAAATTAATTTTAGCAGATAATATATGTCGGAATCGAGAAATTAAACTGGTTAGCGAAACATTTAAGATTGATTTGATACCAGTAGAGTTAGGAAGTTTTGATGTGATAATCGGTATGGACTGGTTGAAAGAAGTGAAAGCAGAGATCGTCTGTTACAAAAATGCAATTCGCATTATACGAGAAAAAGGAAAACCCTTAATGGTGTACGGAGAAAAGGGCAACACGAAGCTACATCTTATTAGTAATTTGAAGGCACAAAAACTAATAAGAAAAGGTTGCTATGTTGTTCTAGCACACGTCGAGAAAGTACAAACTGAAGAAAAGAGCATCAATGATGTTCCCATTGCAAAAGAATTTCCCGATGTATTTCCGAAAGAATTACCGGGATTACCACCACATCGATCCGTTGAATTTCAAATAGATCTTGTACCAGGATGCACCAATAGCTCGTGCTCCTTACAGACTTGCACCCAGCGAGATGAAAGAACTGCAAAGCCAATTACAAGAACTTTTAGAGCGTGGTTTCATTCGACCAAGCACATCACCATGGGGAGCTCCTGTTTTGTTTGTCAAGAAGAAAGATGGTACATTCAGGTTGTGTATCGACTACCGAGAGTTGAACAAACTTACCATCAAGAACCGCTACCCACTACCGAGAATCGACGACTTATTTGATCAACTACAAGGCTCGTCAGTTTATTCGAAGATCGATTTACGTTCTGGATATCATCAAATGCGAGTAAAGGAGGATGATATTCCAAAAACTGCTTTTAGGACGCGTTATGGTCATTACGAGTTTATGGTTATGCCGTTTGGATTGACTAACACACCAGCTGTGTTCATGGACCTTATGAACCGAGTGTGTAGGCCATATCTTGACAAGTTTGTCATTATTTTCATCGATGACATACTTATTTACTCAAAGAATGATCAAGAGCACGAAGAACATTTGAGAAAAGTGCTAGAAGTATTGAGGAAAGAAAAACTGTACGCTAAGTTTTCAAAGTGTGCATTTTGGTTGGAAGAAGTTCAATTCCTCGGTCACATAGTGAACAAAGAAGGTATCCAGGTGTACCCGCAAAAGATCGAAACCGTTGAAAAGTGGGAAACCCCAAAAACTCCGAAGCATGTACGTCAATTTTTAGGATTGGCTGGTTACTACAGAAGATTCATCCAAGATTTCTCCAAAATAGCAAAACCCTTGACTGCATTAACGCATAAAGGGAAGAAATTTGAATGGAAGGATGAACAAGAGAAGGCGTTTCAATTATTGAAGAAAAAGCTAACTACGGCACCTATATTGTCATTGCCTGAAGGGAATGATGATTTTGTGATTTATTGTGACGCATCAAAGCAAGGTCTCGGTTGTGTATTAATGCAACAGACGAAGGTAATTGCTTATGCGTCTAGACAATTGAAGATTCACGAGCAAAATTATACGACGCATGATTTGGAATTAGGCGCGGTTGTTTTTGCGTTAAAGACTTGGAGGCACTACTTATATGGGGTCAAAAGTATTATATATACCGACCACAAAAGTCTTCAACACATATTTAATCAGAAACAACTGAATATGAGGCAGCGTAGGTGGATTGAATTTTTGAATGATTACGAGTTTGAGATTCGTTACCACCCGGGGAAGGCAAATGTGGTAGCCGATGCCTTGAGTAGAAAGGACAGAGAACCCATTCGAGTAAAATCTATGAATATAATGATTCACACTAACCTTACTACTCAAATAAAGGAGGCGCAACAAGGAGTTTTAAAAGAGGGAAATTTAAAGGATGAAATACCCAAAGGATCGGAGAAGCATCTTAATATTCGGGAAGACGGAACCCGGTATAGGGCTGAAAGGATTTGGGTACCAAAATTTGGAGATATGAGAGAAATGGTACTTAGAGAAGCTCATAAAACCAGATACTCAATACATCCTGGAACGGGGAAGATGTACAAGGATCTCAAGAAACATTTTTGGTGGCCGGGTATGAAAGCCGATGTTGCTAAATATGTAGGAGAATGTTTGACGTGTTCTAAGGTCAAAGCTGAGCATCAGAAACCATCAGGTCTACTTCAACAACCCGAAATCCCGGAATGGAAATGGGAAAACATTACCATGGATTTCATCACTAAATTGCCAAGGACTGCAAGTGGTTTTGATACTATTTGGGTAATAGTTGATCGTCTCACCAAATCAGCACACTTCCTGCCAATAAGAGAAGATGACAAGATGGAGAAGTTAGCACGACTGTATTTGAAGGAAGTCGTCTCCAGACATGGAATACCAATCTCTATTATCTCTGATAGGGATGGCAGATTTATTTCAAGATTCTGGCAGACATTACAGCAAGCATTAGGAACTCGTCTAGACATGAGTACTGCCTATCATCCACAAACCGATGGGCAGAGCGAAAGGACGATACAAACGCTTGAAGACATGCTACGAGCATGTGTTATTGATTTCGGAAACAGTTGGGATCGACATCTACCGTTAGCAGAATTTTCCTACAACAACAGCTACCATTCAAGCATTGAGATGGCGCCGTTTGAAGCACTTTATGGTAGAAAGTGCAGGTCTCCGATTTGTTGGAGTGAAATGGGGGATAGACAGATTACGGGTCCGGAGATTATACAAGAAACTACCGAGAAGATCATCCAAATTCAACAACGGTTGAAAACTGCCCAAAGTCGACAAAAGAGCTACGCTGACATTAAAAGAAAAGATATAGAATTTGAAATTGGAGAGATGGTCATGCTTAAAGTTGCACCTTGGAAAGGCGTTGTTCGATTTGGTAAACGAGGGAAATTAAATCCAAGGTATATTGGACCATTCAAGATTATTGATCGTGTCGGACCAGTAGCTTACCGACTTGAGTTACCTCAACAACTCGCGGCTGTACATAACACTTTCCACGTCTTGAATTTGAAGAAATGTTTTGCTAAAGAAGATCTCACTATTCCGTTAGATGAAATCCAAATCAACGAAAAACTTCAATTCATCGAAGAACCCGTCGAAATAATGGATCGTGAGGTTAAAAGACTTAAGCAAAACAAGATACCAATTGTTAAGGTTCGATGGAATGCTCGTAGAGGACCCGAGTTCACCTGGGAGCGTGAAGATCAGATGAAGAAGAAATACCCGCATCTCTTTCCAGGAGATTCGTCAACACCTTCAACAGCTTAAAATTTCGGGACGAAATTTATTTAACGGGTAGGTACTGTAGTGACCCGAACTTTTCCATGTTTATATATATTAATTGAGATTAATATTTACATGATTAAATGTTTCCAACATATTAAGCAATCAAACTTGTTAAGACTTGATTAATTGAAATAGGTTTCATATAGACAATTGACTACCCAAGTTGACCGGTGATTCACGAACGTTAAAACTTGTAAAAACTATATGATGACATATATATGGTTATATATATAGTTAACATGATATTATGATAAGTAAACATATCATTAAGTATATTAACAATGAACTACATATGTAAAAACAAGACTACTAACTTAATGATTTTGAAACGAGACATATATGTAACGATTATCGTTGTAACGACATTTAATGTATATATATCATATTAAGAGATATTTGTACATCATAATATCATGATAATATAATAATTTAAAATCTCTTTTGATATTATAAACATTGGGTTAACAACATTTAACAAGATCGTTAACCTAAAGGTTTCAAAACAACATTTACATGTAACGACTAACGATGACTTAACGACTCAGTTAAAATGTATATACATGTAGTATTTTAATATGTATTCATACACTTTTGAAAGACTTCAAGACACTTATCAAAATACTTCTACTTAACAAAAATGCTTACAATTACATCCTCGTTCAGTTTCATCAACAATTCTACTCGTATGCACCCGTATTCGTACTCGTACAATACACAGCTTTTAGATGTATGTACTATTGGTATATACACTCCAATGATCAGCTCTTAGCAGCCCATGTGAGTCACCTAACACAAGTGGGAACCATCATTTGGCAACTAGCATGAAATATCTCATAAAATTACAAAAATATGAGTAATCATTCATGACTTATTTACATGAAAACAAAATTACATATCCTTTATATCTAATCCATACACCAACGACCAAAAACACCTACAAACACTTTCATTCTTCAATTTTCTTCATCTAATTGATCTCTCTCAAGTTCTATCTTCAAGTTCTAAGTGTTCTTCATAAATTCCAAAAGTTCTAGTTTCATAAAATCAAGAATACTTTCAAGTTTGCTAGCTCACTTCCAATCTTGTAAGGTGATCATCCAACCTCAAGAAATCTTTGTTTCTTACAGTAGGTTATCATTCTAATACAAGGTAATAATCATATTCAAACTTTGGTTCAATTTCTATAACTATAACAATCTTATTTCAAGTGATGATCTTACTTGAACTTGTTTTCGTGTCATGATTCTGCTTCAAAACTTCGAGCCATCCAAGGATCCGTTGAAGCTAGATCCATTTTTCTCTTTTCCAGTAGGTTTATCCAAGGAACCTAAGGTAGTAATGATGTTCATAACATCATTCGATTCATATATATAAAGCTATCTTATTCGAAGGTTTAAACTTGTAATCACTAGAACATAGTTTAGTTAATTCTAAACTTGTTCGCAAACAAAAGTTAATCCTTCTAACTTGACTTTTAAAATCAACTAAACACATGTTCTATATCTATATGATATGCTAACTTAATGATTTAAAACCTGAAAACACGAAAAACACCGTAAAACCGGATTTACGCCGTCGTAGTAACACCGCGGGCTGTTTTGGGTTAGTTAATTAAAAACTATGATAAACTTTGATTTAAAAGTTGTTATTCTGAGAAAATGATTTTTATTATGAACATGAAACTATATCCAAAAATTATGGTTAAACTCAAAGTGGAAGTATGTTTTCTAAAATGGTCATCTAGACGTCGTTCTTTCGACTGAAATGACTACCTTTACAAAAACGACTTGTAACTTATTTCTCTGACTATAAACCTATACTTTTCTGTTTAGATTCATAAAATAGAGTTCAATATGAAACCATAGCAATTTGATTCACTCAAAACGGATTTAAAATGAAGAAGTTATGGGTAAAACAAGATTGGATAATTTTTCTCATTTTAGCTACGTGAAAATTGGTAACAAATCTATTCCAACCATAACTTAATCAACTTGTATTGTATATTATGTAATCTTGAGATACCATAGACACGTATACAATGTTTCGACCTATCATGTCGACACATCTATATATATTTCGGAACAACCATAGACACTCTATATGTGAATGTTGGAGTTAGCTATACAGGGTTGAGTTTGATTTCAAAATATATATAGTTTGAGTTGTGATCAATACTGAGATACGTATACACTGGGTCGTGGATTGATTCAAGATAATATTTATCGATTTATTTCTGTACATCTAACTGTGGACAACTAGTTGTAGGTTACTAACGAGGACAGCTGACTTAATAAACTTAAAACATCAAAATATATTAAAAGTGTTGTAAATATATTTTAAACATACTTTGATATATATGTATATATTGTTATAGGTTCGTGAATCAACCGGTGGTCAAGTCTTACTTCCCGACGAAGTAAAAATCTGTGAAAGTGAGTTATAGTCCCACTTTTAAAATCTAATATTTTTGGGATGAGAATACATGCAGGTTTTATAAATGATTTACAAAGTAGACACAAGTACGTGAAACTACATTCTATGGTTGAATTATCGAAATCGAATATGCCCCTTTTTATTAAGTCTGGTAATCTAAGAATTAGGGAACAGACACCCTAATTGACGCGAATCCTAAAGATAGATCTATTGGGCCTAACAAACCCCATCCAAAGAACCGGATGCTTTAGTACTTCGAAATTTATATCATATCCGAAGGGTGTCCCGGAATGATGGGGATATTCTTATATATGCATCTTGTTAATGTCGGTTACCAGGTGTTCACCATATGAATGATTTTTATCTCTATGTATGGGATGTGTATTGAAATATGAAATCTTGTGGTCTATTATTATGATTTGATATATATAGGTTAAACCTATAACTCACCAACATTTTTGTTGACGTTTTAAGCATGTTTATTCTCAGGTGATTATTAAGAGCTTCCGCTGTCGCATACTTAAATAAGGACGAGATTTGGAGTCCATGCTTGTATGATATTGTGTAAAAACTGCATTCAAGAAACTTATTTTGTTGTAACATATTTGTATTGTAAACCATTATGTAATGGTCGTGTGTAAACAGGATATTTTAGATTATCATTATTTGATAATCTACGTAAAGCTTTTTAAACCTTTATTGATGAAATAAAGGTTATGGTTTGTTTTAAAATGAATGCAGTCTTTGAAAAACGTCTCATATAGAGGTCAAAACCTCGCAACGAAATCAATTAATATGGAACGTTTTTAATCAATAAGAACGGGACATTTCAGTACATCTTCCCCGTTCCAGGATGTATTGAGTATCTGGTTTTATGAGCTTCTCTAAGTACCATTTCTCTCATATCTCCAAATTTTGGTACTCAAATTCTTTCAGCCCTATACCGGGTTCCGTCATCCCGAATATTAAGATGTTTCTCCGATCCTTTAGGTATTTCATCCTTTAAATTTTCCTCTTTTAAAACTCCTTATTGCGCCTCTTTTATTTGAGTAGTAAGGTTGGTGTGAATCATTATATTCATAGCTTTTACTCGAATGGGTTCTCTGTCCTTTCTGCTCAAGGCGTCGGCTACCACATTTGCCTTCCCCGGGTGGTAACGAATCTCAAAGTCGTAATCATTCAACAATTCAATCCACCTACGCTGCCCCATTTTTAGTTGTTTCTGATTAAATATGTGTTGAAGACTTTTGTGGTCGGTATATATAATACTTTTGACCCCATATAAGTAGTGCCTCCAAGTCTTTAATGCAAAAACAACTGCGCCTAATTCCAAATCATGCGTCGTATAATTCTGTTCGTGAATCTTCAATTGTCTAGATGCATAAGCAATTACTTTCGTTCGTTGCATTAATACACAACCGAGACCTTGCTTTGAGGCGTCACAATATATCACAAAATCATCATTCCCTTCAGGTAATGACAATATAGGTGCCGTAGTTAACTTTTTCTTTAACAATTGAAAAGCTTTCTCTTGTTCATCTTTCCATTCAAATTTCTTCCCTTTATGCGTTAATGCAGTCAAGGGTTTTGCAATTCTGGAAAAGTCTTGGATGAACCTTCTGTAGTAACCAGCTATTCCTAAAAACGGACGTATGTGTTTCGAAGTTTTTGGGGTTTCCCACTTTTCAACGGTTTCAATCTTTGCTGGATCCACCTGAATACCTTCTTTATTCACTATGTGACCGAGGAATTGAACTTCTTCCAACCAAAATGCACACTTTGAAAACTTAGCGTACATTTTTTCTTTTCTCAGCAACTCTAGCACTTTTATCAAATGTTCTTCGTACTCTTTATCATTCTTCGAGTAAATAAGTATGTCATCGATAAAAACAATGATAAACTTGTCAAGATATGGCCCACACATTCGGTCCATGAGGTCCATGAACACAGCTGGTGCGTTAGTTAATCCAAACGGCATAACCATAAACTCGTAATGACCATAACGCGTCCTAAAAGCAGTCTTTGGAATATCATCCTCCTTCACCCGCATTTGATGATATCCAGAACTTAAATCGATCTTTGAATAAATAGACGAGCCTTGTAGTTGATCAAATAAGTCGTCGATTCTCGGTAGCGGGTAGCGGTTCTTGATGGTAAGTTTGTTCAACTCTCCGTAGTCGATACACAACCTACATCTTTCTTCTTGACAAACAAAATAGGAGCTCCCATGGTGATGAGCTTGGTTGAATGAAACCACGCTCTAAAAGTTCCTGTAACTCACTTTGTAATTCTTTCATTTTGCTGGGTGCGAGTCTGTATGGAGCACGAGCTGTTGGTCCAGCTCCTGGTACAAGGTCTATTTGAAATTCAACGGATCGATGTGGGGTAATCCCGGTAATTCTTTCGGAAATACATCGGAAAATTCTTTTGCGACGGGAACATCACTGATGTTCTTTTCTTCAGGTTTAACTTCCTCGATGTCTCCTAGAATGACGTAACAACCTATTCTTATTATTTTTTGCGCCTTCAAACTACTAATAAGATTTAATTTCGCGTTGTTCTTTTCTCCGTACACCATTAAAGGTTTTCCTTTTTCACGCATAATGCGAATCAAATTTTTGTAACAAACGACCTCTGCTCTCACCTTTTTCAACCAGTCCATGCCAATTATTACATCAAAACTTCCTAACTCGACTGGTATTAAATCAATTTTAAACGTTTCATCCCCCGGTTTAATTTCTCTCTCCCGACATATATTATCTGCTGAAATTTATTTACCGTTTGCTAATTCGAGTAAAAATTTACTATCCAAAGGCGTCAATGGGCAACTTAATTTAGCACAAAATTCTCTACTCATATAGCTTCTATACGCACCCGAATCAAATAAAACATAAGCAAATTTATCGTCAATAAGAAACGTACCCGTAACAAGCTCCGGGTCTTCCTGTGCTTCTGCCGCATTAATATTGAAAACTCTTCCACGGCCCTGCCCATTAGTATTCCCCTGATTTGGGCAATTTCTAATAATGTGGCCCGGTTTTCCACATTTATAACAAACAGTGTTGGTATTACTTGCTCCGACACTATTCGTTTCGGCATTACTTGTTCCGACATTATTTATTCCTTTAGTTCTGTTAAACTTTGGTCCATAGACCTCACACTTTGTCGCGCTATGACAATTTCTTTTACACCTGTTGCAAAATGTCGTGCAAAACCCATGATGATTTTCTTCACACATATGACATGGCTGTTTTTGGTTTTTGTTGCCGTTGTTGTTATTGAGGTTGTTGTTGGGATTGTTATTGTTGTTGAAACGGTTGTTGTAGTTGTTGTTGTTGTTGGGATGTTTTTTGTAGTTATTGTTGCGGTTATTGTTGCGGTTATTGTTGCGGTTGTTGGGATAGTTGTTGCGATTGTGGTTGTAATTGTTGTTGTTGTTGTACTAGTGACTCTTGTCACCGTTTTCCTCCCACTTTATCTTGAGTTGTTTCGTGTTGGCTTCTTCGGCCGCCTACTCTTTAATTCTTCCCTCAATCTGATTTATGAGTTTATGAGCCATTCGACTTGCCTTCTGTATAGAAGCGGGCTCGTGTGAACTCACATCTTCTTGAATCCTTACTGGTAACCCTTTTACAAACGCGTCGATCTTCTCTTCTTCATCTTTGAATGCTCCTGGACACAATAGGCACAACTCTATGAATCGTCGTTCATATGTGGTAACGTCAAACCCTTGTGTTCGTAACTCTCTAAGTTCTGCCTTGAGTTTATTGACTTCGTTTCTAGGACGGTACTGCTCGTTCATCAATTGCTTGAATGCCGACCACGGTAGTGCGTAAGCAGTATTTTGTCCTACCTGTTCAAGATAGGTGTTCCACCACGTTAACGCAGTACCTGTGAAGGTATGCGTAGCGTACTTAACTTTGTACTCTTCAGTACACTTACTTATGGCAAACACCGATTCGAATTTCTCGGTCCACCGTTTCAATGCAATTGGTCCTTCGGTTCCATCAAATGCCAAAGCTTTGCAGGCAGTGAATTCTTTGTAGGAGCATCCTACACGATTTCTTGCGCCGTTAGCTGCTTTGCTAGATTCAGAGTTATTATTGGTATGTAGCGCAGCCTGTACTGCGGCTATGTTTGCAGCAAGAAAGGTACGAAATTTCTCTTCGCTCATATTCCTGGTGTGTCGAGTAGTCGGTGCCATTTCCTTCAAAATAGCCAACTGAATCGAGTTAATCATACAGAATATTAAGAGTAATCAATAGTATTTCGTAGCATAATATGAACTCATTTATAAAAGCTTTTTCTTCATATTAGAGTTTTATAAGTTTAAATTCGGGTACTACCTACCCGTTAAGTTCATACTTAGTAGCTAATATACAATTCAACTTCTACAATTCCATATGAAAAACTGATTATAACAATATATCACATACAAATATTCTTCAAACTTACAACTTCGCTATATTACATATAACATGAAATATAGTACACTATGATACAGGACAGGTTTGAAGATAAATCTAGTTAATACGCAAGTTGTTCAGCAAAGGAAATAAAGACACGTAATTCATAAGTCCAGAAACAAGTCATGCATTCTGGTTTTACTAAGACGACTTCCCATCCTTGGTCTTGTGGAAAATAACCGTTATGACCATTGGCTAGGAAGCATGTTGTAATGTCTTCAAAAGGACGAGGGTTCCGTAATGTCCAACAGCTCCGTAATAATCTAAAAACCTTGTTTCTCACCCCAACTACTGAATCCGTCACTTGTGGAAGGTTTTATTTAAAAGTTGCAATCCAATGTTCTTTTTCTCACTTTGGTAAGAAGCGAACATCACTAACCCATAAGCATAACATGCTTCTTTATGTTGCATGTTAGAAGCTCTTTCTAATTCATGAAATCCTATGTTGGGATATGTTGAGTCAAAATAGGTTCTTAACCCGTAGCGTAAAATTGCATTTGGGTTCCCCGCATTTAATGCTTTAAAGAAAACACGGCGTAACTTACGGTCTCCCCAATGTGACATACCCCACCTATCAAAGGAAAGCCTTTTATAAACTAAGGCATTTCTGGAACGTCTTTCAAATGTTTGACAAGTTAATTTTGCCATAACTAAATGTGCTGATGAATTCTGACTGACTCTAGACAAGATTTCCTCAATCATATCCTCTGGTAGGTCTTCTAAAATATTCGGTTGTCTACCCTTAACGTCCATTTTTTTTATACTCTAAAATAGACAAGGATTAGATTCGTAAAAGATAATTAACAAACAATACAAGCAATTTTTACATAGAACATAAACGTACAAGCACACTACAATACATATAATACACAACATGATTACAACCTTCTAATCTGAATCACTGGTTTCTTCTTCTTCGGACTTGGTTCGTTTTCCTAATTTTCTAGGAATATATGGTGTTCCTCTAATACGAGCCGTCGTTTTCCATAATGGTTTAGAAAAACCTGGTGGTTTAGAGGTTCTCAGGTCATTGTTACATTTTAGGAAATACGGATGTTGTCGATACATATAAAGTTCATCGGTGTTGGAATCGGGTTTCTCTATTTTTATACCTTTTCCCTTGTTATTTTCTTTCACTTTATACATCATCGGAATCCTCATCGGGATCCGATTCATCTGAAAATTGGTAATCTTCCCAATATTTTACTTCCTCGGCGGAAACACCATTGACCATTATTAACTTTGGTCCGTTGGTTGAGGATTTTCTTTTATTTAATCGATTTACTATAGGTATCAATATTTCTTCCCCCGGAACCTCTTCTTCTTCTGGTTCCTCCTCTTCCGATTCATCCTCTTCTGGTTCCTCTTCTTCCGGTTCCTCCTCTTCCGGTTCCTGTTCGAAAATTTGTGAATCTTCCCAAAATATATTCGACTCTTCATTATTATTAGGTGAATCAATGGGATTTGTACTAGAGGTAGACATCTATCAGATAATATCAAACACGTTAAGAGATTAATATATCACATAATATTTACATGTTAATAATATATAGTTTCCAACAAAAAAAAAATGTTAAGCAATCGTTTTTGACGAAAAACACGGTCGAAGTCCAGACTCACTAATGCATACTAAGAAACTCGGTAAGACACACTAATGCAATTTTCTGGTTCTGTAAGACCAACGCTCTGATACCAACTGAAATGTCCCGTTCATATTGATTATAAACGTTCCATATTAATTGATTTCGTCGCGAGGTTTTGACCTCTATATGAGACGTTTTTCAAAGACTGCATTCATTTTTAAAACAACCATAACCTTTATTTTATCGACAAAGGTTTAAAAAGCATTACGTAGATTATCAAATAATGATAATCTAAAATATACCATTTACACACGACCATTACATAATAATTTAAAATAAGAATATATTACATCAAAAATAAGTTTCTTGAATGCAGTTTTTACATAATATCATACAAGCATGGACTCCAAATCTTGTTCTTATTTTAGTATGCAACAGCGGAAGCTCTAAATAATCACCTGAGAATAAACATGCTTAAAACGTCAACAAAAATGTTGGTGAGTTATAGGTTTAACCTATATATTATCAAATCATAATAATAGACCACAAGATTTCATATTTCAATATACATCCCATACATAGAGATAAAATTCATTCATATGGTGAACACTTGGTAACCGAAATTAACAAGATGCATATAAGAATATCCCCTATCATTCTGGGAAATCCTTCGGACATGATAAAAACGAATTCGAAGTACTAAAGCATCCGGTACTTTGGATGGGGTTCGTTAAGCCCAATAGATCTATCTTTAGGATTCGCGTCAATTAGTAGATCGGTTTACTAATTCTTAGGTTACCAAGCAAAAGGGGCATATTCGGCTTCGATCATTCACCCATATAATGTAGTTTCATTTAGTTGTGTCTATTTCGTAAAACATTTATAAAACTGCATGTATTCTCATCCCAAAATATTAGATTTTAAAAGTGGGACTATAACTCACTTTCACAGATTTTTACTTCGTCGGGAAGTAAGACTTGGCCACTGGTCGATTCACGAACCTATAACAAATATGTACATATATATCAAAGTATGTTCAAAATATATTTACAACATTTTTAATATGTTTTACTGTTTTAAGTTTATTAAGTCAGCTGTCCATGTTAGTAACCTACAACTAGTTGTCCATAATTAGATGTACAGAAATAAATCGATATATATTATCTTGTATCAATCCACGACCCAGTGTATACACGTCTCAGGCTAGATCACAACTCAAACTATATATATTTTTGGAATCAACCTCAACCCTGTATAGCTAACTCCAACACTACTGCATATAGAGTGTCTATGATTGTTCCAAATAATATATATAGATGGGTCGATATGATATGTCAAAACATTTGCATACGTGTTTATGGTATCCCAAGATTACATAATATATTAGAATACATGTATAATACAATATAAGTTAGCTAGGATATGATTAATATAGATTTGTTATGAATTTTCACGTAGCTACAACAAGCAAAAATAACCAATATTGTTTTACCCATAACTTCTTCGTTTTAAATCCGTTTTTAGTGAATCCAATTGGTATGGTTTCATATTGAACTTAAGTTTATGAATCTATACAGAAAAAGTATAAGTTTATAGTTGGAATTACAGGTTACAAGTCATTTTTGTAAAGGTAGTCATTTCAGTCGAAAGAACGACGTCTAGATGACCATTTTGGAAAACATACTTCCACTTTGAGTTTAATCATGATTTTTGGATATAGTTTCATGTTCATAAGAAAAATCATTTTCCCAGAAGAACAACTTTTAAATCAAAATTTATCATAGTTTTTAATTAACTAACCCAAAACAGCCCGCGGTGTTACTACAATGGCGTATATTCGGTTTTACGGTGTTTTTCGTGTTTTTCGGTTTTAAATCATTAAGTTAGCATATCATATAGATATATAAAATATGTTTAGTTGATTTTAAAAGTCAAGTTAGAAGGATTAACTTTTTTTTGCGAACAAGTTTAGAATTAACTAAACTATGTTCTAGTGATTTCAAGTTTAAACCCTCGAATAAGGTAGTTTTATATATATGAATCAAATGATGTTATGAACATCATTACTACCTAAAGTTTTATGGATAAACCTACTGGAAATGAGAAAAATAGATCTAGCTTCAAAGGATCCTTGAATGGCTTGAAAGTTCTTGAAGCAGAATCATGACACGAAAACAAATTCAAGTAAGATTTCCACTCGAAATAAGATTGTTATAGTTATAGAAATTGAATCAAAGTTTGAATATGAGTATTACCTTGTATTAGAAAGATATATTACTGTAAATAAGAAAGATTTCTTGAAGTTGGATGATCACTTTACAAGATTTGAAGTAAGCTAGCAAACTTGGAAGTATTCTTGATTTTACGAAACTAGAACTTATAGAATTTATGAAGAACACTTAGAACTTGAAGATAGAACTTGAGAGAGATCACTTAATGAAGAAAATTGAAGAATGAAAGTGTTTGTAGATGTTTTTGGTCGTTGGTATATGGATTAGATATAAAGGATGTGTAATTTTTGTTTTCATGTAAATAAGTCATGAATGATTACTCATATTTTTGTAATTTTATGAGATATTTCATGCTAGTTGCCAAATGATGGTTCCCACATGTCTTAGGTGACTCACATGGTCTGCTAAGAGCTGATCATTGGAGTGTATATACCAATATTACATACATCTAAAAGTTGTGTATTGTACGAGTACGAATACGGGTGCATACGAGTAGAATTGTTGATGAAACTGAACGAGGATGTAATTGTAAGTATTTTTGTTAAGTAGAAGTATTTTGATAAGTGTATTGAAGTCTTTCAAAAGTTTATGAGTACATATTAAAACACTACATGTATATACATTTTAACTGAGTCGTTAAGTCATCGTTAGTCGTTACATGTAAATGTTGATTTGAAACCTTTAAGTTAATGATCTTGTTAAATGTTGTTAACCCAATGTTTATTATATCTAATGAGATGTTAAATTTTTATATTATCATGATATTATGATATATTAATATATCTTAATATGATATATATACATTTAAATATCGTTACAACGATAATCGTTACATGTATGTCTCGTTTCGAAATCCGTAAGTTAGTAGTCTTGTTTTTACATATGTAGTTCATTGTTAATATACCTAATGACATGTTTTCTTATCATTTATCATGATTAAACATAGTGTAACAATATCTTAATATGATTCATATGATTCATAATATCATGTTAACTATATATATATCCATATATATGTCATCATATAGTATTTATAAGTTTTAACGTTCGTGAATCACCGGTCAACTTGGATGGTCAATTGTCTACATGAAACCTATTTTGAATTATTCAAGTCTTAACAAGTTTGATTGCTTAACATGTTGGAAACACTTAATCATGTAAATATCAATTTCATTTAATATATATAAACATGGAAAAGTTCGGGTCACTACAATTATTATTATCATTAATAATATTATTATTATGATCATCGTTATTATTAATTAAAATGATCATTTTCTTGATTATTAGTGTCATTATTATTATTAACATATTATTATTATTAAAAATATTAATATTATTATCATTATTACTTTTGTTATTAATCTTATTAATACTGATTTTATTTTAACTAGTATGTTTATTATTATCAATAATATATATAATAATATCAATATTATTAATATTAATATAATATATTTATTAATTATTTAAAAATTAAAATAAGATATATAGAAACCGAGATATCATGCGTAATTTATATATGTCTTAATCTGTTTTAATTTTTTTCTCATATCTACTGTTTTGCTTGTGATATATGGTCGCACAATAATTTCTATAAGTCAATCCAACTTTTTGTGTTATTGAAGAAAAATCTATTCATGTTCTATATCATCGAAAATTCCAATAGCTGCGATGGGATTTTATTTTTATTTTATTTTTTTTAGAGCTTCAACCTCTGTCGCCTTAACTTTTATGCAATCTATCGAATTCAAGTCAATTTTCAAAATTCAAGAATGCAATTGTGTTAGGATGTATCTAGGATGTATTTAGTTTAGTTTACACCCTCTAATTCAAATTTTAAAACCTGTGATATAATTATGATTTGATCTGGGTCGATTTGATTGTGGAAGAAGAAGCAAGAAATAACAGAAAATAATATCTGGTTAATTAAATATGTGTGGGGTTTTAATTCAGAGAAATAGAATTGGATCATTGGTTAGGGTGTGTGTTCGGTTAGCAGCAGGTCGCGGGTTCAATCCCGGTCCCGGGCATTTCTTTTTACAAAAAAGATTTTAAAAGGGTATACACTCCTATTTGTATTTCTATCATTATTAATATTATTAGTTATTATTATTATTATTATTATATTATTATTATTATTATTGTTATTGTTATTGTTATTATTATTGCAATTGTTGGTAATTATAATTGTTGTTGTATATATAAACTAAGATTAATAACACAACTGTTATTATTACTAATATTACTATTATTATCATTACTAGTATTTTCACTGAATATTATTATTATTATCGTTATTATTAATTTTATAAGACTATTATTAATATAAGTATTACCATTATTATTATAATTAGGATTACAAATTGATGTTATAGAAACTTTAAAAAAAATTAACGCGAAGATTATGATTATTATGATTATGAATATAAAAGTTTTAATGATATTGTAAGATTACAATTATAGAAATCTTGAATATAAATATTATTATGGAACTGATTAATTTAAAATTTTAATTAGATTATGATTTAAAGAAATTAATTGAATTATTATAATTATTGATATCATTGTTGTTATAATACAACATAGTATTAAAACCATTATCAAAATCATTATTATTTTTATTAATCGTATTAAAACTTGTATCATTAGTATATAGTATCATTATAATCTTTAATATTAGTATTTTCATAATTATCAGTAATACCATAATTAGTATTAATTCTATCATTACTATTAACACTATTAAAATTATTAATATTATTATTTTTATCAGTAATATTAAGTACTATCAATATTAACATTTTTATCATTACAAATATTATTTTAGTATTATTATAGTTACTAATTTCAACAAACAAATGATAATCATATAAAAGTATATCTAACTTAACTATATTAATATTTTTATTTAAAATGAATGCATTTAATTAAATAATAATATACATATATAAGTTATTAATACAAAAATTATAACACTAATAATAATAATTGTTCAATTACGATTATACATTTTAATATACATATGAATTATATAGGTTCGTGAATCCGAGGCCAACCCTGCATTGTTCAGTATCGTCGTATGAATATTTTTACTACAAAATATTGTAGAGTGAGTTTCATTTGCTCCCTTTTAAATGCTTTTGCAATATATATTTTTGGGACTGAGAATACATGCGCTGCTTTATAAATGTTTGACGAAATAGACACAAGTACTTAAAACTACATTCTATGGCTGGATTTATAAACCAAATATGCCCCTTTTAGTCTGGTAGTCTAAGAATTAGGGAACAGACACCAAAATTGACGCGAATCCTAAAGATAGATCTATTGGGCCCAACAAGCCCCATCCAAAGTACCGGATGCTTTAGTACTTCAAATTTATCATGTTCGAAGGAAGTCTCGGAATGATGGGGATATTCTATATGCATCTTGTTAAGGTCAGTTACCAGGTGTTCACCATATGAATGATTTTTATCTCTATGTAGTTTACGAAATGCCTGATGTGAGATTAAGTTTATGTGAAATTGAAATATGAAATCTTGTGGTCTATTAAAATTATGGAAATGATTGATTATGACAAACTAATGAACTCACCAACCTTTTGGTTGACACTTTAAAGCATGTTTATTCTCAAGTATGAAAGAAATCTTCCGCTTTGCATTTGCTCATTTTAGAGATATTACTGGGAGTCATTCATGACATATTTCAAAATACGTTGCATTTGAGTCATTGAGTTCATCAAGATTATTATTAAGTCAATTATAGTTGGATACATTATGAAATGGTATGCATGCCGTCAACTTTCGATGTAATGAAAGTTTGTCTTTTTAAAAACGAATGCAATGTTTGTATAATGTGTCATATAGAGGTCAAGTACCTCGTGATGTAACCAACTGTAATGTATTCGTCCAGATGGATTAGGACGGGTCGTTATAGTTGGTATCAGAGTGGTGGTCTTAGTGAACCAGGTCTTGCATTAGTGTGTCTAACTGGTAGTTGTTTAGATGCATTAGTGAGTCTGGACTTCGACCGTGTCTGCATGTCAAAAGTTTTGCTTATCATTTCGTGTCGAAAATTACTTGCTTATCATCCTTAAAGTCTAGACGCATCTTACTGCCTTTATTGCATAGATAGTGTATAGATAAATTCGTATCTTAGCGTATCTGTTACTATAAACTTTGCCTGACAGCTTCCGAAAATTCCTCCATAAACTACGGGATCTTCTGTACTATACATAAGTATTCCATGTAATTAGAATATCATCTGATATCCAAAAATCATTTCATATCAAAAACCCTTTATCTAACCGTACAAGATGGAACTCGCAACTAGTTCAAATTCCTCGGATTCCAACAGATATTCCGATATGGAATTCCACACGAGCTCCGACCGCAGTATAACCGGAATGGATCAACTAGTTAGTCATCTTTAGTTCTGGATGAATTAGGGATGAGTTCATAGTCGACTTAATCAACGGAAACGAGAAGAAGTCAATTCCTTTCCACCAACCAAATTTCCCTCTTGGCGAAGAACCTGAAACACTTACCGGCGAATTAGGCCGAAACACCATTTTCACCCTTATTTCCAGGATATCTCGTCACGATTATTTTCTATCTAAAATTCTAAACCTTATTCATCCGCTCGTTCTAACCGACAATCATCCCGGAATAATAGAAGAAGTCAATGAACTTTGCGCTCGAGTAATCAATTTGGAGAATATGGTGCAAAAGTTACCAGCATCAGCAATATCACCGGCACCAACAGTACCATCAATAACATCACCAGTACCATCAACAATCCATGCCTCAACATCTCATTTTATACCTCGAGTATAATACTCGTTCTACGTATCGTTCTACATCAATTATCTTCGTTCTTCATGGCGATTATGTAATCTCTAAAGTCTTAGAGATTATTTATTCTAGCTCAAACCGAAAAGCAAATGAGATTAATATCATATTAAATTATTAAATCCATGATTACATCTGAAGAAAATATGTATGTATATATGTTTTCATAAAGATTGTAATTAAAAATTCTTTTATACAAAATGTTAATGGTGAAAATATTTTAACGGGTAGGTAATACCCGAGGAATATTTAGATTTCACATTAATAAGTTACAATGTATATTCTTCGAATTTGATTCAACGATCATTTACTATCCTACTTACATCCACAGATATACGAATCCATTCACCACAGAATAATTATTTTCATTCAATTTCATATTTGGATTTTGACCTATCAGAATCCAACAAGTGGCATAATGAAGAAAACATTGGAAAAATAAAATTTGTTAGAAACAAACAAATTAACTATGAGAAATGCTGTTAAGAATTCACGCTAACAACATCCTAGCTAATTGTTCCTAGCTAATTGTTCCTAGCTAAATGTTAATTCCTATTTACATTTATTTATCGCAGTTTATTTATCGCAATTTTAATTCTCGCAATTTTATTTATCGTCATTTAATTTCTGTTATTTATTTTTATGCACTTTAAATATCGAGACACGTATATAATGTTTTGACATATCATATTGATGTCATCTATATATATTATTTGAAATAACCATAGACACTCTATATGCAGTAATGATCGAGTTCTCTATACAGGGTTGAGGTTAATTCTAAAATAATATATATACCTTGAGTTGTGATCGAGTCTGAGACATGTATATAACGGGTCACGACATGTATTAATTAATTCGAATATAATATATTAAACTATATATAAATTGTTGAATTACTAACTGTGGACAACTAATTGTGGACTACCAACATTGGACAATTAAAATGAATTAAAATACTGATTATAACATATGAAACTAAACATTCCTTCAAGTTTGCCACTTGATTTCATCTTAAACCTCATTTGTATCTTGACGATTACAATCTGCGTTCAAACCTTTCATGATTCTTGAAAACACGTCAATCGAGAGGATGAACCAACCGCACTTCATCTACGGAAGAAAAGATTTATGCATATAGTTATGCACCTGAAAACACTCGGAACCTGAGTAAACGTTTAACACGTAGATGTGCAAATTCCTTAGTGTTATTATTACCCAAAATAACTTGGTAATTCTTTTTCAAATTAGTCAATTTTATCATAGCTCCAACAAATCAACTTCGACTTTTCGTTCGAAACAACCTTATTATAACCTTGATATATATGCGTGCTCTTTTATTGTTACCGGGGAACCTTTTATATTCCATCATATTACCAGCAGACGTACCAGCAACCTCGTTGCTCCTTGGCTTAAATTTCTTCGACAAATCACTATATTTATCTATTGAAGTCTTATCATGAACTCATCGGCATCTTGTAACGAGAATTGCCATACTAAGTATCGGGAAATCAGCAATCGGTATTTTGAATCTCGCAGCGTTTCTACATCAAAAGTTATATATACATATAACATTTATCTCTTAGAATTATGATCTTCCATTCTGAAACTCTGAAAAGCAAACCATGAAGGAGCCTATGGACAAATCACAAAGACTAAACCTCCCCTCAAAGAATCCAAATGATTTAGTACCTGCTGAAGTCATTAATGAATACCTTGCTTCTGACTCTAAACTCTTGCGGACAAATTTTCTTCATCATCATCGATATTAGAAATTCTAAGATATTATCGAATCTTTCATTATAAATATCCTCGATATTTCTGAAGATATTTTCATAACTATTCTTATCTGAGATCATTTATCTCTTCGCGTTATCTGTGTTACATCATAAAAGAAACTGATTTAGTTTATAAATCTTGAAAATTCGAATTTAAAAATTGAGTGTTTTTGAAGTAGTGTTGGGAACTGTTGCATGAGTTAGTATAACATAATGACACTTGATCAACGTGATTATATTACAGTAAGTCATGCTGAGTTTCTAAATGGAACGTGATGATTCACAGATCATAACGTCATCATGTGATGTGTTACACGACTCTTACATTCTACCTAAACTCTAAACATATCAAGAACATATTTTCTTGATAGTTCTATATTTTCTCTTAAATTCTGGTAATTTAACCAATCAAGATCGTGCTATTACAATTTCTCTCTTAGAACGTTAGTCATGTTCATTCGAAACTCCATACTTACGAATTCTGGACCATTTTTCGCTTGACTTAAAGTCAGGGAGAGAAAACAAAATGATGAAACTCCAAAATATAAAGGAAATGAAGAGAATGAATTTATAGTAAAATATTAGACAGAGCAATCTAAATAGATCATCGCATATAACCAAAGAGGACTCTAATTTTCTTAATCACCGAAGAATCAAATTTTATTTAGATTTCAAAATCTTCCTTAAATTCCTTGAATTTCGGAAAAATCAACCGTGACTACGTCACCGGTTAAGGCGAACTTGCATTTACTCATTTCATTCTTTTGTGATAGCTTCACTCGTACTCTTCACATAAACGAATTTTTTTATCCATATTATTCAATGATGAAAAAACTTTAAATTTCGACTCGTATGAGTCTTGAAAATATATTTATTGTCAGCCATGACCATTTCAATCAAATTTTGGGATGAAATTTCTTTAACGTGTAGGTACTGTGACGAACCAGAAATTTCTGACCAAATTTAAACTTAATCTTAATATGATTTCAACACTATAAGCAAAGTCTGTATTGTAGAGTCTCAAAAGTTCTTGAACAATTTACATGAATTTCGTTAACCTTTGACTATTCCTGACGATTCACGAACAATTGTTTGTAAATAAATATGTATATATATATATATATATATATATATATATATATATATATATATATATATATATATATATATATATATATATATATATATATATATATATATATATATGTAAGAAGATATAATAATTATAAAAGATATTTTAAACATTAGAATTAAATATATAAATTAAGATACAAAATAATGAAGTGCTATAAAAATGAATATATATATATATATATATATATATATATATATATATATATATATGAATTCAATGCATAAGTAATATTATATATATTGTAATATATATAAAATTTATAAATATTAAATATACATTATAATATGAAATTATAATATATTAAAAGTAATGACAAGTAAAATATGGTTGTTACATTTACCTTATGTATTATTATTAATATTAATATTAACAATAATATTAGACAATATTATTAAGTATATATAGGCATGAAATTGATACGCCAAATTTGTTATATTAATATCATTATAACTATCAATATTATTAACGTCATTACCATTATCACTGAGATTATTCAAATTATTATAAGTGTTGTTATTTTTATATACAACTTATTATTATCATGAATGTTATTATTATTATTATTAATACTATTAACATTATTATAAATATCATTATTCTTAGGATTTATATTATTATTATCAATACCATTAAAATTGCTATCATTCTTTTTATTAGTGTTATTTTGATTATTAATATTATTATTATTATCATTAATAATATTATTATTATCATCATCATTATTATTAATTAAAATGATCATTTTCATGATTATTAGTGTCATTATTATTATTAACATATTATTATTATTAAAAATATTAATATTATTATCATTATTACTTTTATTATTAATCTTATTAATACTGAGTTTATTTTAACTAGTATGTTTATTATTACCAATAATATATATAATAATATCAATATTATTAATATTAATATAATATATTTATTAATTATTTAAAAATTAAAATAAGATATATAGAAACCGAGATATCATGCTTTATTTATATATGTCTTAATCTGTTTTAATTTTTTTCTTATATCTACTGTTTTGCTTGTGATATATGGTCGCCCAATAATTTCTATAAGTCAATCCAACTTTTTGTATTATTGAAGGAAAATCTATTCATGTTCTATATCATCAAAGATTCCAATAGTTGCGATGGGATTTTATTTTTATTATTTTTTTACAGCTTCAACCTCTGTCGCCTTAACTTTTATGCAATCCATCGAATTCAAGTCAATTTTCAAAATTCAAGAATGCAATTGTGTTAGGATGTATCTAGTAAAACTATCTGTAGATTTTCAGTATCCAATACGTCCTTTAAACTCCGAATTTTGAAGTCAAAGGTTAATTTTTAAAAAGTCAAACTAATGAACAAAGATTAAATTCGGATTCGTGTGTATGTTTCTGAGTCAATTGATGATTCCTAAAGTTTCTAGGAATGGTTTGAAAAATATTTTGTGTAGAAATCATTTGTTAAAACAGCCTAAAAATTGGAATTCGATTTTTGTTCATCGTGGTATTTACAAATGCTGCTACGGTTTCTTTTTCCTTATTCTTATTTTTTTCTGTTTTAATTAGTTCAGTCATTCACTGACCTTTTTAGTTTAGTTTACACCCTCTAATTCAAATTTTAAAACCTGTGATATAATTATGATTTGATCTGGGTCGATTCGATTGTGGAAGAAGAAGCAAGAAATAACATAAAATAATATCGGGTTAATTAAATATGTGCGGGGTTTTAATTCAGAGAAACAAAATTGGATCATTGGTAAGGGTGTGTGTTCGGTTAGCAGCAGGTCGCAGGTTCGATCCCGGTCCTGGGCATTTCTTTTTACAAAAAAGATTTTAAAAGGGTATACACTCCTATTTGTATTTCTATCATTATTATTATTATTATTATTATATTATTATTATAATTATTATAATTATTATAATTATTATAATTATTATAATTATTATTATTATTATTATTATTATTATTATTATTATTATTATTAATATTGCTATTGTTGGTAATTATAATTGTTGTTGTATATATAAACTAAGATTAATAACACAACTGTTATTATTACTAATATTACTATTATTATCATTACTAGTATTATCACTGAATATTATTATTATCATTTTTATTAATTTTATAAGACTATTATTAATATAAGTATTACCATTATTATTATAATTAGGATTACAAATTGATATTATAGAAACTTTAAAAAAAAAATTAACGCGAAGATTATGATTATTATGATTATGAATATAAAAGTTTTATTGATATTGTAAGATTACAATTATAGAAATCTTGAATATAAATATTATTATGGAACTGATTAAGTTAAAATTTTAATTAGATTATAATTTAAAGAAATTAATAGAATTATTATAATTATTGATATCATTGTTATTATAATACCACATAGTATTAAAACCATTATCAAAATCATTATTTTTTTTATTAATCTTATTATAACTTGTATCATTAGTATATAGTATCATTATAATCTTTAATATTAGTATTGTCATAATTATCAGTAATACCATAATTAATATTAATTCTATCATTACTATTATCACTATTAGAATTATTAATATTATTATTTTTATCAGTAATATTAAGTCCTATCAATATTAACATTTTTACCATTACAAATATTATTTTAGTATTATTATAGTTACTAATTTCAACAAACAAATGATAATCATATAAAAGTATATTTAACTTAACTATATTAATATTTTTATTTAAAATGAATGCATTTAATTAAATAATAAAATATATATATAAGTTATTAATACGAAAATTATAACACTAATAATAATAATTGTTCGATTACGATTATACGTTTTAATATACATATGAATGATATAGGTTCGTGAATCCGAAGCCAACCCTGCATTGTTCAGTATCGTCGTATGAATATTTTTACTACAAAATATTGTAGAGTGAGTTTCATTTGCTCCCTTTTTAAATGCTTTTACAATATATATTTTTGGTACTGAGAATACATGCGCTGCTTTATAAATGTTTGACGAAATAGACACAAGTACTTAAAACTACATTCTATGGCTGGATTATTAAACCGAATATGCCCCTTTTAGTCTGGTAATCTAAGAATTAGGGAACAGACACCCTAATTAACGCGAATCCTAAAGATAGATCTATTGGGCCCAACAAGCCCCATCCAAAGTACCGGATGCTTTAGTACTTCGAATTTATCATGTTCGAAGGGAGTCCCGGAATGATGGGGATATTCTATATGCATCTTGTTATGGTCAGTTACCAGGTGTTCACCATATGAATGATTTTTATCTCTATACAGTTTGCGAAATGCCTGATATGAGATTAAGTTTATGAGAAATTGAAATATGAAATCTTGTGGTCTATTAAAATTATGGAAATGATTGATTATGATAAACTAATGAACGGTTGACACTTTAAAGCATGTTTATTCTCAGGTATGAAAGAAATCTTCCGCTGTGCATTTGCTCATTTTAGAGATATTACTGGGAGTCATTCATGACATATTTCAAAAGACGTTGCATTCGAGTCGTTGAGTTCATCAAGATTATTATTATTAAGTCAATTATAGTTGGATGTGACAACCCGGAAATTTTCAACCAAATTTAAACTTTAATCTTTATATGTTTCCGACACGATAATCAATATTTGTTAAGTTAAATTTCAAGAATTTTAAACTATGTTCATACATTCATTCAACCTTGACCAAGTTCTAACGATTCACGAACCATTAAACGAATATGATTATATATGTATATGTGTATATATATTATAACTTGAAACGTAAACAAAATATTAGATTAAATACTTTATATGATTGTATCTGTTTCAAAATTTTTATCAATGGAATTAGAAGATAAGATCAAATGATTGAATTATCAGATATATTGAATTATGATTACAAGTCTCTGTTGAAAGGCCCACGTTGATTTGAGAAATCTTTCCATTTTAACAATATTCGGAAAATGGTAAAGTGATTTATAAATAAGAACAAATTGTCAATCATTGAGAACTAGACAAAGGATAGTGGAAGATTGAATCTCATAAAAACTCGATTGATCTATTTAGTTTCAAACGTACAAAAACGTTTTCAGTTTAAAAAGAACTTTATTATTAAAACGTATATAACTTTTATAAATATCTAGAACCACTTTTGACAACTCACTACTTAATTAGTATGATAAAGATAAAGATAAAGATATTTATATTTTATTTTATTAAATATATATAACGATTTAAATTAATATTATATATATTTATACGCATATTATACGTACATAGTTTTATACTTTTACTATACTTAAACTTTACCTTTACTTTATTTTTACTTTACTTTACTTTAATAATTCATACTTTAATAATTCACTTTAATAATTCATACTTTAATAATTCACTTTAATAATTCATACTTTAATAATTCACTTTAATAATTCATACTTTAATAATTCACTTTAATAATTCAAAAATCTATTATAAATAGAATTCAATAGGTTTCATTATTTCATAGAAACTTGAAAATATTTTCCTCTAAACTCTCTCAATCGATTTACATATATATATATTTACTCCGTATTATTTCAAGATATTATTAGTATACATAAAATATTACGACGGAGTGCTGTGTGAGTGGTTTCGAAATTGTTTTTCGAGTAGGATAGGATTAAGGAAATTATGGGTTATAGCTATGGAGGTGATTGAGTATGGTTCATGGGTATGCTCGTGAGGTCAATATAGTGTTTATCATTTCTGTTGCGTCTACGTACCTTTCCTGCAATATTGAATCTCAATATTGATACGTGAGTACTCATAATTTAACTTTTACATACTAATAGTGTATCCCTGACTAGTGCTCGAGTATTTAGGATTATGCATGCTTGTACTTTTGATATTGCCCTTAGACAGGTTAGGTTGAATCTTGAATTAGTTACACTTGCGGTTGAGAGAAGGTATAAGATATGCATGTCCTTGGAAAGCTAGCGAAAAATTAAGAACTTTTCCTTTAGATATCGAATGGTTTCGATGAACGGATTAGAAGTTATAATCAATTGAATTTTTGATATTTTTATTAAAAATGATTATTATTATCGTCGTTTTTATCTTATTATTATGATTATTATTATCTTTATCAATAAAAGGGATTTATCATTAAAAATTGTAATTTTTTTTTATTATTACTATCGTTATTATCGTTAAAGTTATAATTAGTATTATTATTATTATCCAATTATTATTATTATTATTATTATTATTATTATTATTATTATTATTATTATTATTATTATTATTATTATTATTATTATTATTATTATTATTATTATTATTATTATTATTATTATTATCATTATTAATATATATATCATTATTTAAAAATGGTTATTGTTATTGTTATTATTATTATTACTATATTATCATTAAGATAATTATTAGTATTATCGTTAATAATGTTATAGTAACTATCATTATTAATATTAGTGTAATTAAAACAAATATTTGTAACACCTAATTATTTTGATTACTATTATTATCATTATTATGAACACGATATAAAAGACGATTAAAAGCTATTAAACGAAACGATTAGGAAATAATGAGTAAGAGTATCATGATGAAATTAAAATATTATAAAATATTGATTTAGATAAAATTATCGTTCTTATTATTTTTATCATTACTATTATTATTAAAAGTATCGTTAGTATTAAAACTATCATTTTAACAAAAATTATCATTTTAATAGAAATGTCATTGTTACTATAAAATATCATTATTATTATTATTATTTTAAATAGAATTATTATTTTAAAGATAATATTAAAAATTATCGTAAATATTAAAGTTATCATAATTAGAATTATCGTTTTATCATAATGTCATCTTAGTGATTATAAATATTGATATTTTTATAATAATAATTATTATTACAAAATAATACAACTTTTACTTACTATCATTATAGATATTATTTTATCAAATAAATATGTGATACAAACATATTTTACTACGTGTAATAACTTACTTTAATAATACCTATCATATTATCTTTATGATATTAAATGAACCCTATAAATTTTATTACTTAATATATATAAAAGTATATTTTATTATATAAATTTAATATAAAATTTTATTTATTAATAAATAAATTATATTATTTACTCTAATAAATCTTTTAAAAAAATATTTAAAAATATAAAACGACGATATTTAAACTTATATTAATCATGTATAGATTTTTGGAAATTATTTTGAGTCAAATTTACTTTTGTTGACTTTTGCATATTAGTCTCGAGCATTAGGATCGTGGTACACTATGACTTGACCTAATTTGTTAGACAAATATTGACCAACACATAAATATATATAATTAATTTAGGTTCGTGAATCCGAGGCCAACCATGCACTTGTTCAATGATGTTATATGTATTTTTACTACGAAATACAGTATGGTGAGTTTCATTTGCCTTTTTACCCTTTATATTTTTGGGCTTAGAATACATGCGCAACTTTTATAAATGTTTTACGAAATAGACAAAAGTACGTGAAACTACATTCTATGGTTGAATTATCGAAATCGAATATGCCCCTTTTTATTAAAGTCTGGTAATCTAAGAATTAGGGAACAGACACCCTAATTGACGCGAATCCTAAAGATAGATCTATTGGGCCTAACAAACTCCATCCAAAGTACCGGATGCTTTAGTACTTCGAAATTTATATCATGTCCGAAGGAGGATCCCGGAATGATAGGGGATATTCTTATATGTATCTGGTTATTGTCGGTTACCAGGTATTCACCATATGAATGATTATTTTTGTCTCTATGCATGGGACGTATATTTATGAGAACTGGAAATGAAATTCTTGTGGTCTATTAAAATGATGGAAATAAATGATTATGATAAACTAATGAACTCACCAACCTTTTGGTTGACACTTTAAAGCATGTTTATTCTCAGGTGTTAAAGAAATATTCCGATGTGCATTTGCTCATTTTAAAGATATTACTTGGAGTCTTTCATAGCATATTTCGAAGAACGTTGCATTCGAGTCATTGAGTTCATCAAAGATTATTATTAAATCAATTTATAGTTGGATAGTGGATATTATGAAATGGTATGCATGCCTGTCAATTTTCGATGTAAAGAAAGTTTGTCTTTTAAAAACGAATGCAATGTTTGTAAAATGTATCATATAGAGGTCAAATACCTCGCAATGTAATCAACTATTGTGAATCGTTTATAATGTATATGAACGGGTCCTTTCAGTTGGTATCAGAGCGGTGGTCTTAGCGAACCAGGTCTGCATTAATGGGTCTAACTTATAAGTCGTTAGGATGCATTAATGAGTCTGGACTTCGACCGTGTCTGCATGTCAAAAGTTTTGCTTATCATTCTAGTCGGAAATCATCTGCTTATCATTCTTATGAAATTACCTACTTATCATTATTAGTCTAGACACGTCTCGCTACATTAATTGCATGAGTAGTGTATAGACAAAATTCATATCTTAGCGTATCTGCTAAATCATATCTTATCGTATCTATTACTTTAAACTTTGCCTGACATATCCCGCAAATTCCTCCGTAATCTATGAAATCTTTTGATCTATATATATAGATATCCTATGTAAATAGAATATCACCCGATAGCCAGAAAAATCATTTTATATCAAAAAATCCTTTATCAAATCGTACGAAATGGAATTCGTCGTTAGTTCAAGTCACTCGGATTCCGAAATGGAATCTCACTAAAGCTCCGAAAGCAGTGTGACCGGAATGGATCAACCAATCAGTCATCACCTATTCTGGATGAATTGGGGATGGGTTCGTAGCCTCCTCAATCATTGGAGACAAGAAGAAGGTGATCCCTTCCATCCACCACATTGCCCTCTTGACGAAGAACCTGAAGCACTTACCGGCGAACCTGTCCGAAACACCATTTTCTCGCTCATTTCCAGAGTATCTCGTCACGATTATATATTACATCAAATTTTAAATTTTATTTATCCACTCGTCCGAACCGACAATCACCCCGGTGTAATAGAAGAAGTCAACGAGCTTCGCGCTCGGGTAGTGGCTTTAGAGAATATGGTGCAGAGATTACAAACACCAGCAGCAGCATCAGCAGCATAACCAGTACCGCCATCATCAACGCCAACAGTACCATTACCACCTCCAACCACAACCACGTCGTAAACCTCAACTTCACAATCTGTCCCACGAGCATCAACGTCATACACACCATAGATACCAAGGAGTACCAACAACAATAACTGACGAAGTATTATTTCATAACTTCATTGGAGAAACATTCCGCAGCGATTATGTAATCTCTAAAGTCTTAGAGATTATCTAATCTAGCCCTAACCATAAATCAGTTAAGCGAACCAAAATGATAGAAGGAAGAGTAGAAACCGTGACAAAAATGGTGTGTGATTAACAAGCTAAACTTGCTTTACCAACAGCATCAACAGTACAGTCAGCGTTACCAGCATCGTCAGTACAGTCAACATCCGAATCAACAACACAGATAACATCACAAACTCCGTCAGTTCAAGAATCACTGTGGACATCATTACGAATCAATAACGTGTATATTGTATCAACGAGTTATGAAGAATTAACTCATTCCCTCTGAAGAAATTATATGTATATTATATATATATATATATATATATATATATATATATATATATTGAAATAAATCTTTCCATGCTAAGCTATTGTGTGTGAATCTTAACTACTCGGTTAATTCATATTACAAATATGCAATAATGTACGTCCTTCGGCCGCAACTTAACCAGCGTTAACTACAATCTCTGTCGCAATTCAACAAATTCCAATTCATAATAAATCAAGTATATATTTGATTTTACACTTTCATCATCGATGTACCAGAAACTTTTCAGATAACATCATTCGTACTTTGCGAAATTCACAAGAATTCTACGAAACGAACATCATACATCAACAAATAACGAAGTATTGATTCATAATTTTAATGTCATTAAAGAAATACTGCGTAAAAGTTATGTACTTTTTAAAGCCTTTAGGGATTATTCAATTCTAGTTTCAACCGTAAATCAAATGAGTTTAATTTAACATTAACTCATTAAATCTATGTTACATCTGAAGAAAATATACATATATATATTTTCATAAAGACTGTAATAAAATTCTTTTGTACAAAATATTAATTGTGAATTTTTTTAACGGGTAGGTAATACCCGAGAGATATATAAATTCACAATTAATATGTTACATTCTTCGAATCTGATTCAGCAAATCATCCATTATACTCTCTACTTTCACAACAATATACATTCTTTTATAGAAATCAAAACAACCATACTCATTCAAAATTTAATTACATATTCTGATTTTGAAATCTCAAAATTCAACTTGAGATATGACCAAAATCATCACTCTTAGATCCTTACATCTTTCACAAGCTATATTTTGACTTCAAAACTGTGTTAGAACATCAAATGTATGTTAACAATTACAATCTGTGTTCAAACCCTTCGAAAATTTCTGAAGACACTTCGAATGATGAGCAATCGAGATGATGATCCAACCACATGTTACCCACAGTTATGTACCCGAAAAACTCTTGAAACCAAAGTAAAAGTTTAAACAACGTATCCGCGTCAGATTCTTTGGCATTTATTAGCAAAAATAACTTTGCGACTCCAATTCAAAGTAGCCAGTTTTGTCACAGCTCCAGCAAGTCAACTTCGACTTTTCAGTCATACTAACCTTATTATAACCTTGAGATATACACCATCGTTACCAGAGAACCTTTTACATTCTACCACATTATTAGCAGATGTACCAACAACTTCATTACCCTTTGACTTTAGCCTCTCCAAAAAAAGTCATTATAATTATTCATTGAAACCCCATCATTTACTCATTCGCATCTTGTAATGAGAATTGCCATACGAATCATTGAGAATTAGCAATCAGTATTTTGAAATCTCGCAGCATGTCTACGCCAACAGTTATATGTGTATATATAACGTCTATCTTCTGGATTTAATTTGAATGTGAAGTTTATGAAAAACACTCCGAACTACGAATTGGTTCTCCGGAAAAAAAAATGCTGATGAAGCAGCAAAAACTATAAACGACTTTAAACGATAAAAGCTGGATGATAATGATGAAGTGTGCTGGCAAAGCGCAGAAAAAGAGAAGTTTTGGAACTGGAAAACGGATTGAGCAAAGTATGAAGGAGGCTGTGGACAAATTACAAAGACTGAACCTGACTTCAAAGGATCCAAATGATTCAGTACCTGCTGAAGTCATTAACGAATACCTTGCTCCTGACTCTAAACCCCTGCGGACAATATTCTTCATCATGCTCTGATATTAGAAATTCTAAAATATCATCATACCTTTCATTATAAATATCCTCCATATTTCTGAAGATATTTTCTTAATTTTTCTTATTTGAAATCATTTACCTCTTCGCGCTATCTGTATTACATCATAAAAGAAACTATTTTAGTTTCTAAATTCTGAAACATTCAAGTTTAAAATAGGAATATTTTGAAGTAGTGTTGGGAACTGAAGCATGAATTAGTATAATATAATGACACTTGATCAATGTGATTATATTACAGTAAGTCATGCTGAGTTTCTAAATGGAACGTGATGATTCACAGATCATAACATCATCATGTGCCATGTTATACGACTCTTGTATTCTATTTAACCTCTAAAATATCAAGAAAATATTTCTTGATGATTCGGCCTTTTCCAAGGTATTCTAGTAATTTGACAAGTCAAGATCGTGCCATCACAATTTCCTTCCTAAAACATTAACAACGTTCATTCCGAAATTCATATCTGTGAATTCTGGACCATTACAAGCGGTACTTAATCGCAAGAAGAAGAAACAAAAGGACAAAACTCCGAAATAGAAATTGGGGTATAAATTGCAGCAAATAAAAGAGAGCATTAACTGTGAATGATAATGATTATAGAAGACAGAAGCAGAGACTTTGAAATATAAGGGAACATATAAAGCCCAACGACAAACCAGAAATTATAAACCATGTATATCGATGCATATAGCAATATAAAGACACGGGAGAACTAGAAACACTATAAACCCAAGAGTATAGTAGAAGTAAATAGATTCTTCTGGCGGTAGATGAAAAAGAAGAATGACCGATATGAAAGTTAGAAGTATATCGAGAATCAGAACTGGATGGAGCATATTGATGAATACTTTAAAATATGAGTTGAGGGGGAAAGAATAGAAGTTGATGAAACATGACTAGGAACTTAGAAATCAACAGATTTAACTCACACAATGGTGGAATAAGTGAATCAAACCCTCTAGTGAATAGGTTAAGTTTTTTTTTTTTTTTTTGATTAATTTAGTCAAACCACAACTAAATCAAGTGTGATTAGATCAACACCTAGAGCTATTATTCACCACCTGGGTGATTTGGACTGAAAGAGAATCGGAGGAGCTCACCAGATCTGAGTGTGTGTAATAAATGAGAGGCTTAACCTAAAAATGAAGAATATAAGACTTTATATACCCCTATTGTTGACTCACCTGTATGATTCATCCATCACACGTACGAGTTGGCTTCATCAGCCGTACGGGTGATCACTCACTCGTGTCTTCTCATTTAGGTTGTAATTGTGACTTAGCTCAGCATCAACCGTGCGTATGAGCCTGTCAGCCGTACTAGTGAGGCTTCACTCGTACGTCTGACTAAGTCTAACATAGTCAAACATCCAAATCTCGTTCCTGCAGTTCCTGTAATCACATACAAACACGGATAGGATAATAACGAGCAATCATGGTGGCCTGTAAACTGTTGTACCTGCAATGGACGTGGGTAGATGTCTAGGGACTTGCATAAAATGCATCAACAGAAGGTGTGAGTTGTAAGGAAACGAAGGAGGTGAATTTATAAGAAAATCTCTGACAGAACAATTATAATGGACGATCGCATTTAAAGCGGATCCTAATTCCCTTGATTACCGGAGAGTCAAATCTTATTAAGAAGATTTTCTTCAAATCCCTTGAAATCTGGGAATCAATCATATCTACATCAAATGATAAGATGAATCTACACTTACTCATTTCACTCTTCTATGTTAGCTTCATTCGTACTCTTCATATAAATGGATTGTTTATCCAAATTATTCGCTGATGATAAATGTAATGACCCGGAAATTTCCGACCAAATTTAAACCCTAATCTCTATATGTTTCCGACACGATAAGCAAAAACCTTAATGTTAAGTCTAGAAAGTCTGAAATATATATTCGGATAATCAGTTACCCTTTGACTATGCCTGACGATTCACGAATGGTTGTGTGTAAATAAATATGTAAATATATGTATATATATATATATATATATATATATATATATATATATATATATATATATATATATATATATATATATATATATATATATATATATATATATATATATATATATATATATATATATATATATATATATATATATATATATATATATTATTTTTATACGTAATTAATGAGTATATGTATAGTGTAATATATTAAAATATAATATTATGTGCATGTTATTATATATATACAATATATAAATATTATTATAAGATTAATTGAAAGTATAAGATAGATGTAATTTAAATGTCATTAGTTATTATTATTAAAAATTTTATTATTAACATTTTTATTAATATTATCTATTTACTATCATATAAGTATTATTATAAATATAAATATAAAAACTATTATTTATATTGTTATTACTAATATTATCATTATTATAATTATGATTTTAGTTATTATTATTATTAGTATTATTATTATTATTATTATTATTGTAATTATTATTAATAATATTATTAATATTAATATAAATTTCACATAAATTATTGTTATTGAGATATATTATTATTACTATTAATTAATAATATGATTATTATTATATCATTTTTAATAATATAATTATAATTATTAATAAAAAAAAAAATCTTTTATATAAATCCGTAAATTTGGATTGAAGTCAAAATCAGATCACTAAAAAAAATCTTTCAACCTTTATTAAATTTGGATTGTTGTATGAGATTGAAAGCAATTAAAAACAGTAATCGTACGAAATGATAATCCTGATTGATTTTTTTTTATCTGTCGACTTCTTCATCTTATATAACAATCGAATTTTACACATTATGATTACAACCAGTCAACTTTAGACAACCATCTCTTGAATGATCACCATCTCAATTTCTCTCTCTCATCTCTCTCTCCACCTTCTTTCTTCTCCGTGAACCACCGTTACAACCATCATCATAACCTTGATCCTTACCTGTTTCTATTTCGATTTTAACCACCCAAAAACCACACCACGTTTAGTTACTGCTATTATCATGTTTCTACTTCTATTTTGTTTAATGTCCAAATCATCATCATCAACCAACGAACACAAACAACCCTCGAGCACCCACTTGTTGCTCGGTTTCAATCACCACATGCTACTTGCTTACTTCGATTAAATCCATGAACAATTACACAAAACCCGCCTGCAAGTTTCTATTATTATTCGAGAACCACCTCTGAACTTTATCTAATTACCATATTCTTTGTTCTTGTTCAACCCATATACCATCGCCTTTGATCTCATCATCATCATCTTCTATTCACCACGACAACACTTGCAAACCTATTATATCTATAATTACGGTACTGGATGACCCGTTTGCTTCTCTTTGTTTTCGAAACCACCATAAACCCACATAATCAACAACCCAAGACTACCACTATCAAACCCATTTAAAACAAAACCAAACACCTTTACTGACCAACTTTGAATCATCACTACCGTATCTTCTGTCTTCTGTTTACGACCTAAACAATCCAAAACCCATCCCATGAACATTACTGTTACAGCCAGGAACCACCATGAACCTGTTGATTATCACTTATCAATCTATTATTCTTTCTGTTACCTTGATCTCATACCAAATAATACATGTTTCTGTGTTCTAATTCAAAAATCGAAAAATTCCTTGAAGCTACCATCGACTTTCATCATCATTCTGCTATTCGTTTGATATCTTTGATTGAAATGAAAATATCAATTGAGGGAGAGGATAGAGACGTGATCTGAGTTATTGATTATTTTATGTGAACGCCTATACCTGTAAAGTGGAATATGTCGAGATTTATGATTGGAGGAACCTCACGGCTGTATAACACTAGAAAAAAATTAAAGGACGAATATATTATATAAACCAAGCGAACCCTATGCAGATTTCACAAGCTTTTGGATCAGGTTCTAATTAAATTAGATTAGGATACTGGATCAACCTACTGGACTTCAATTGTGGGCTACTATATTTTAGTTTCTAGTATTGGACCAAAATTATTTTTGGGCCGAGACCCATTCCCTCTTGCTGTGGAAGTCGCATAAACAGATTGAAAAGAATTCGAATCCATTATTAAAACAGAAAAGCAAGTTTAGTTGAATGGTCAGGAGAGGTGTTTAGGATGCCTGAGGTCTCAGGTTCAATTCCTTGCATGGACTGTATTTTTTTGGAACTCATTTAATTAAGGTAGTCTTTATTTACTTACTTATTATTATTATTACTATTAATATTGGTATTATCCTTAAAATTATCATTAACAAATGTATTTTTTTATCATTTTGATTATCCTTATAAGTATTATTATTTTTATTACTAACATTATTATTATTATTATTAATATTATTATAATTATTATTATTATTATTATCATTACTAATATTATTTTTGGTATTATTATAAATATTAATAATAAATAAATGTTACTTACATAAAAATATATTACAAGTCAAATAATATTACATACTAATATATTTTTAACTAATATATTACCATTTATATTGATAAAACTTTAATTAAATTATATATATCAAATATTTATTATAAGTAAAATTATATTTAAGGATACCAATTTTAATAAATTATAAAATATAAGTAAATTTAGTTGATTAAATGGGATGTGTGTTAATATATATAAATAAATGATATAGGTTCGTGAATCCGAGGCCAACCCTACAATTGATCAATGTTGTTATATGTATTTTTACTACAAAATACAGTATGGTGAGTATATAGTTCCCTTTTAAACTCTAAATATTTTGGGCTGAGAATACATGCGCTGTTTTTATAAATGATTTACGTTATGGACACAAGTGATCAAAAATATAAATTCTACGTTGAGTTGTACCATGGCATATCTCTTTATACTTGGTAGCTAATATTTATGTGAGGAGCATAAACGCGAATCCTGTTGATAGATCTATCGGGCCTGACAACCCCAACCGGGCTGGACGACCAGTTTTTAACGGTTGCACGGTACTTCGTTTCGTTACTACACTTGGTACGGTGTAGGGTTTATTTAAGAATATGCTGCTGTGATTTAAAATGTTAAGTATGGTTACCAAGTGCTCAACGACTTTTCATACACGAGGAGTGTATTATGTATAAACTTTAAATCTTGTGGTCCATAGTTATAACGCTGCTAGCATCAAACCTATATATCTCACCAACTTTATGTTGACGTTTTAAAGCATGTTATTCTCAGGTACGAATTAAGTCTTCCGCCGTGCATAAGCTCATATTAAGGACCTTACTTGGAGTCGATTATCGCAATGGGACCAACTGTTGAAGACTTCGTCCAGGAGGATTAGGTCGAGGTCTTTACAGGTGGTATCAGAGCGGTGGTCTTAGTGAACCAGGTCTTGCATTAGTGTGTCTAACTAGTAGCTGTTAGGATACATTAATGAGTCTGGACTTCGACCGTGCCTGCATGTCAAAAGTTTTGCTTATCATTTCTAGTCGTAAATTATTTGCTTATTATCCTTAGGGAATTGCCTGCTTATCATTCATAAGTCTAGACACGTCTTACTGCATTTAGTGCATCGATAGTGTATAGACAAAATTCATATCTTAGCATATCTGTTACTTTGGACTTTAGTTGACATCTTTTCAAAGATTCTCCGTAATTTATGGGATTTTGGTATTATATATACACATGTAAAGTATGTATTGAAGAGTACCAAATCTAACTTCTATAATCTATTTCATACCAAAAATTCATTTTTCCGATTATACAAGATGGATTCCGCATCTAGTTCGAATTCCTCAGATTATGACAGCTATGCCGATATGGATTTTCATTCAAGCTCCGAAGGCAGCGTCACCGGAATGGATCAACCAATCTCCCATCATCTATTCTGGATGAATTGGGGGTGGGTTCGTAATATACTAAGTCATTGGAGACATGAAGAGGGTGATCCCTTCCATCCACCAAATTGCCCTCTTGGCGATGAACCTGAAGCACTTACCGGCGAACCTGTTCGAGAAACCATTTTCTCTCTCATTTCTAGAGTATCTCGTCACGATTATATACTATCCCATATTTCAGATCTTGTTCATTCGCTCACTCCAACCACCAATCATCCCGGTGTACTAGCAGAAGTTAACGAACTTCGCGCTCGCGTGACGGCTTTGGAGAATATGGTGCGAAGGTTACAAACACCAGCAGCAGCACCAGCAGCATAATCCGTACCACCATCATCAACACCGACAGTACCCATATCACCCTTAACCACAACCGCATCGTAAACCTCAACATCACAATTTGTACCTCGGATATCAACATCACACACCTCAATATCACTATCTGTACTTCGAGTATGATCTTCGTTTTACATATCATTCTATATCGATTATCTTCGCTTTACTTATCGTTCTATCTCATTTATCTTCGTTCGACATGGTAATTATGTAATCTAATGTTTTAGAGATCATGTAATCAAGTATTAACGATAAATTAAAAAAAAAAATTTAATATCTTATTGACTCATTAGATCCATGATTACATCTGAAGAAAATATATATACAAGTATATTTTCATAAAGATTATAATTAAAAATTCTTTCGTACAAACTGTTAATGATGAAAATATTTTAACGGGTAGGTAGTACCCGAGGAATATTTAGATCTCACATTAATAAGTTACAGTGTATATTCTTCGAATCTGATTCAACGGTCATTTGCTATTCTACTTACAACCACCGATATTCGTATCTGTTCACCACCGAATAACCATTTTTATTCAAATTTCATATTTGGATTTTTATCTATCAGAATCCAACAAGTGGCATAATGAAGAAAACATTGGACAAAATAAAAAGTGTTAGAAACAAACAAATTAATTATGAGAAATTCTGTTAGGAATCCACGCTAACTGTTCCTAGTTAACTGTTCCCAGCTAACTGTTAATTCCGTATTACATTTTATCGCAATTTAATTTATTGTCATTTAAGTTCTGTTATTTATTTTACGCACTTTAAATAACGGGACACGTATACAAGGTTTCGATCTATCATATCGACCCATCTATATATATATTTCGGAACAACCATAGACACTCTATATGTGAATGTTGGAGTTGGCTATACAGGGTTGAGGTTGATTTCAAAATATATATATGGTTTGAGTTGTGATCAATACTGAGACCGGTACACGGGTCACAATACGTATTAATTAATTCGAATATTATATATTAAATTATATATGAATATATTGGACTAGTGGACAACTGGACTATTGGACTGCTAACTTTGGACAATTAAAATGAATTAAAATATTGATTATAACATATGAAACTAAACAATTCTTCAAGTTTGCCACTTGATTTCATCCTAAACCTCATTTGTATCTCGACGTTTACAATCCGCGTACAAACCTATCAGGATTCTTGAAAATACCTCAATCGAGAAGTTGAACCGACCGCACTTCATCTACTGAAGAAAAGATCTATACACATGAAAAACTCTTGAACCCAAAGTCATAGTTTAACACGTACCGCGACGAATTCTTTAGCATTTATTAGCAAAAACAACCTTACGATTCTTTTTCAAAGTAGCCAATTTTGTCACAGCTTCAGCAGAATAACTTCGACCTTTCATTCGAATAAGTCTTATTATAACTTTGATATATACGATTGGTTTTCCTCATCGTTACCGGGGAACCTTTCATACTCCGCCATGTTATCATCAGCATTTAATCATCTAAAAACACAATTCGCCCAAAAACACCTCGGATTGATAATCGACGATTCAGATATGACTGCATTAAATGCAGAGGAAACAGTAAAATTTTAGATGGCCTAAATGGCCAAAAGTTTGATGATAAAGAAGGGAATGTTAGGAACGCTCGATAGAAAATTTAGTGCTGAAAAATGGATTGAGCTAACCGTGAAGGAAACAAAGAACAAATACAAGGAATGAACCTGCCTTCAAATAATGCAAATGATTCAGTGTCTGTTGAAACCGTCAGTATGAACCCTACTCCTTATTCTAAACCTTTTCAGATGATATTATTCATCATCATCTTATCTTAGATATTATAAGATATATTCATATTTTCCGCTATACATATTCTCCATATTTCTAAAGATATTTTCACAACTATTCCTATCTGCGATCATCTATCTCCCCGTAATATCTGCGTTACAACATAAAAGAAACTGTGTTAGTTTCTAAATTCTGAAATCTTCAAGTTTAAAATATGAATGTTTTGAAGCAGTGTTGGGAACTGATGCGTGAATTAGTATAATATAATGAAACTTGATCAATTTCATTATATTACAGTAAGTCATGTTGCGTTTCTAATGGAATGTGATGATTCACAGTAGCATCATTATGTGCCATGTTACACGGCTCTTACAATCTATCCAATCTCTAAACATATCAAGAAAATATTCTCTTGATGATTCGGTCTTTTCCAGGATATTCTGGTAATTTGACAAATCAAAAATCGTGCCATTACCAATTCTCTCTTAGGACATTAACTATATTCATTTCGAATTTCATACCTACGAATTCCGGACCATTACAAAAGATGCTTAGTTGAAAAGGAGGAAAAGAAAAAGAATGAAGCTCCGAAATAGAAATTGGGGTATAAATCGCAGTAAATGGAAGAGAGTATTAACTGTGGATGATAATGATTATAGAAAACAAAAGCAAGGACATCGAAGTATAAGGGAAGATATAAAACCCAATAATCACCCAGAAACTACAAACCGTGTATATCAATACGTATTGCGACGTAAAGACACGGGAGAATAAGAAACATTATAATTCCAAGAAAATCATAAAAGTGAATAGATTCTTCTGGCGGCAAATGAAAAAGAAGAATGAAAGATATGAAGGTTAGAAGTATAATAAGAATCAGGATTGGATGGAACATATTAAGAATGAGTAGAGGAAGAAAGAATAAAAGGTGTGGAGAATAAGGAAAACGAAGGGGGTGGATTTATAGCAATATATCCGACAGAGAAATCAGGAACAGATTATTGCATTAATTAAAGAAGATTTTTATTTTCTAAATCGCCGAAGAACCAAATCTTATTACGTAAGATTTTCTTTAAATCCCTTAAATCCCGGAAATCAACAGTAACTACGTCATCGGTTGAAACGAATATATTTATTTACACATTTCGCTCTTTTGTGATAACTTCACTTGTACGCTTCACATGATCGAATCGTTTTATCTATATCTCTCAATAATGATAAAACTCCATTATCACCTCATAATCGTCATGAAAACATTCCTATTATTATTTATGACAACCTCTACCAAATTTCGGGGACGAAATTTATTTAACGGGTAGGTACTGTAATGACCCGGAAATTTCCGACCAAATTTAAACCCTAATCTCTATATGTTTCCGACACGATAAGCAAAAACCTTAATGTTAAGTCTAGAAAGTCTGAAATATATATTCGAATAATCAGTTACCCTTTGACTATGCCTGACGATTCACGAATGGTTGTGTGTAAATAAATATGTAAATATATGTATATATATATATATATATATATATATATATATATATATATATATATATATATATGATTTTTATACGTAATTAATGAGTATATGTATAGTGTAATATATTAAAATATAATATTATGTGCATGTTATTATATATATACAATATATAAATATTATTATAAGATTAATTGAAAGTATAAGATAGATGTAATTTAAATGTCATTAGTTATTATTATTAAAAATTTATTATTAACATTTTTATTAATATTATCTATTTACTATCATATAAGTATTATTATAAATATAAATATAAAAACTATTATTTATATTGTTATTACTAATATTATCATTATTATAATTATGATTTTAGTTATTATTATTATTAGTATTATTATTATTATTATTATTGTAATTATTATTAATAATATTATTAATATTAATATAAATTTCACATAAATTATTGTTATTGAGATATATTATTATTACTATTAATTAATAATATGATTATTATTATATCATTTTTAATAATATAATTATAATTATTAATAAAAAAAAATCTTTTATATAAATCCGTAAATTTGGATTGAAGTCAAAATCAGATCACTAAAAAAAATCTTTCAACCTTTATTAAATTTGGATTGTTGTATGAGATTGAAAGCAATTAAAAACAGTAATCGTACGAAATGATAATCCTGATTGATTTTTTTTTATCTGTCGACTTCTTCATCTTATATAACAATCGAATTTTACACATTATGATTACAACCAGTCGACTTTAGACAACCATCTCTTGAATGATCACCATCTCAATTTCTCTCTCTCATCACTCTCTCCACCTTCTTTCTTCTCCGTGAACCACCGCTACAACCATCATCATAACCTTGATCCTTACCTGTTTCTATTTCGATTTTAACCACCCAAAAACCACACCACGTTTAGTTGCTGCTATTATCATGTTTCTACTTCTATTTTGTTTAATGTCCAAATCATCATCATCAACCAACGAACACAAACAACCCTCGAGCACCCACTTGTTGCTCGGTTTCAATCACCACATGCTACTTGCTTACTTCGATTAAATCCATGAACAATTACACAAAACCCGCCTGCAAGTTTCTATTATTATTCGAGAACCACCTCTGAACTTTATCTAATTACCATCTTCTTTGTTCTTGTTCAACCCATATACCATCGCCTTTGATCTCATCATCATCATCTTCTATTCACCACGACAACACTTGCAAACCTATTATATCTATAATTACGGTACTGGATGACCCGTTTGCTTCTCTTTGTTTTCGAAACCACCATAAACCCACATAATCAACAACCCAAGACTACCACTATCAAACCCATTTAAAACAAAACCAAACACCTTTACTGACCAACTTTGTATCATCACTACCGTATCTTCTGTCTTCTGTTTACGACCTAAACAATCCAAAACCCATCCCATGAACATTACTGTTACAGCCAGGAACCACCATGAACCTGTTGATTATCACTTATCAATCTATTATTCTTTCTGTTACCTTGATCTCATACCAAATAATACATGTTTCTGTGTTCTAATTCAAAAATCAAAAAATTCCTTGAAGCTACCATCGACTTTCATCATCATTCTGCTATTCGTTTGATATCTTTGATTGAAACGAAAATATCAATTGAGGGAGAGGATAGAGACATTATCTGAGTTATTGATTATTTTATGTGAACGCCTATACCTGTAAAGTGGAATATGTCGAGATTTATGATTGGAGGAACCTCACGGCTGTATAACACTAGAAAAAAATTAAAGGACGAATATATTATATAAACCAAGCGAACCCTATGCAGATTTCACAAGCTTTTGGATCAGGTTCTAATTAAATTAGATTAGGATACTGGATCAACCTACTGGACTTCAATTGTGGGCTACTATATTTTAGTTTCTATTATTGGACCAAAATTATTTTTGGGCCGAGACCCATTCCCTCTTGCTGTGGAAGTCGCATAAACAGATTGAAAAGAATTCGAATCCATTATTAAAATAGAAAAGCAAGTTTAGTTGAATGGTCAGGAGAGGCGTTTAGGATGCCTGAGGTCTCAGGTTCAATTCCATGCATGGACTGTATTTTTTTGGAACTCATTTAATTAAGGTAGTCTTTATTTACTTACTTATTATTATTATTACTATTAATATTGGTATTATCCTTAAAATTATCATTAACAAATGTATTTTTTTATCATTTTGATTATCCTTATAAGTATTATTATTTTTATTACTAACATTATTATTATTATTAATAATATTATTATAATTATTATTATTATTATTATTATTATTATTATTATTATTATCATTACTAATATTATTTTTGGTATTATTATAAATATTAATAATAAATAAATGTTACTTACATAAAAATATATTACAAGTCAAATAATATTACATACTAATATATTTTTAACTAATATATTACCATTTATATTGATAAAACTTTAATTAAATTATATATATCAAATATTTATTATAAGTAAAATTATATTTAAGGATACCAATTTTAATAAATTATAAAATATAAGTAAATTTAGTTGATTAAATGGGATGTGTGTTAATATATATAAATAAATGATATAGGTTCGTGAATCCGAGGCCAACCCTACAATTGATCAATGTTGTTATATGTATTTTTACTACAAAATACAGTATGGTGAGTATATAGTTCCCTTTTAAACTCTAAATATTTTGGGCTGAGAATACATGCGCTGTTTTTATAAATGATTTACGTTATGGACACAAGTGATCAAAAATATAAATTCTACGTTGAGTTGTACCATGGCATATCTCTTTATACTTGGTAGCTAATATTTACGTGAGGAGCGTAAACGCGAATCCTGTTGATAGATCTATCGGGCCTGACAACCCCAACCGGGCTGGACGACCAGTTTTTAACGGTTGCACAGTACTTCGTTTCGTTACTACACTTGGTACGGTGTAGGGTTTATTTAAGAATATGCTGCTGTGATTTAAAATGTTAAGTATGGTTACCAAGTGCTCAACGACTTTTCATACACGAGGAGTGTATTATGTATAAACTTTAAATCTTGTGGTCCATAGTTATAACGCTGATAGCATCAAACCTATATATCTCACCAACTTTATGTTGACGTTTTAAAGCATGTTATTCTCAGGTACGAATTAAGTCTTCCGCTGTGCATAAGCTCATATTAAGGACCTTACTTGGAGTCGATTATCGCAATGGGACCAACTGTTGAAGACTTCGTCCGGGAGGATTAGGTCGAGGTCTTTACAATAAAACTCTAATTTTCAGCCCGTATGCATCATGAAAACATACTTATTATCATTCACGACCTTTCCACTCAAATTTCGGGACGAAATTTCTTTAACGGGTAGGTACTGTGACAACCTGGAAATTTTCAACCAAATTTAAACTTTAATCTTTATATGTTTCCGACACGATAATCAATATTTGTTAAGTTAAATTTCAAGAATTTTAAACTATGTTCATACATTCATTCAACCTCGACCAAGTTCTAACGATTCATGAACCATTAAACGAATATGATTATATATGTATATGTGTATATATATTATAACTTGAAATGTAAACAAAATATTAGATTAAATACTTTATATGATTGTATCTGTTTCAAAATTTTTATCAATGGAATTAGAAGATAAGATCAAATGATTGAATTATCAGATATATTGAATTATGATTACAAGTCTCTGTTGAAAGGCCCACGTTGATTTGAGAAATCTTTCCATTTTAACAATATTCGGAAAATGGTAAAGTGATTTATAAATAAGAACAAATTGTCAATCATTGAGAACTAGACAAAGGATAGTGGAAGATTGAATCTCATAAAGACTCGATTGATCTATTTAGTTTCAAACGTACAAAAACGTTTTCAGTTTAAAAAGAACTTTATTATTAAAACGTATATAACTTTTATAAATATCTAGAACCACTTTTGACAACTCACTACTTAATTAGTATGATAAAGATAAAGATAAAGATATTTATATTTTATTTTATTAAATATATATAACGATTTAAATTAATATTATATATATTTATACGCGTATTATACGTACATAGTTTTATACTTTTACTATACTTAAACTTTACCTTTACTTTATTTTTACTTTACTTTACTTTAATAATTCATACTTTAATAATTCACTTTAATAATTCATACTTTAATAATTCACTTTAATAATTCATACTTTAATAATTCACTTTAATAATTCATACTTTAATAATTCACTTTAATAATTCAAAAATCTATTATAAATAGAATTCAATAGGTTTCATTATTTCATAGAAACTTGAAAATATTTTTCTCTAAACTCTCTCAATCGATTTACATATATATATTTACTCCGTATTATTTCAAGATATTATTAGTATACATAAAATATTACGACGGAGTGCTGTCCGAGTGGTTTCGAAATTGTTTTTCGAGTAGGATAGGATTAAGGAAATTATGGGTTATAGCTATGGAGGTGATTGAGTATGGTTCATGGGTATGCTCGTGAGGTCAATATAGTGTTTATCATTTCCGTTGCGTCTACGTACCTTTCCTGCAATATTGAATCTCAATATTGATACGTGAGTACTCATTATTTAACTTTTACATACTAATAGTGTATCCCTGACTAGTGCTCGAGTATTTAGGATTATGCATACTTGTACTTTTGATATTGCCCTTAGACAGGTTAGGTTGAATCTTGAATTAGTTACACTTGCGGTTGAGAGAGGGTATAAGATATGCATGTCCTTGGAAAGGTAGCGAAAAATTAAGAACTTTTCCTTTAGATATCGAATGGTTTCGATGAACGGATTAGAAGTTATAATCAATTGAATTTTTGATATTTTTATTAAAAATGATTATTATTATCGTCATTTTTATCTTATTATTATGATTATTATTATCTTTATCAATAAAAGGGATTTATCATTAAAAATTGTAATTTTTTTTTATTATTACTATCGTTATTATCGTTAAAGTTATAATTAGTAGTATTATTATTATCCAATTATTATTATTATTATTATTATTATTATTATTATTATCATTATTATTATTATTATTATTATTATTATTAGTATTATTATTATTATTATTATTATTATCATTATTAATATATATATCATTATTTAAAAATGGTTATTGTTATTGTTATTATTATTATTACTATATTATCATTAAGATAATTATTAGTATTATCGTTAATAATGTTATAGTAACTATCATTATTAATATTAGTGTAATTAAAACAAATATTTGTAACACCTAATTATTTTGATTACTATTATTATCATTATTATGAACACGATATAAAAGACGATTAAAAGCTATTAAATGAAACGATTAGGAAATAATGAGTAAGAGTATCATGATGAAATTAAAATATTATAAAATATTGATTTAGATAAAATTATCGTTCTTATTATTTTTATCATTACTATTATTATTAAAAGTATCGTTAGTATTAAAACTATCATTTTAACAAAAATTATCATTTTAATAGAAATGTCATTGTTACTATAAAATATCATTATTATTATTATTTTAAATAGAATTATTATTTTAAAGATAATATTAAAAATTATCGTAAATATTAAAGTTATCATAATTAGAATTATCGTTTTATCATAATGTCATCTTAGTGATTATAAATATTGATATTTTTATAATAATAATTATTATTACAAAATAATACAACTTTTACTTACTATCATTATAGATATTATTTTATCAAATAAATATGTGATACAAACATACTTTACTACGTGTAATAACTTACTTTAATAATACCTATCATATTATCTTTATGATATTAAATGAACCTTAAAAATTTATTACTTAATATATATAAAAGTATATTTTATTATATAAATTTAATATAAAATTTTATTTATTAATAAATAAATTATATTATTTACTCTAATAAATCTTTTAAAAAAATATTTAAAAATATAAAACGACGATATTTAAACTATATATTAATCATGTATAGATTTTTGGAAATTATTTTGAGTCAAATTTACTTTTATTGACTTTTGCATATTAGTCTCGAGCATTAGGATTGTGGTACACTATGACTTGACCTAATTTGTTAGACAAATATTGACCAACACATAAATATATATAATTAATTTAGGTTCGTGAATCCGAGGCCAACCATGCACTTGTTCAATGATGTTATATGTATTTTTACTACGAAATACAGTATGGTGAGTTTCATTTGCCTTTTTACCCTTTATATTTTTGGGCTGAGAATACATGCGCAACTTTTATAAATGTTTTACAAAATAGACACAAGTACGTGAAACTACATTCTATGGTTGAATTATCGAAATCGAATATGCCCCTTTTTATTAAAGTCTGGTAATCTAAGAATTAGGGAACAGACACCCTAATTGACGCGAATCCTAAAGATAGATCTATTGGGCCTAACAAACCCCATCCAAAGTACCGGATGCTTTAGTACTTCGAAATTTATATCATGTCTGAAGGAGGATCCCGGAATGATAGGGGATATTCTTATATGTATCTAGTTAATGTCGGTTACCAGGTGTTCACCATATGAATGATTATTTTTGTCTCTATGCATGGGACGTATATTTATGAGAACTGGAAATGAAATTCTTGTGGTCTATTAAAATGATGGAAATAAATGATTATGATAAACTAATGAACTCACTAACCTTTTGGTTGACACTTTAAAGCATGTTTACTCTCAGGGGTTAAAGAAATCTTCCGCTGTGCATTTGCTCATTTTAAAGATATTACTTGGAGTCTTTCATAGCATATTTCGAAGAACATTGCATTTGAGTCATTGAGTTCATCAAAGATTATTATTAAATCAATTTATAGTTGGATAGTGGATATTATGAAATGGTATGCATGCCTGTCAATTTTCGATGTAAAGAAAGTTTGTCTTTTAAAAACGAATGCAATGTTTGTAAAATGTATCATATAGAGGTCAAATACCTTGCAATGTAATCAACTATTGTGAATCGTTTATAATGTATATGAACGGGTCCTTTCATTGGATACATTATGAAATGGTATGCATGCCGTCAACTTTCGATTTAATGAAAGTTTGTGTTTTCAAAAATGAATGCAATGTTTGTAAAATGTATCATATAGAGGTCAAGTACCTCGCGATGTAACCAAATGTAATGTATTCATCCAGATGGATTAGGACGGGTCACTACAATAATGAAATACAGAAAGCACGAAGAGGTATATAATTTCGGATGAGAATATTTATGAAAATATTCTCAGAAATATCGAAGATATTTATGATGATATTCTGGAATTTCTAAGTTCGAAGGTTGCTAAAGAAAAATTTTCCGAGATTTTAACATGGGTACGGAGCAAGATATTCTCTAACGATTTCATCGAATCCAGAATTATCTGGGTTCTTTGAATATAGGGTTTGGTCCTTGTATTTATCCTTGATCTCCGTCATGGTTTGTTCAATCCGTTTTTTCAGCACCATATTTTCTATCGAGCGTTCCCAACACTCCATTCTTTATTATCAAACTCTTGGCCATTTAGACCATCTACAAGTTTGCTATTTCCTCTGCATTTAATGCAGTCATATCTGAATCATCGGTTATCAATCCGAGGTGGTTTCAGGAGAATTGTGTTTTTAGATGATTAAACGCTGATTGTAATCGTCAAGATATGAAGGATGTTTAAGATGAAATCAAGTGGCAAACTTGAAGAAATGTTTAGTTGTAGAAGAGGTAGCTTATTAATGATCTTTTTAAACCATAATGTGTTATAATTTATATTTCCTACTCTTTTAATACTTTTTAATTGTTCAAGGTTAGTAGTCCAATAGTCCAATAGTCCAATATATAATCTTAGAATTTTAAATATTGAAGATTAGAAGATGATGAAGAAATTTTACGTAGTTAATTAATTGGTTATTAATCAATTTTCTTTTATTCATTATTTTCTCCATTATGCCACTTGTCAAATTTTGACTTGGATTTTGATCGGCAGAAACTCGTATATGAAATTGAATTGGGATGAAAATGGTTATTCTTTGGTGAACGAGTACGTATATATGTGGATTTGAGGAGTATTGTTAATGACGGCTGAATCTGAATTGAAGAATGTACATTGTAACTTATTAATGTGAAATCTAAATATTCCTCAGGTATTACCTACCCGTTAAAATATCTTCACCATTAACAATTTGTACAAAAGAATTTTTAATTACAATCTTTATGAAAATATACTTACATATATATTTTCTTCAGATGTAATCATGGATTTAATGAGTCAATAAGATATTAATCTTATTTGATTTACCATTAGAACATACATAATCTCTAAAACTTTAGAGATTACATAATCGCCATGTCAAACGAGGATTATGATCGAGGTATCGATTGAGAGGTTGAGGCGTGTGATGTTGAGGCTTGGAATGCGGATGTTGTTGGTGGTACTATTGGTGCCGGTGATGTTGATGAAGGAATTTCGTATGCCCAAGAGACATATTAAATTAATGTGGCTAATATGTTATGATCCAAGTCGGGTCATACCCAATAACAAGCTTACCGACACTTTACAAGTATTTAATCTTAACGGTTGGATCGTTAAATAAATACGCGACACTTGGATTTTAGAAAATCGGTTTTCTAAAATGTTATCACTTGAGATAAATTATTTGGATAATTTATATATAATTGTTTATAATTTTTAAATGATTATATTGTGTTATATTTTATAAAAGGTTTATAAAATATGAAAGTAACATAAAAATATACATGTTATATATATATATATATATATATATATATATATATATATATATATATATATATATATATATATATATATATATATATATATATATATATATATATATATATATATATATATATATATATATATCATGTTTATATATATGCAAATACATTGTTATATAAAAATATAAGTGGCAGATTTTGGGACTCTAAGAGAGCATCTCATGCTTGTATGTTGTTACTTTTGAGATCACAACTCTTAATAAAAATGCTGGTCTCAATACCATGCATTTTGACTCAAGTGAGAGGGTGTTAATACAAGTAAAATAAGCAACAAAAATTCTGCTGCAGTTCACCATTCTGGCCGAACTGTTTCGGGATAGTAGGAGAGTTCTTTGCTTGCTATTTTAACACATTCAAGTGTCCAAAGTCCTAACAATTCAAAGGTTGTGTTGGTGCATCATGAAATGTCCCGTTCTTATTGATTAAAAACGTTCCATATTAATTGATTTCGTTGCGAGGTTTTGACCTCTATATGAGACGTTTTTCAAAGACTGCATTCATTTTAAAACAAACCATAACCTTTATTTCATCAATAAAGGTTTAAAAAGCTTTACGTAGATTATCAAATAATGATAATCTAAAATATCCTGTTTACACACGACCATTACATAATGGTTTACAATACAAATATGTTACAACAAAATAAGTTTCTTGAATGCAGTTTTTTTACACAATATCATACAAGCATGGACTCCAAATCTCGTCCTTATTTAAGTATGCGACAGCGGAAGCTCTTAATAATCACCTGAGAATAAACATGCTTAAAACGTCAACAAAAATGTTGGTGAGTTATAGGTTTAACCTATATGTATCAAATCGTAACAATAGACCACAAGATTTCATATTTCAATACACATCCCATACATAGAGATAAAAATCATTCATATGGTGAACACCTGGTAACCGACAATAACAAGATGCATATATAAGAATATCCCCATCATTCCGGGACACCCTTCGGATATGATATAAATTTCGAAGTACTAAAGCATCCGGTACTTTGGATGGGGTTTGTTAGGCCCAATAGATCTATCTTTAGGATTCGCGTCAATTAGGGTGTCTGTTCCCTAATTCTTAGATTACCAGACTTAATAAAAAGGGGCATATTCGATTTCGATAATTCAACCATAGAATGTAGTTTCACGTACTTGTGTCTATTTTGTAAATCATTTATAAAACCTGCATGTATTCTCATCCCAAAAATATTAGATTTTAAAAGTGGGACTATAACTCACTTTCACAGATTTTTACTTCGTCGGGAAGTAAGACTTGGCCACCGTTGATTCACGAACCTTTAACAATATATACATATATATTAAAGTATGTTCAAAATATATTTACAACACTTTTAATATATTTTGATGTTTTAAGTTTATTAAGTCAGCTGTCCTCGTTAGTAACCTATAACTAGTTGTCCACAGTTAGATGTACAGAAATAAATCGATAAATATTATCTTGAATCAATCCACGACCCAGTGTATACGTATCTCAGTATTGATCACAACTCAAACTATATATATTTTGGAATCAACCTCAACCCTGTATAGCTAACTCCAACATTCACATATAGAGTGTCTATGGTTGTTCCGAAATATATATAGATGTATCGACATGATAGGTCGAAACATTGTATACGTGTCTATGGTATCTCAAGATTACATAATATACAATACAAGTTGATTAAGTTATGGTTGGAATAGATTTGTTACCAATTTTCACGTAGCTAAAATGAGAAAAATTATCCAATCTTGTTTTACCCATAACTTCTTCATTTTAAATCCGTTTTGAGTGAATCAAATTGCTATGGTTTCATATTGAACTCTATTTTATGAATCTAAACAGAAAAAGTATAGGTTTATAGTCGGAAAAATAAGTTACAAGTCGTTTTTGTAAAGGTAGTCATTTCAGTCGAAAGAACGACGTCTAGATGACCATTTTAGAAAACATACTTCCACTTTGAGTTTAACCATAATTTTTGGATATAGTTTCATGTTCATAATAAAACTCATTTTCTCAGAATGACAACTTTTAAATCAAAGCTTATCATAGTTTTTAATTAACTAACCCAAAACAGCCCGCGGTGTTACTACGACGGCGTAAATCCGGTTTTACGGTGTTTTTCGTGTTTTCAGGTTTTAAATCATTAAGTTAGCATATCATATAGATATAGAACATGTGTTTAGTTGATTTTAAAAGTCAAGTTAGAAGGATTAACTTTTGTTTGCGAACAAGTTTAGAATTAACTAAACTATGTTCTAGTGATTACAAGTTTAAACCTTCGAATAAGATAGCTTTATATGTATGAATTGAATGATGTTATGAACATCATTACTACCTTAATTTCCTTGGATAAACCTACTAGAAAAGAGAAAAATAGATCTAGCTTCAATGGATCCTTGGATGGCTCGAAGTTCTTGAAGCAGAATCATGACACGAAAACAAGTTCAAGTAAGATCATCACTTGAAATAAGATTGTTATAGTTATAGAAATTGAACCAAAGTTTGAATATGATTATTACCTTGTATTAGAATGATAACCTACTGTAAGAAACAAAGATTTCTTGAGGTTGGATGATCACCTTACAAGATTGGAAGTGAGCTAGCAAACTTGAAAGTATTCTTGATTTTATGAAACTAGAACTTTTGGAATTTATGAAGAACACTTAGAACTTGAAGATAGAACTTGAGAGAGATCAATTAGATGAAGAAAATTGAAGAATGAAAGTGTTTGTAGGTGTTTTTGGTCGTTGGTGTATGGATTAGATATAAAGGATATGTAATTTTGTTTTCATGTAAATAAGTCATGAATGATTACTCATATTTTTGTAATTTTATGAGATATTTCATGCTAGTTGCCAAATGATGGTTCCCACATGTGTTAGGTGACTCACATGGGCTGCTAAGAGCTGATCATTGGAGTGTATATACCAATAGTACATACATCTAAAAGCTGTGTATTGTACGAGTACGAATACGGGTGCATACGAGTAGAATTGTTGATGAAACTGAACGAGGATGTAATTGTAAGCATTTTTGTTAAGTAGAAGTATTTTGATAAGTGTATTGAAGTCTTTCAAAAGTGTATAAATACATATTAAAACACTACATGTATATACATTTTAACTGAGTCATTAAGTCATCGTTAGTCGTTACATGTAAATGTTGTTTTGAAACCTTTAGGTTAACGATCTTGTTAAATGTTGTTAACCCAATGTTTATAATATCAAAACAGATTTTAAATTATTATATTATCATGATATTATGATGTACGAATATCTCTTAATATGATATATATACATTAAATGTCGTTACAACGATAATCGTTACATATATGTCTCGTTTCAAAATTATTAAGTTAGTAGTCTTGTTTTTACATATGTAGTTCATTGTTAATATACTTAATGATATGTTTAATTATCATAATATAATGTTAACTATATATATAACCATATATATGTCATCATATAGTTTTTACAAGTTTTAACGTTCGTGAATCACCGATCAACTTGGGTGGTCAATTGTCTATATGAAACCTATTTCAATTAATCAAGTCTTAACAAGTTTGATTGCTTAACATGTTGGAAACATTTAATCATGTAAATATCAATCTCAATTAATATATATAAACATGGAAAAGTTCGGGTCACTACAGTACCTACCCGTTAAATAAATTTCGTCCCGAAATTTTAAGCTGTTGAAGGTGTTGACGAATCTTCTGGAAATAGATGCGGGTATTTCTTCTTCATCTAATCTTCACGCTCCCAGGTGAACTCGGGTCCTCTACGAGCATTCCATTGAACCTTAACAATTGGTATCTTGTTTTGCTTAAGTCTTTTAACCTCACGATCCATTATTTCGACGGGTTCTTCGATGAATTGGAGTTTTTCGTTGATTTGTATTTCATCTAACAGAATAGTGAGATCTTCTTTAGCAAAACATTTCTTCAAATTCGAGACGTGGAAAGTGTTATGTACAGCCGCGAGTTGTTGAGGTAACTCAAGTCGGTAAGCTACTGGTCCGACACGATCAATAATCTTGAATGGTCCAATATACCTTGGATTTAATTTCTCTCGTTTACCAAATCGAACAACGCCTTTCCAAGGTGCAACTTTAAGCATGACCATCTCTCCAATTTCAAATTCTATATCTTTTCTTTTAATGTCAGCGTAGCTCTTTTGTCGACTTTGGGCGGTTTTCAACCGTTGTTGAATTTGGATGATCTTCTCGGTAGTTTCTTGTATAATCTCCGGACCCGTAATTTGTCTATCCCCCACTTCACTCCAACAAATCGGAGACCTGCACTTTCTACCATAAAGTGCTTCAAACGGCGCCATCTCAATGCTTGAATGGTAGCTGTTGTTGTAGGAAAATTCTGCTAATGGTAGATGTCGATCCCAACTGTTTCCGAAATCAATAACACATGCTCGTAGCATGTCTTCAAGCGTTTGTATCGTCCTTTCACTCTGCCCATCAGTTTGTGGATGATAGGCAGTACTCATGTCTAGACGAGTTCCTAATGCTTGCTGTAATGTCTGCCAGAATCTTGAAATAAATCTGCCATCCCTATTAGAGATAATAGAGATTGGTATTCCATGTCTGGAGACGACTTCCTTCAAATACAGTCGTGCTAACTTCTCCATCTTGTCATCTTCTCTTATTGGCAGGAAGTGTGCTGATTTGGTGAGACGATCAACTATTACCCAAATAGTATCAAAACCACTTGCAGTCCTTGGCAATTTAGTGATGAAATCCATGGTAATGTTTTCCCATTTCAATTCCGGGATTTCGGGTTGTTGAAGTAGACCTGATGGTTTTTGATGCTCAGCTTTGACCTTAGAACACGTCAAACATTCTCCTACGTATTTAGCAACGTCGGCTTTCATACCCGGCCACCAAAAATGTTTCTTGAGATCCTTGTACATCTTCCCCGTTCCAGGATGTATTGAGTATCTGGTTTTATGAGCTTCTCTAAGTACCATTTCTCTCATATCTCCAAATTTTGGTACCCAAATCCTTTCAGCCCTATACCGGGTTCCGTCTTCCCGAATATTAAGATGCTTCTCCGATCCTTTGGGTATTTCATCCTTTAAATTTCCCTCTTTTAAAACTCCTTGTTGCGCCTCCTTTATTTGAGTAGTAATGTTATTATGAATCATTATATTCATAGATTTTACTCGAATGGGTTCTCTGTCCTTCCTGCTCAAGGCATCGGCTACCACATTTGCCTTCCCCGGGTGGTAACGAATCTCAAAGTCGTAATCATTCAATAATTCAATCCACCTACGCTGCCTCATATTCAGTTGTTTCTGATTAAATATGTGTTGAAGACTTTTGTGGTCGGTATATATAATACTTTTGAACCCATATAAGTAGTGCCTCCAAGTCTTTAATGCAAAAACAACCGCGCCTAATTCCAAATCATGCATCGTATAATTTTGTTCGTAAATCTTCAATTGTCTAGACGCATAAGCAATCACCTTCGTTCGTTGCATTAATACACAACCGAGACCTTGCTTTGATGCATCACAATAAATCACAAAATCATCATTCCCTTCAGGCAATGACAATATAGGTGCCGTAGTTAGCTTTTTCTTCAATAACTGAAACGCTTTCTCTTGTTCATCATTCCATTCAAATTTCTTCCCTTTATGCGTTAATGCAGTCAAGGGTTTTGCTATTCTGGAAAAGTCTTGGATGAACCTTCTGTAGTAACCAGCTAGTCCTAAAAACTGGCGTATGTGTTTCGGAGTTTTCGGGGATTCCCACTTTTCAACAGTTTCTATCTTTGCCGGATCCACCTTAATACCTTCTTTGTTCACTATGTGACCGAGGAATTGAACTTCTTCCAACCAAAATGCACACTTTGAAAACTTAGCGTACAATTCTTCCTTCCTCAATACTTCTAACACCTTTTTCAAATGTTCACCGTGTTCTTGGTCATTCTTTGAGTAAATAAGTATGTCATCAATGAAAACAATGACAAACTTGTCAAGGTATGGTCCACACACTCGGTTCATAAGGTCCATGAACACAGCTGGTGCATTAGTTAAACCGAACGGCATGACCATAAACTCGTAATGACCGTAACGTGTTCTGAAAGCAGTCTTTGGAATATCATCTTCTTTCACCCGCATTTGATGATACCCGGAACGTAAGTCAATCTTTGAATAAACAGACGAGCCTTGTAGTTGATCAAATAAGTCGTCGATTCTCGGTAGTGGGTAGCGGTTCTTGATGGTAAGTTTGTTCAACTCTCGGTAGTCGATACACAACCTGAATGTACCATCTTTCTTCTTGACAAACAAAACAGGAGCTCCCCACGGTGATGTGCTTGGTCGAATGAAACCATGCTCTAAAAGTTCTTGTAATTGGCTTTGCAGTTCTTTCATCTCGCTGGGTGCGAGTCTGTAAGGAGCACGAGCTATTGGTGCAGCTCCTGGTACAAGATCTATTTGAAATTCAACGGATCGATGTGGGGGTAATCCCGGTAATTCTTTCGGAAATACATCGGGAAATTCTTTTGCAATGGGAACATCATTGATGCTCTTTTCTTCAGTTTGTACTTTCTCGACGTGTGCTAGAACAGCATAGCAACCTTTTCTTATTAGTTTTTGTGCCTTCAAATTACTAATAAGATGTAGCTTCGTGTTGCCCTTTTCTCCGTACACCATTAAGGGTTTTCCTTTTTCTCGTATAATGCGAATTGCATTTTTGTAACAAACGATCTCCGCTTTCACTTCTTTCAACCAGTCCATACCGATTATCACATCAAAACTCCCTAACTCTACTGGTATCAAATCAATCTTAAATGTTTCGCTAACCAGTTTAATTTCTCGATTCCGACATATATTATCTGCTGAAATTAATTTACCATTTGCTAATTCGAGTAAAAATTTACTATCCAAAGGCGTCAATGGACAACTTAATTTAGCACAAAAATCTCTACTCATATAGTTTCTATCCACTCCCGAATCAAATAAAACGTAAGCAGATTTATTGTCAATAAGAAACGTACCCGTAACAAGCTCCGGGTCTTCCTGTGCCTCTACCGCATTAATATTGAAAACTCTTCCACGGCCTTGTCCATTCGTGTTCTCCTGGTTCGGGCAATTTCTAATAATGTGGCCTGGTTTTCCACATTTATAACAAACTACATTGGCATAACTTGCTCCGACACTACTTGCTCCGCCATTACTCGTTCCGACACCATTTGTTCCTTTTGTTCTATTAACCCCTGGTCCGTAGACCTCACACTTCGCCGCGCTATGACCATTTCTTTTACACTTGTTGAAAAATTTGGTGCAGAACCCCGAGTGATTCTTTTCACACCTTTGGCATAGCTGCTTCTGATTGTTGTTGTTGTTGCGGTTATTATTGTTGTTGGGATGATTGTTGTAGTTGCTGTTGTTGTTGTTGTTGTTGTTGTTGTTGGGCCGTTTGTTGTAGTTGCGATTGATGTTGCGATTGTTGGGATAATTGTTGTGATTATTGTTGTAATTGCTGTTGTTGTTGTATTGGTGATTCTTATCACCGTTTTCCTCCCACTTTCTTTTGACTTTCTTCACATTGGCCTCTTCAGCAGTCTGTTCTTTAATTCTTTCTTCAATCTGGTTTACTAGTTTGTGAGCCATTCTACATGCCTGTTGTATGGAGGCGGGCTCGTGTGAACTTATATCTTCTTGGATTCTTTCCGGTAATCCTTTCACAAACGCGTCGATCTTCTCTTCCTCATCTTCGAATGCTCCCGGACACAATAGGCACAATTCTGTGAATCGTCTTTCGTACGTGGTAATATCAAATCCTTGGGTTCGTAACCCTCTAAGTTCTGTCTTGAGCTTATTGACCTCGGTTCTGGGACGGTACTTCTCGTTCATCAAGTGCTTGAATGCTGACCACGGTAGTGCGTACGCATCATCTTGTCCCACTTGCTCTAGATAGGTATTCCACCATGTTAACGCAGAACCTGTGAAGGTATGCGTAGCGTACTTCACTTTGTCCTCTTCAGTACACTTACTTATAGCAAACACCGATTCAACCTTCTCGGTCCACCGTTTCAATCCGATCGGTCCTTCGGTTCCATCAAATTCCAAAGGTTTGCAGGCAGTGAATTCTTTGTAGGTGCATCCTACACGATTTCCTGTACTGCTAGATCCAAGGTTATTGTTGGTATGTAGCGCAGCCTGTACTGCGGCTATGTTTGAAGCAAGAAAGGCACGAAATTACTCTTCGCTCATATTCAAGGTGTGTCGAGTAGTTGGTGCCATTTCCTTCAAAATAGTCAAATGAAACAAGTTAATCATACAGAATATTAAGAGTAGTCAATAGTATCTCGTAGCATAATATGAACTCATTTATAAAAGCTTTTTCTTCATATTAGCGTTTTATAAGTTTAAATTCGGGTAGTACCTACCCGTTAAGTTCATACTTAGTAGCTAATATACAATTCAACTACTACAATTCTATATGAAAAACTGATTATAATAATATTTCGCGTTCAAACTTTTATACAATATTTTACAAACTTACAATACCGCTTATTTTACATAAAGCATGAAATATAGCACACAATAACTTTGATACAAGATAGTTGTGAAGACAATTCTAGCTAGTACACAAGTCGTTCAGCAAAGGCAATAAAGACACGTAATTCATACGTCCAGAAACAAGTCATGCATTCTGGTTTTACTAGGACAACTTCCCATCCTTGGTCTTGTGCAACATAACCGTTATGGCCGTTGATAAGACAGCGTGTTGTAACGTCATCAAAGGGACGAGGGTTACGTAATGTCCAACAGTCCCGTAATAATCTAAAAACCTCATTTCTTACCCCAATTACCGACTCCGTCACTTGTGGAAACGTTTTGTTTAATAGTTGTAGCCCGATGTTCTTGTTCTCACTTTGGTGAGAAGCGAACATTACTAATCCGTAAGCATAACATGCTTCTTTATGTTGCATGTTAGCCGCTTTTTCTAAATCACGAAGTCCAATATTCGGATATATTGAGTCAAAATAATTTCTTAACCCGTTGCGTAAAATAGCATTTGGGTTCCCCGCAATATATGCGTCAAAGTAAACACATCGTAACTTATGGGTTTCCCAATGTGATATCCTCCATCTTTCAAACGAAAGTCTCTTATAAACCAAGACATTCTTGGAACGTTCTTCGAATGTCTTACAAACTGATCTCGCCTTAAATAGTTGTGCCGAAGAATTCTGGCCGACTTTAGACAAGATTTCATCAATCATGTCTCCGGGTAGGTCTCTTAAAATATTGGGTTGTCTATCCATTTTGTGTTTTTAAACTGTAAAATAGACAAGAGTTAGATTCATAAAAAAATACTTATTAATACAAGCAATTTTTACATATATCATAAAGCATAAGAACACTATATTACATATATTACACCACACGAATACAACTATCTTATTCCGACTCGCTCGTTTCTTCTTCTTCGGTTTTGGTTCGTTTTGCCAAGTTTCTAGGGATATATGATGTTCCCCTAATACGAGCCGTCGTTGTCCACATTGGTTTAGAAAAACCTGGTGGTTTAGAGGTTCCCGGGTCATTGTTACAACTTAAGGACTTCGGGGGTTGACGATACATATAAAGTTCATCGGGGTTTGAATTAGATTTCTCTATTTTTATGCCCTTTCCCTTATTATTTTCTTTTGCCTTTTTAAATTCAGTTGGGGTAATTTCTATAACATCATCGGAATTCTCGTCGGAATCCGATTCATCGGAGAATTGGTAATCCTCCCAATATTTTGCTTCCTTGGCGGAAACACCATTGACCATAATTAACTTTGGTCGGTTGGTTGAGGATTTTCTTTTACTTAACCGTTTTATTATTTCCCCCACCGGTTCTATTTCTTCATCCGGTTCCGATTCTTCTTCCGGTTCCGATTCTTCTTCCGGTTCTGACTCTTCTTCCGGTTCCTCTTCGGGAACTTGTGAATCAGTCCACAAATCATTCCAATTTACATTTGACTCTTCATTATTATTAGGTGAGTCAATGGGACTTGTTCTAGAGGTAGACATCTATCACATAATATCAAACACGTTAAGAGATTAATATATCACATAATATTCATATGTTAAAAATATATAGTTTCCAACAAAAATGTTAAGCAATCATTTTTAAAGAAAACACGGTCGAAGTCCAGACTCACTAATGCATCCTAACAAACTCGATAAGACACACTAATGCAAATTTTCTGGTTCTCTAAGACCAACGCTCGGATACCAACTGAAATGTCCCGTTCTTATTGATTAAAAACGTTCCATATTAATTGATTTCGTTGCGAGGTTTTGACCTCTATATGAGACGTTTTTCAAAGACTGCATTCATTTTAAAACAAACCATAACCTTTATTTCATCAATAAAGGTTTAAAAAGCTTTACGTAGATTATCAAATAATGATAATCTAAAATATCCTGTTTACACACGACCATTACATAATGGTTTACAATACAAATATGTTACAACAAAATAAGTTTCTTGAATGCAGTTTTTTTACACAATATCATACAAGCATGGACTCCAAATCTCGTCCTTATTTAAGTATGTGACAGCGGAAGCTCTTAATAATCACCTGAGAATAAACATGCTTAAAACGTCAACAAAAATGTTGGTGAGTTATAGGTTTAACCTATATGTATCAAATCGTAACAATAGACCACAAGATTTCATATTTCAATACACATCCCATACATAGAGATAAAAATCATTCATATGGTGAACACCTGGTAACCGACAATAACAAGATGCATATATAAGAATATCCCCATCATTCTGGGACACCCTTCGGATATGATATAAATTTCGAAGTACTAAAGCATCCGGTACTTTGGATGGGGTTTGTTAGGCCCAATAGATCTATCTTTAGGATTCGCGTCAATTAGGGTGTCTGTTCCCTAATTCTTAGATTACCAGACTTAATAAAAAGGGGCATATTCGATTTCGATAATTCAACCATAGAATGTAGTTTCACGTACTTGTGTCTATTTTGTAAATCATTTATAAAACCTGCATGTATTCTCATCCCAAAAATATTAGATTTTAAAAGTTGGACTATAACTCACTTTCACAGATTTTTACTTCGTCGGGAAGTAAGACTTGGCCACCGTTGATTCACAAACCTATAACAATATATACATATATATTAAAGTATGTTCAAAATATATTTACAACACTTTTAATATATTTTGATGTTTTAAGTTTATTAAGTCAGCTGTCCTCGTTAGTAACCTATAACTAGTTGTCCACAGTTAGATGTACAGAAATAAATCGATAAATATTATCTTGAATCAATCCACGACCCAGTGTATACGTATCTCAGTATTGATCACAACTCAAACTATATATATTTTGGAATCAACCTCAACCCTGTATAGCTAACTCCAACATTCACATATAGAGTGTCTATGGTTGTTCCGAAATATATATAGATGTATCGACATGATAGGTCGAAACATTGTATACGTGTCTATGGTATCTCAAGATTACATAATATACAATACAAGTTGATTAAGTTATGGTTGGAATAGATTTGTTACCAATTTTCACGTAGCTAAAATGAGAAAAATTATCCAATCTTGTTTTACCCATAACTTCTTCATTTTAAATCCGTTTTGAGTGAATCAAATTGCTATGGTTTCATATTGAACTCTATTTTATGAATCTAAACAGAAAAAGTATAGGTTTATAGTCAGAAAAATAAGTTACAAGTCGTTTTTGTAAAGGTAGTCATTTCAGTCGAAAGAACGACGTCTAGATGACCATTTTAGAAAACATACTTCCACTTTGAGTTTAACCATAATTTTTGGATATAGTTTCATGTTCATAATAAAACTCATTTTCTCAGAATAACAACTTTTAAATCAAAGCTTATCATAGTTTTTAATTAACTAACCCAAAACAGCCCGCGGTGTTGCTACGACGGCGTAAATCCGGTTTTACGGTGTTTTTCGTGTTTTCAGGTTTTAAATCATTAAGTTAGCATATCATATAGATATAGAACATGTGTTTAGTTGATTTTAAAAGTCAAGTTAGAAGGATTAACTTTTGTTTGCGAACAAGTTTAGAATTAACTAAACTATGTTCTAGTGATTACAAGTTTAAACCTTCGAATAAGATAGCTTTATATGTATGAATTGAATGATGTTATGAACATCATTACTATCTTAATTTCCTTGGATAAACCTACTGGAAAAGAGAAAAATGGATCTAGCTTCAATGGATCCTTGGATGGCTCGAAGTTCTTGAAGCAGAATCATGACACGAAAACAAGTTCAAGTAAGATCATCACTTGAAATAAGATTGTTATAGTTATAGAAATTGAACCAAAGTTTGAATATGATTATTACCTTGTATTAGAATGATAACCTACTGTAAGAAACAAAGATTTCTTGAGGTTGGATGATCACCTTACAAGATTGGAAGTGAGCTAGCAAACTTGAAAGTATTCTTGATTTTATGAAACTAGAACTTTTGGAATTTATGAAGAACACTTAGAACTTGAAGATAGAACTTGAGAGAGATCAATTAGATGAAGAAAATTGAAGAATGAAAGTGTTTGTAGGTGTTTTTGGTCGTTGGTGTATGGATTAGATATAAAGGATATGTAATTTTGTTTTCATGTAAATAAGTCATGAATGATTACTCATATTTTTGTAATTTTATGAGATATTTCATGCTAGTTGCCAAATGATGGTTCCCACATGTGTTAGGTGACTCACATGGGCTGCTAAGAGCTGATCATTGGAGTGTATATACCAATAGTACATACATATAAAAGCTGTGTATTGTACGAGTACGAATACGGGTGCATACGAGTAGAATTGTTGATGAAACTGAACGAGGATGTAATTGTAAGCATTTTTGTTAAGTAGAAGTATTTTGATAAGTGTATTTAAGTCTTTCAAAAGTGTATAAATACATATTAAAACACTACATGTATATACATTTTAACTGAGTCGTTAAGTCATCGTTAGTCGTTACATGTAAATGTTGTTTTGAAACCTTTAGGTTAACGATCTTGTTAAATGTTGTTAACCCAATGTTTATAATATCAAAAGAGATTTTAAATTATTATATTATCATGATATTATGATGTACGAATATCTCTTAATATGATATATATACATTAAATGTCGTTACAACGATAATCGTTACATATATGTCTCGTTTCAAAATTATTAAGTTAGTAGTCTTGTTTTTACATATGTAGTTCATTGTTAATATACTTAATGATATGTTTAATTATCATAATATAATGTTAACTATATATATAACCATATATATGTCATCATATAGTTTTTACAAGTTTTAACGTTCGTGAATCACCGGTCAACTTGGGTGGTCAATTGTCTATATGAAACCTATTTCAATTAATCAAGTCTTAACAAGTTTGATTGCTTAACATGTTGGAAACATTTAATCATGTAAATATCAATCTCAATTAATATATATAAACATGGAAAAGTTCGGGTCACTACACATCAAAAGCTTGGGGTATTACACACTTGAGGCTTCAAGTTAGAAGCTATATTCTCCATCATCTTCTCCTTCATTTTGCTGTCCAAAATTCTGCCCTCAAACAATCTTTGAGGAGGTATAAACACTCTTCTTTACTTGTTATATTTGTAAGCATATTATCAAGACTTGATATCTACTTGGAATTCAAACAAAATGGTTAAATATACACACTTGTTTTCTTAATAAATCATGCTTCCGCTTGCTATATATCTTACTAAATTGGTTTAGTAATTATGTTAACATTAAGAACATGTTGTTATATTGAATTCCAACAATGGTATTAGAGCCCAGGTCTTTGGAATATGCTTCTTATATGGTTTATAAACCCATGAATTTTGTAATCTATAAACATGCATGAAAGTAGATTGCAAAAAACTTTTCGGGTTTGGAGGGTTGCTTGGTTTGGCCGAATTCTTGGACACCCAAAATGGGTTTTGGGTTGTTCCATTTTGGTCATATTTGTTGTTCACAATCATAGCCACGACCTTGTGTTTGAATGGATGTTTATTTGGTTGATTTATTCATTCATTTGGTTTGTAATAATTTATTCAATTTGGTTTGTAATAATTATTCATTTGGTTATGTAATTTATTTTATATTTGGTATATTTTCATTTTTTTAGACAAAATGTATTAGGATATATTTTGTAAAATGATGAAGATGATGAAGACTTGAAGAACACATGAAGAAGCACTTGGATGCAAGATTAAGTGGGAGATTTAAAATCTCCTACTTTGTGTTATAACCCCTTTACCGGTGGCATTTGTTTTCGGCTAAACAAATGTCAACCAAAATGGCTTGATTGTGAACATATGATTTTGCATGCGTGGTTGTTTTGTATGATTATGTGGATTGTATGTTTGTATGCTACAAGTTAATCACACAAGTTGACAACAAGCTAAAATGGAAATTTAATTGGTTAAATTAGACGTTATTAATGACATGCAAAACGACAATTTAAATGGTTAAATTAAAAACGGCTAAAAGGACATTAATAAACGGTTATTAACAACATGATAAGGATCATATATATAAAATGGTTTATATCATGTAATTGGCTAAAATTACAAGACTTGAAAATGGATTTCAAATGAACCATACACTAAATGCATGTTGGTGTATGGCATGATAGTTTTCTCAAACTAGAATTAATGAAAACTTAAAATCCCTTATTAACAAGGTAAACAAGTTAAACGCCATCCTTTTGTGCAACACTTAAAAATATTAGGGAACTCATAATGGGATAAAGGTCACCTAACCGTTATGAGAAAACTAATATGATTAAGGTAAATTTCGGACACTTGTGGGATAAAGGTCACCTAACCACTTGTATGTTAAATTTACACGTTTACACAACTAGGACGACTTGATTTGGGAATCATGAACTTAGGGTCACCGAAGCATGAGAAACAAATAGGCGTTGATGGACTAAATATGCCATGCAAAAGGATTGCATGATACCATAACTTAGAAGTTGCAAAAGGATTACAATTGTCATACAATGACTACCTAGCTAAATCAAATGACGGGATAAAGGTCACCTAACCTAAATTTGGTTTACCGTTGGATTCTAAAATTTAATAAATATCAATTGGATTTAAAGGGTATTGATTGTTAAATTAAAATTAATACTTAAACAACTTTGTTAAATTTTGTAGATGGCCGCCAATAACAACAACAACAACATTCCAAACGCACCTATCAACTTTAACAACCTATCGTTGAGGTCAATCCTCGAAAAGAAAAAACTCAACCATAAGAACTTCATGGATTGGTTCCGCAATCTAAGAATTGTCCTCAAACTTGAGGATAGGGCGTATGTGTTGGAAGACCCCATTCCCGATCAACCGGATGAGGATGATATGGAAGGCATGGCTTATTGGGAGAAATATTGCACCGATTCGGTGCAAGTTTCTTGCCTCATGCTTGGGACTATGATACCCGAACTCCAAAAGGATTTTGAGCATCATAGTGCATATGACATGATCACACAGTTGAAGGAGATGTTCCTTCAACAAGCTTGTGTCGAGCGCTTCGAAACGGTTCGAGCGCTTCATGCATGTCGGATGGACGACTCCCAATCTGTATCATCTTATGTCCTTAAGATGAAAAGCCTAATTGACCGAGCAAACCGTCTAAATTGCAATGTGTCTAATGAATTAGCCACGGACCTTATTCTCAACTCATTGTCAAAAAGGTTTGACACATTTGTAATGAATTATAACATGAATGGTTGGGATAAAAGCATTGGAGAATTACATGCCATGCTTAAGACGGCAGAAACAAGCATGGGTAAAAGGGCTTCACCCATGTTTACGATCAATGAAGGCGGGTCCAAAAACAATAACACTTCTAAGTCGAAGGCGGCTAAGAGGAAGGGACCCGCCTACCAAGGCAAGGGCAAGGGAAAGGGGAAGATGGTTACCCCAACCAACAATAACAAAAAGCAAAAGGTTGCCAGAAAAGCTAAACCCAAGGAAGATCTGTGCTTTGGTTGCGGTGAAATGGGTCACTGGAAACGCAACTGCCCGGTCTACCTTAAGGAGTAGAAGGAAAAGAGGGATGCAGGGCAAACCTCAGGTAATGTATATATGGTATACATTGAGCTTAGTATTACTTCTTCTAATACATGGGTATTAGACACAGGATGTGGAACTCATATTTGCAATTCTTTGCAGGGGTTCAAAAGAAGTAATCAAGATGCAGGAACAACAAGTCTCTTCATGGGAAATGGAGCAAGGGTACAAGTGAAAGCTCATGGAGACTTTGTTTTAAAGCTTCCAAGTGGTTTGGAGCTTATTTTGAAAAATGTTTTGTATGCACCCGATTTATCACGAAACATTATTTCTGTATCCCGTTTGAAACAATATAGTTTTAATCTTAATTTCATTAATGATGATATCCATGTTTCTTTAGATAATGTGTTCTATTTTAAGGCTTCGCCTTCGAATGGTATTTATGAATTGGTTCATGATGACACATCATACAATAGCTCAATGTTCCATGCAAACACCAAGAAACTCAAAAGGGATTTGAGTGATTCCTACTTATGGCATTGTTGCCTTGGTCACATAAACAAGAATCGAATGCATACACTTCAAAAGAATGGACTTTTGAAATCAAATGAACTACACTCGTTTGATGTATGCGAATCTTGTTTATAAGGCAACATGACTAAAACACCTCTCAAAGGGACCTATGAAAGGGCTAAAGACTTATTAGGATTAATACATTCAGATGTATGTGGACCTTTTAAGCCCATGACTAGGAAAGGTGAAAGATACTTCGTCACCTTCATTGATGACTTCAGTCGTTTCGAATATGTCTATTTATTAAGGCACAAGGACGAAACTTTACAAGCATTCAAAGAATATCAAAATGAAGTACAAAATCAACTCAACAAGATAATCAAGGTACTCCGTACCGATAGAGGAGGTGAATACCTAAGCGATGCTTTCCAAGATCATTGAAATGTCCCGTTCTTATTGATTAAAAACGTTCCATATTAATTGATTTCGTTGCGAGGTTTTGACCTTAGAACACGTCAAACATTCTCCTACGTATTTAGCAACATCGGCTTTCATACCCGGCCACCAAAAATATTTCCTGAGATCCTTGTACATCTTCCCCGTTCCAGGATGTATTGAGTATCTGGTTTTATGAGCTTCTCTAAGTACCATTTCTCTCATATCTCCAAATTTTGGTACCCAAATCCTTTCAGCCCTATACCGGGTTCCGTCTTCCTGAATATTAAGATGCTTCTCCGATCCTTTGGGTATTTCATCCTTTAAATTTCCCTCTTTTAAAACTCCTTGTTGCGCCTCCTTTATTTGAATAGTAAGGTTATTATGAATCATTATATTCATAGATTATACTCGAATGGGTTCTCTGTCCTTCCTGCTCAAGGCATCGGCTACCACATTTGCCTTCCCCGGGTGGTAACGAATCTCAAAGTCATAATCATTCAACAATTAAATCCACCTACGCTGCCTCATATTCAGTTGTTTCTGATTAAATATGTGTTGAAGACTTTTGTGGTCGGTATATATAATACTTTTGACCCCATATAAGTAGTGCCTCCAAGTCTTTAATGCAAAAACAACCGCGCCTAATTCCAAATCATGCGTCGTATAATTTTGTTCGTGAATCTTCAATTGTCTAGACGCATAAGCAATCACCTTCGTTCGTTGCATTAATACACAACCGAGACCTTGCTTTGATGCGTCACAATAAATCACAAAATCATCATTCCCTTCAGGCAATGACAATATAGGTGCCGTAGTTAGCTTTTTCTTTAATAACTGAAACGCTTTCTCTTGTTCATCATTCCATTCAAATTTCTTCCCTTTATGCGTTAATGCAGTCAAGGGTTTTGCTATTCTGGAAAAGTCTTGGATGAACCTTCTGTAGTAACCAGCTAGTCCTAAAAACTGGCATATGTGTTTCAGAGTTTTCGGGGTTTCCCACTTTTCAACAGTTTCTATCTTTGCCGGATCCACCTTAATACCTTCTTTGTTCACTATGTGACCGAGGAATTGAACTTCTTCCAACCAAAATGCACACTTTGAAAACTTAGCATACAATTCTTCCTTCCTCAATACTTCTAACACCTTTCTCAAATGTTCACCGTGTTCTTGGTCATTCTTTGAGTAAATAAGTATGTCATCAATGAAAACAATGACAAACTTGTCAAGGTATGGTCCACACACTCGGTTCATAAGGTCCATGAACACAGCTGGTGCATTAGTTAAACCAAATGGCATGACCATAAACTCGTAATGACCGTAACGTGTTCTGAAAGCAGTCTTTGGAATATCATCTTCTTTCACCCGCATTTGATGATACCCGGAACGTAAGTCAATCTTTGAATAAACAGACGAGCCTTGTAGTTGATCAAATAAGTCGTCGATTCTCGGTAGTGGGTAGCGGTTCTTGATGGTAAGTTTGTTCATCTCTCGGTAGTCGATACACAACCTGAATGTACCATCTTTCTTCTTGACAAACAAAACAGGAGCTCCCCACGGTTATGTGCTTGGTCGAATGAAACCACGCTCTAAAAGTTCTTGTAATTGGCTTTGCAGTTCTTTCATCTCGCTGGGTGCGAGTCTGTAAGGAGCACGAGCTATTGGTGCAGCTCCTGGTACAAGATCTATTTGAAATTCAACGGATCGATGTGGGGGTAATCCCGGTAATTCTTTCGGAAATACATCGGGAAATTCTTTTGCAATGGGAACATCATTGATGCTCTTTTCTTCAGTTTGTACTTTCTCGACGTGTGCTAGAACAGCATAGCAACCTTTTCTTATTAGTTTTTGTGCCTTCAAATTACTAATAAGATGTAGCTTCGTGTTGCCCTTTTCTCCGTACACCATTAAGGGTTTTCCTTTTTTTCGTATAATGCGAATTGCATTTTTGTAACAGACGATCTCTGCTTTCACTTCTTTCAACCAGTCCATACCGATTATCACATCAAAACTCCCTAACTCTACTGGTATCAAATCAATCTTAAATGTTTCGCTAACCAGTTTAATTTCTCGATTCCGACATATATTATCTGCTGAAATTAATTTACCATTTGCTAATTCGAGTAAAAATTTACTATCCAAAGGCGTCAATGGACAACTTAATTTAGCACAAAAATCTCTACTCATATAGCTTCTATCCGCACCCGAATCAAATAAAACGTAAGCAGATTTATTGTCAATAAGAAACGTACCCGTAACAAGCTCCGGGTCTTCCTGTGCCTCTGCCGCATTAATATTGAAAACTCTTCCGCGGCCTTGTCCATTCGTGTTCTCCTGGTTCGGGCAATTTCTAATAATGTGGCCCGGTTTTCCACATTTATAACAAACTACATTGGCATAACTTGCTCCGACACTACTTGCTCCGCCATTACTCGTTCCGACACCATTTGTTCCTTTCGTTCTATTAACCCCTGGTCCGTAGACCTCACACTTCGCCGCGCTATGACCATTTCTTTTACACTTGTTGCAAAATTTGGTGCAGAACCCCGAGTGATACTTTTCACACCTTTGGCATAGCTGCTTCTGATTGTTGTTGTTGTTGCGGTTATTATTGTTGTTGGGATGATTGTTGTAGTTGATGTTGCTGTTGTTGTTGTTGTTATTGTTGGGCCGTTTGTTGTAGTTGCGATTGATGTTGCGATTGTTGGAATAATTGTTGCGATTATTGTTGTAATTGCTGTTGTTGTTGTATTGGTGATTCTTATCACCGTTTTCCTCCCACTTTCTTTTGACTTGCTTCACATTGGCCTCTTCAGCAGTCTGTTCTTTAATTCTTACTTCAATCTGGTTCACTAGTTTGTGAGCCATTCTACATGCCTGTTGTATAGAGGTGGGCTCGTGTGAACTTATATCTTCTTGGATTCTTTCCGGTAATCCTTTCACAAATGCGTCGATCTTCTCTTCCTCATCTTCGAATGCTCCCGGACACAATAGACACAATTCTGTGAATCGTCTTTCGTACGTGGTAATATCAAATCCTTGGGTTCGTAACCCTCTAAGTTCTGTCTTGAGCTTATTGACCTCGGTTCTGGGACGGTACTTCTCGTTCATCAAGTGCTTGAATGCTGACCACGGTAGTGCGTACGCATCGTCTTGTCCCACTTATTCTAGATAGGTATTCCACCATGTTAACGCAGAACCTGTGAAGGTATGCGTAGCGTACTTCACTTTGTCCTCTTCAGTACACTTACTTATGGCAAACACCGATTCGACCTTCTCGGTCCACCGTTTCAATCCGATCGGTCCTTCGGTTCCATCAAATTCCAAAGGTTTGCAGGCAGTGAATTCTTTGTAGGTGCATCCTACACGATTTCCTGTACTGCTAGATCCAAGGTTATTGTTGGTATGTAGCGCAGCCTGTACTGCGGCTATGTTTGAAGCTAGAAAAGTACGGAATTCCTCTTCATTCATATTCACGGTGTGTCGAGTAGTCGGTGCCATTTCCTTCAAAATAGTCAAATGGAACAAATTAATCATACAGAATATTAAGAGTAGTTAATAGTATTTCGTAGCATAATATGAACTCATTTATAAAAGCTTTTTCTTCATATTAGCATTTTATAAGTTTAAATTCGGGTAGTACCTACCCGTTAAGTTCATACTTAGTAGCTAATATACAATTCAACTACTACAATTCTATATGAAAAACTGATTATAATAATATTTCGCGTTCAAACTTTTATACAATATTTTACAAACTTACAATACCGCTTATTTTACATAAAGCATGAAATATAGCACACAATAACTTTGATACAAGATAGTTGTGAAGATAATTCTAGCTAGTACACAAGTCGTTCAGCAAAGGCAATAAAGACACGTAATTCATACATCCAGAAACAAGTCATGCATTCTGGTTTTACTAGGACTACTTCCCATCCTTGGTCTTGTGCAACATAACCGTTATGGCCGTTGATAAGACAGCGTGTTGTAACGTCGTCAAAGGGACGAGGGTTACGTAATGTCCAACAGTCCCGAAATAATCTAAAAACCTCATTTCTTACCCCAATTACCAACTCCGTCACTTGTGGAAACGTTTTGTTTAATAGTTGTAACCCGATGTTCTTGTTCTCACTTTGGTGAGAAGCGAACATTACTAATCCGTAAGCATAACATGCTTCTTTATGTTGCATGTTAGCCGCTTTTTCTAAATCACGAAGTCCAATATTTGGATATATTGAGTCAAAATAATTTCTTAACCCGTTGCGTAAAATAGCATTTGGGTTCCCCGCAATATATGCGTCAAAGTAAACACATCGTAACTTATGGGTTTCCCAATGTGATATCCCCCATCTTTCAAACGAAAGTCTCTTATAAACCAAGACATTCTTGGAACGTTCTTCGAATGTCTTACAAACTGATCTCGCCTTAAATAGTTGTGCCGAGGAATTCTGGCCGACTCTAGACAAGATTACATCAATCATGTCTCCGGGTAGGTCTCTTAAAATATTGGGTTGTCTATCCATTTTGTGTTTTTAAACTGTAAAATAGACAAGAGTTAGATTCATAAAAAAATACTTATTAATACAAGCAATTTTTACATATATCATAAAGCATAAGAACACTATATTACATATATTACACCACACGAATACAACTATCTTATTCCGACTCGCTCGTTTCTTCTTCTTCGGTTTTGGTTCGTTTTGCCAAGTTTCTAGGGATATATGATGTTCCCCTAATACGAGCCGTCGTTGTCCACATTGGTTTAGAAAAACCTGGTGGTTTAGAGGTTCCCGGGTCATTGTTACAACTTAAGAACTTCGGGGGTTGACGATACATATAAAGTTCATTGGGGTTGGAATTAGATTTCTCTATTTTTATGCCCTTTCCCTTATTATTTTCTTTTGCCTTTTTAAATTCAGTTGGGGTAATTTCTATAACATCATTGGAATTCTCGTCGGAATCCGATTCATCGGAGAATTGGTAATCCTCCCAATATTTTGCTTCCTTGGCGGAAACACCATTGACCATAATTAACCTTGGTCGGTTGGTTGAGGATTTTCTTTTACTTAACCGTTTTATTATTTCCCCCACCGGTTCTATTTCTTCATCCAGTTCCGATTCTTCTCCCGGTTTCGATTCTTCTTCCGGTTCCGAATCTTCTTCCGGTTCCTCTTCGGGAACTTGTGAATCAGTCCACGAATCATTCCAATTTACATTTGACTCTTCATTATTATTAGGTGAGTCAATGGGACTTGTTCTAGAGGTAGACATCTATCACATAATATCAAACGTGTTAAGAGATTAATATATCACATAATATTCACATGTTAAAAATATATAGTTTCCAACAAAATTTGTTAAGCAATCATTTTTCAAGTAAACACGGTCGAAGTCCAGACTCACTAATGCATCCTAACAAACTCGATAAGACACACTAATGCAAAATTCTGGTTCTCTAAGACCAACGCTCGGATACCAACTGAAATGTCCCATTCTTATTGATTAAAAACGTTCCATATTAATTGATTTCGTTGCGAGGTTTTGACCTCTATATGAGACGTTTTTCAAAGACTACATTCATTTTAAAAAAAACCATAACCTTTATTTCATCAATAAAGGTTTAAAAAGCTTTACGTAGATTATCAAATAATGATAATCTAAAATATCCTGTTTACACACGACCATTACATAATGGTTTACAATACAAATATGTTACAACAAAATAAGTTTCTTGAATGCAGTTTTTACACAATATCATACAAGCATGGACTCCAAATCTCGTCCTTATTTAAGTATGCGACAGCGGAATCTCTTAATAATCACCTGAGAATAAACATGCTTAAAACGTCAACAAAAATGTTGGTGAGTTATAGGTTTAACCTATATATATCAAATCATAATAATAGACCACAAGATTTCATATTTCAATACACATCCCATACATAGAGATAAAAATCATTCATATGGTGAACACCTGGTAACCGACATTAACAAGATGCATATATAAGAATATCCCCATCATTCCGGGACACCCTTCGGATATGATATATAAAAAGGGGCATATTCGATTTCGATAATTCAACCATAGAATGTAGTTTCACGTACTTGTGTCTATTTTGTAAATCATTTATAAAACCTGCATGTATTCTCATCCCAAAAATATTAGATTTTAAAAGTGGGACTATAACTCACTTTCACAGATTTTTACTTCGTCGGGAAGTAAGACTTGGCCACTGGTTGATTCACGAACCTATAACAATATATACATATATATCAAAGTATGTTCAAAATATATTTACAACACTTTTAATATATTTTGATGTTTTAAGTTTATTAAGTCAGCTGTCCTTGTTAGTAACCTACAACTAGTTGTCCACAGTTAGATGTACAGAAATAAATCGATAAATATTATCTTGAATCAATCCATGACCCAGTGTATACGTATCTCAGTATTGATCACAACTCAAACTATATATATTTTGGAATCAACCTCAACCCTGTATAGCTAACTCCAACATTCACATATAGAGTGTCTATGGTTGTTCCGAAATATATATAGATGTGTCGACATGATAGGTCGAAACATTGTATACGTGTCTATGGTATCTCAAGATTACATAATATACAATACAAGTTGATTAAGTTATGGTTGGAATAGATTTGTTACCAATTTTCACGTAGCTAAAATGAGAAAAATTATCCAATCTTGTTTTACCCATAACTTCTTCATTTTAAATCCGTTTTGAGTGAATCAAATTGCTATGGTTTCATATTGAACTCTATTTTATGAATCTAAACAGAAAAGTATAGGTTTATAGTCGGAAAAATAAGTTACAAGTCATTTTTGTAAAGGTAGTCATTTCAGTCGAAAGAACGACGTCTAGATGACCATTTTAGAAAACATACTTCCACTTTGAGTTTAACCATAATTTTTGGATATAGTTTCATGTTCATAATAAAAATCATTTTCTCAGAATAACAACTTTTAAATCAAAGTTTATCATAGTTTTTAATTAACTAACCCAAAACAGCCCGCGGTGTTACTACGACGGCGTAAATCCGGTTTTACGGTGTTTTTCGTGTTTCCAGGTTTTAAATCATTAAGTTAGCATATCATATAGATATAGAACATGTGTATAGTTTATTTTAAAAGTCAAGTTAGAAGGATTAACTTTTGTTTGCGAACAAGTTTAGAATTAACTAAACTATGTTCTAGTGATTACAAGTTTAAACCTTCGAATAAGATAGCTTTATATGTATGAATTGAATGATGTTATGAACATCATTACTACCTTAAGTTCCTTGCATAAACCTACTGGAAAAGAGAAAAATGGATCTAGCTTCAATGGATCCTTGGATGGCTCGAAGTTCTTGAAACAGAATCATGACACGAAAACAAGTTCAAGTAAGATCATCACTTGAAATAAGATTGTTATAGTTATAGAAATTGAACCAAAGTTTGAATATGAATATTACCTTGTATTAGAATGATAACCTATTGTAAGAAACAAAGATTTCTTGAGATTGAATGATCACCTTACAAGATTGGAAGTGAGCTAGCAAACTTGAAAGTATTCTTGATTTTATGTAACTAGAACTTGTAAAATATATGAAGAACACTTAGAACTTGAAGATATAACTTGAGAGAGATCAATTAGATGAAGAAAATTGAAGAATGAAAGTGTTTGTAGGTGTTTTTGGTCGTTGGTGTATGGATTAGATATAAAGGATATGTAATTTTGTTTTCATGTAAATAAGTCATGAATGATTACTCATATTTTTGTAATTTTATGAGATATTTCATGCTAGTTGCCAAATGATGGTTCCCACATGTGTTAGGTGACTCACATGGGCTGCTAAGAGCTGATCATTGGAGTGTATATACCAATAGTACATACATCTAAAAGCTGTGTATTGTACGAGTACGAATACGGGTGCATACGAGTAGAATTGTTGATGAAACTGAACGAGGATGTAATTGTAAGCATTTTTGTTAAGTAGAAGTATTTTGATAAGTGTATTGAAGTCTTTAAAAAGTGTATAAATACATATTAAAACACTACATGTATATACATTTTAACTGGGTCGTTAAGTCATCGTTAGTCGTTACATGTAAGTGTTGTTTTGAAACCTTTAGGTTAACGATCTTGTTAAATGTTGTTAACCCAATGTTTATAATATCAAATGATATTTTAAATTATTATATTATCATGATATTATCATGTATGAATATCTCTTAATATGATATATATACATTAAATGTCGTTACAACGATAATCGTTACATATATGTCTCGTTTCAAAATCATTAAGTTAGTAGTCTTGTTTTTACATATGTAGTTCATTGTTAATATAATTAATGATATGTTTACTTATCATAATATCATGTTAACTATATATATAACCATATATATGTCATCATATAGTTTTTACAAGTTTTAACGTTCGTGAATCACCAGTCAACTTGGGTGGTCAATTGTCTATATGAAACCTATTTCAATTAATCAAGTCTTAACAAGTTTGATTGCTTAACATGTTGGAAACATTTAATCATGTAAATATCAATCTTAATTAATATATATAAACATGGAAAAGTTCGGGTCACTACAATCATCTTAGAATTTGTGGGATTATCTCGCAACTTACTCCACCCGAGACACCACAGCTAAATGGAGTTTCCGAAAGGAGGAACTGAACCCTAATGGATATGGTTCGATCTATGATGGCTAGAAGCTCGTTGCCTCTATCATTTTGGGGTTATTGTCTATGCTCCGCGGATCGTATTCTAAATATGGCCCCAACCAAGAAAGTGGAACGAACTCCTCATGAGATGTGATTTGGAAAACCTCCATCTCTATCGTACTTAAAGGTATGGGTATATGAAGCTTATCCTAAGCGTTACGTCCCTAATAAGTTGAATGCTCGATCCACGAAGTGTATCTTCATAGGATATCCTAAGGATGATATGGGATATTATTTCTATGATCCAACCGAGCAAAATGTATTTGTTGCTCGAAAGGATGAATTTCTTGAAACTAAGTTCCTATTGGAAGGAAATAGTGAAAGGAAGATAGATCTTGAAGAGGTTCAAGATCAAGTAGATGATACACAATTGGTTGACACTAGCACTCAACATGAAAATGTTGAGAGTGATCAAATGGATGATCAAAATACACAAGACGTTCGCAGATCTGGTAGGATTAGTAATCCTCCTGAGGGATATGGGTTTCTCATGGATGGTTGCTATGTGGTTGATTTGGATGAACCAACAAACTACCAAGATGCTTTATCAAGGATTGATAAGGATAAATGGCAGGAAGCCATGAACGCTGAGATGCAATCCATGTATGACAACCAAGTTTGGGAACTTGTTGAACAACCTACGGGCTCAAGGCTAGTTGATTGTAAATGGCTTTTCAAAATGAAAACCGACATACATGGAAACTTGGATACATATAAAGCTAGACTTATAGCAAAAGGTTTCACTCAAACTCAAGGGGTTGACTATGATGAAACTTTTTCACCTGTGGCAATGCTAAAGTCTATTAGGATATTACTTGCCATTGCTGCTCATTATGACTATGAAATATGGCAAATGGATGTCAAGACCACTTTCCTAAATGGACATCTTGAGGAAGATGTCTATATGGTTCAGCCTGAAGGTTTTGTTGATCCGAAATATCCTAAAAAGTTATGCAAGTTAAAGAAGTCAATCTACGAATTGAAACAAGCATCTAGAATGTGGAATCATCATTTTAATGAGGAGGCCAAGAAATTTGGCTTCATTAAAAATGGTGATGAGGCTTGTGTATACAAGAAAGCTAGTGGGAGCACAATCATGTTCCTTGTACTATATGTAGATGACATATTGTTATTTGGAAATGATATTCCGGCAATGGAAGGTGTTAAAACTTGGTTAAGTAAATGCTTCTCCATTAAGGATCTTGGAGAAGCACAATATGTTTTGGGGATTGGGATCTACAGGGATAGATCCAAGAAACTGATAGGTTTGAAGCAAAGTGCATACATTGAAAAGATCTTGAAAGGGTTCAAGATGGAGAACTCTAAGAAAGGTTTGGTACCTATTCAAAAGGGAACACTTCTCAGTTCATCTGAGTGCCCTACCATGAAAGATGAACAGGAGAGAATGAAGAAAGTCTCATATGCGTCTGCCATTGGGTCAATCATGTATGCAATGATATGCACTAGACCGGATGTGTCATGCGCTCTTAGCCTGACAAGTAGATACCAGAATAACCCAGGAAACAGTCATTGGATTGCTGTCAAAAGTATATTGAAATACCTTAGGAGGACTAAGGATATGTTTCTGATATATGGGTCTGGTGAGGAGGAACTCGCTGTAAAAGGTTACGTGGATGCGAATTTCCAAACTAATCGAGATGATTCTCGATCACAATCCGGTTATGTCTTCACATTAAATGGAGGTGCAGTCTCTTGGAAGAGTTCAAAACAGGATGTTGTTGCTTTATCCACTACAGAGTCGGAGTACATTGAAATGTCCCGTTCTTATTGATTAAAAACGTTCCATATTAATTGATTTCGTTGCGAGGTTTTGACCTCTATATGAGACGTTTTTCAAAGACTGCATTCATTTTAAAACAAACCATAACCTTTATTTCATCAATAAAGGTTTAAAAAACTTTACGTAGATTATCAAATAATGATAATCTAAAATATCCTGTTTACACACGATCATTACATAATGGTTTACAATACAAATATGTTACAACAAAATAAGTTTCTTAAATGCAGTTTTTACACAATATCATACAAGCATGGACTCCAAATCTCGTCCTTATTTAAGTATACGACAGCGGAAGCTCTTAATAATCACCTGAGAATAAACATGCTTAAAACGTCAACAAAAATGTTGGTGAGTTATAGGTTTAACCTATATATATCAAATCATAATAATAGACCACAAGATTTCATATTTCAATACACATCCCATACATAGAGATAAAAATCATTCATATGGTGAACACCTGGTAACCGACATTAACAAGATGCATATATAAGAATATCCCCATCATTCTGGGACACCCTTCGGATATGATATAAATTTTGAAGTACTAAAGCATCCGGTACTTTGGATGAGGTTTGTTAGGCCCAATAGATCTATCTTTAGGATTCGCGTCAATTAGGGTGTCTGTTCCCTAATTCTTAGATTACCAGACTTAATAAAAAGGGGCATATTCGATTTCGATAATTCAACCATAGAATGTAGTTTCACGTACTTGTGTCTATTTTGTAAATCATTTATAAAACCTGCATGTATTCTCATCCCAAAAATATTAGATTTTAAAAGTGGGACTATAACTCACTTTCACAGATTTTTACTTCGTCGGGAAGTAAGACTTGGCCACTGGTTGATTCACGAACCTATAACAATATATACATATATATCAAAGTATGTTCAAAATATATTTACAACACTTTTAATATATTTTGATGTTTTAAGTTTATTAAGTCAGCTGTCCTCGTTAGTAACCTACAACTAGTTGTCCACAGTTAGATGTACAGAAATAAATCGATAAATATTATCTTGAATCAATCCACGACCCAGTGTATACGTATCTCAGTATTGATCACAACTCAAACTATATATATTTTGGAATCAACCTCAACCCTGTATAGCTAACTCCAACATTCACATATAGAGTGTCTATGGTTGTTCCGAAATATATATAGATGTGTCGACATGATAGGTCGAAACATTGTATACGTGTCTATGGTATCTCAAGATTACATAATATACAATACAAGTTGATTAAGTTATGGTTGGAATAGTTTTGTTACCAATTTTCACGTAGCTAAAATGAGAAAAATTATCCAATCTTGTTTTACCCATAAATTCTTCATTTTAAATCCGTTTTGAGTGAATCAAATTGCTATGGTTTCATATTGAACTCTATTTTATGAATCTAAACAGAAAAAGTATAGGTTTATGGTCGGAAAAATAAGTTACAAGTCGTTTTTGTAAAGGTCGTCATTTCGGTCGAAAGAACGACGTCTAGATGACCATTTTAGAAAACATCCTTCCACTTTGAGTTTAACCATAATTTTTGGATATAGTTTCATGTTCATAATAAAAATCATTTTCTCAGAATAACAACTTTTAAATCAAAATTTATCATAGTTTTTAATTAACTAACCCAAAACAGCCCGCGGTGTTACTACGACGGCGTAAATCCGGTTTTACGGTGTTTTTCGTGTTTCCAGGTTTTAAATCATTAAGTTAGCATATCATATAGATATAGAACATGTGTTTAGTTGATTTTAAAAGTCAAGTTAGAAGGATTAACTTTTGTTTGTGAACAAGTTTAGAATTAACTAAACTATGTTCTAGTGATTACAAGTTTAAACCTTCGAATAAGATAGCTTTATATGTATGAATCGAATGATTTTATGAACATCATTACTACCTTAAGTTCCTTGGATAAACCTACTGGAAAAGAGAAAAATGGATCTAGCTTCAATGGATCCTTGGATGGCTCGAAGTTCTTGAAGCAGAATCATGACACGAAAACAAGTTCAAGTAAGATCATCACTTGAAATAAGATTGTTATAGTTATAGAAATTGAACCAAAGTTTGAATATGATTATTACCTTGTATTAGAATGATAACCTACTGTAAGAAACAAAGATTTCTTGAGGTTGGATGATCACCTTACAAGATTGGAAGTGAGCTAGCAAACTTGAAAGTATTCTTGATTTTATGTAACTAGAACTTGTAGAATTTATGAAGAACACTTAGAACTTGAAGATAGAACTTGAGAGAGATCAATTAGATGAAGAAAATTGAAGAATGAAAGTGTTTGTAGGTGTTTTTGGTCATTGGTGTATGGATTAGATATAAAGGATATGTAATTTTGTTTTCATGTAAATAAGTCATGAATGATTACTCATATTTTTGTAATTTTATGAGATATTTCATGCTAGTTGCCAAATGATGGTTCTCACATGTGTTAGGTGACTCAAATGGGCTACTAATAGCTGATCATTGGAGTGTATATACCAATAGTACATACATCTAAAAGCTGTGTATTGTACGAGTACGAATACGGGTGCATACGAGTAGAATTGTTGATGAAACTGAACGAGGATGTAATTGTAAGCATTTTTGTTAAGTAGAAGTATTTTGATAAGTGTATTTAAGTCTTTCAAAAGTGTATAAATACATATTAAAACACTACATGTATATACATTTTAACTGAGTCTTTAAGTCATCGTTAGTCGTTACATGTAAGTGTTGTTTTGAAACCTTTAGGTTAACGATCTTGTTAAATGTTGTTAACCCAATGTTTATAATATCAAATGAGATTTTAAATTATTATATTATCACGATATTATCATGTATGAATATCTCTTAATATGATATATATACATTAAATGTTTTTACAACGATAATCGTTACATATATGTCTCGTTTAAAAATCATTAAGTTAGTAGTCTTGTTTTTACATATGTAGTTCATTGTTAATATACTTAATGATATGTTAAATTATCATAGTATCATGTTAACTATATATATTTCCATATCAGAGATAATAGAGATTGGTATTCCATGTCTGGAGATGACTTCCTTCAAATACAGTCGTGCTTACTTCTCCATCTTGTCATCTTCTCTTATTGGCAGGAAGTGTGCTGATTTGGTGAGACGATCAACTATTACCCAAATAGTATCAAAACCACTTGCAGTCCTTGGCAATTTAGTGATGAAATCCATGGTAATGTTTTCCCATTTCCATTTCAGGATTTCGGGTTGTTGAAGTAGACCTGATGGTTTCTGATGCTCAGCTTTGACCTTAGAACACGTCAAACATTCTCCTACGTATTTAGCAACATCGGCTTTCATACCCGACCACCAAAAATGTTTCTTAAGATCCTTGTACATCTTCCCCGTTCCAGGATGTATTGAGTATCTGGTTTTACGAGCTTCTCTAAGTACCATTTCTCTCATATCTCCAAATTTTGGCACCCAAATTCTTTCAGCCTTATACCGGGTTCCGTCTTCCCGAATATTAAGATGCTTCTCCGATCCTTTGGGTATTTCATCCTTTAAATTTCCCTCTTTTAAAACTCCTTGTTACGCCTCCTTTATTTGAGTAGTAAGGTTATTGTGAATCATTATATTCATAGATTTTACTCGAATGGGTTCTCTGTCCTTTCTGCTCAAGGGGTCGGCTACCACATTTGCCTTCCCCGGGTGGTAACGAATCTCAAAGTCGTAATCATTCAACAATTCAATCCACCTACGCTGCCTCATATTCAGTTGTTTCTGATTAAATATGTGCTGAAGACTTTTGTGGTCGGTATATATAATACTTTTGACCCCATATAAGTAGTGCCTCCAAGTCTTTAATGCAAAAACAACCGCGCCTAATTCCAAATCATGCGTCGTATAATTTTGCTCGTGAATCTTCAATTGTCTAAACGCATAAGCAATCACCTTCATTCGTTGCATTAATACACAACCGAGACCTTGCTTTGATGCGTCACAATAAATCACAAAATCATCATTCCCTTCAGGCAATGACAATATAGGTGCCGTAGTTAGCGTTTTCTTCAATAACTGAAACGCTTTCTCTTGTTCATCCTTCCATTCAAATTTCTTCCCTTTATGCGTTAATGCAGTCAAGGGTTTTGCTATTCTGGAAAAGTCTTGGATGAACCTTCTGTAGTCCTAAAAACTGGCGTATGTGTTTCGGAGTTTTTGGGGTTTCCCACTTTTCAACAGTTTCTATCTTTGCCGGATCCACCTTAATACCTTTTTTGTTCACTATGTGACCGAGGAATTGAACTTCTTCCAACCAAAATGCACACTTTGAAAATTTAGCGTACAATTCTTCCTTCCTCAATACTTCTAACACCTTTCTCAAATGTTCACCGTGTTCTTGGTCATTCTTTGAGTAAATAAGTATGTCATCAATGAAAACAATGACAAACTTGTCAAGGTATGGTCCACACACTCGGTTCATAAGGTCCATGAACACAGCTGGTGCATTAGTTAAACCAAACGGCATGACCATAAACTCGTAATGACCGTAACATGTTCTGAAAGCAGTCTTTGGAATATCATCTTCTTTCACCCGCATTTGATGATACCCGGAACGTAAGTCAATCTTTGAATAAACAGACGAGCATTGTAGTTGATCAAATAAGTCGTCGATTCTCGGTAGTGGATAGCGGTTCTTGATGGTAAGTTTGTTCAACTCTCGGTAGTCGATACACAACCTGAATGTACCATCTTTCTTCTTGACAAACAAAACAGGAGCTCCCCACGGTGATGTGCTTGGTCGAATGAAACCACGCTCTAAAATTTCTTGTAATTGGCTTTCCAGTTCTTTCATCTCGCTGGGTGCGAGTCTGTAAGGAGCAGGAGATATTAGTGCAGCTCCTGGTACAAGATCTATTTGAAATTCAACGGATCGATGTGGGGGTAATCCCGGTAATTCTTTCAAAAATACATCGGGAAATTCTTTTGCGACAGGAACATCATTGATGCTCTTTTCTTCAGTTTGTACTTTCTCGATGTGTACTAGAACAGCATAGCAACCTTTTCTTATTAGTTTTTGTGCCTTAAAATTACTAATAAGATGTAGCTTCGTGTTGCCCTTTTCTCCGTACACCATTATGGGTTTTCCTTTTTCTCGTATAATGCAAATTGCATTTTTGTAACAAACGATCTCTGCTTTCACTTCTTTCAACCAGTCCATACCGATTATCACATCAAAACTCCCTAACTCTACTGGTATCAAATCAATCTTAAATGTTTCGCTAATCAGTTTAATTTCTCGATTCCGACATATATTATCTGCTGAAATTAATTTACCATTTGCTAATTCGAGTAAAAATTTACTATCCAAAGGCGTCAATGGACAACTTAATTTAGCACAAAAATCTCTACTTATATAGCTTATATCTGCACCCGAATCAAATAAAACGTAAGCAGATTTATTGTCAATAAGAAACGTACCCGTAACAAGCTCCGGGTCTTCCTGTGCCTCTGCCGCATTAATATTGAAAACTCTTCCGCGGTCTTGTCCATTCGTGTTCTCCTGGTTCGGGCAATTTCTAATAATGTGGCCCGGTTTTCCACATTTATAACAAACTACATTGGCATAACTTGCTCCGACACTACTTGCTCCGCCATTACTCGTTCCGACACCATTTGTTCCTTTCGTTCTATTAACCCCTGGTCCGTAGACCTCACACTTCGCCGCACTATGACCATTTCTTTTACACTTGTTGCAAAATTTGGTGCAGAACCCCGAGTGATACTTTTCACACCTTTGGCATAGCTGCTTCTGATTGTTGTTGTTGTTGCGGTTATTATTGTTGTTGGGATGATTGTTGTAGTTGCTGTTGTTGTTGTTGTTGTTGTTGGGACGTTTGTTGTAGTTGCGATTGATGTTGCGATTGTTGGGATAATTGTTGTGATTATTGTTGTAATTGCTGTTGTTGTTGTATTGGTGATTCTTATCACCATTTTCCTCCCACTTTCTTTTGACTTGCTTCACATTGGCCTCTTCAGCAGTCTGTTCTTTAATTCTTTCTTCAATCTGGTTCACTAGTTTATGAGCCATTCTACATGCCTGTTGTATGGAGGCGGGCTCGTGTGAACTTATATCTTCTTGGATTCTTTCCGGTAATCCTTTCACAAACGCATCGATCTTCTCTTCCTCATCTTCGAATGCTCCCGGACACAATAGGCACAATTCTGTGAATCGTATTTCGTACGTGGTAATATCAAATCCTTGGGTTCGTAACCCTCTAAGTTCTGTCTTGAGCTTATTGACCTCGGTTCTGGGACGGTACTTCTCGTTCATCAAGTGCTTGAATGCTGACCAAGGTAGTGCGTACGCATCGTCTTGTCCCACTTGCTCTAGATAGGTATTCCACCATGTTAACGCAGAACCTGTGAAGGTATGCGTAGCGTACTTCACTTTGTCCTCTTCAGTACACTTACTTATGGCAAACACCGATTCGACCTTCTCGGTCCACCGTTTCAATCCGATCGGTCCTTCAGTTCCATCAAATTCCAAAGGTTTGCAGGCAGTGAATTCTTTGTAGGTGCATCCTACACGATTTCCTGTACTGCTAGATCCAAGGTTATTGTTGGTATGTAGCGCAGCCTGTACTGCGGCTATGTTTGAAGCTAGATAAGTACGGAATTCCTTTTCATTCATATTCACGGTGTGTCGAGTAGTCGGTGCCATTTCCTTCAAAATAGTCAAATGGAACAAGTTAATCATACAGAATATTAAGAGTAGTTAATAGTATTTCGTAGCATAATATGAACTCATTTATAAAAGCTTTTTCTTCATATTAGCGTTTTATAAGTTTAAATTCGGGTAGTACCTACCCGTTAAGTTCATACTTAGTAGCTAATATATAATTCAACTACTACAATTCTATATGAAAAACTGATTATAATAATATTTCGCATTCAAACTTTTACACAATATTTTACAAACTTACAATACCGCTTATTTTACATATAGCATGAAATATAGCACACAATAAATTTGATACAAGATGGTTGTGAAGATAATTCTAGCTAGTACACAAGTCGTTCAACAAAGGCAATAAAGACATGTAATTCATACGTCCAGAAACAAGTCATGCATTCTGGTTTTACTAGGATTACTTCCCATCCTTGGTCTTGTGGAACATAACCGTTATGGCCGTTGATAAGACAACGTGTTGTAACGTTGTCAAAGGGACGAGGGTTACGTAGTGTCCAACAGTCCCGTAACAATCTAAAAACCTCATTTCTTACCCCAATTACCGACTCCGTCACTTGTGGGAACGTTTTGTTTAATAGTTGTAGCCCGATGTTCTTGTTCTCACTTTGGTGAGAAGCGAACATTACTAATCCGTAAGCATAACATGCTTCTTTATGTTGCATGTTAGCCGCTTTTTCTAAATCACGAAGTCCAATATTCGGATATATTGAGTCAAAATAATTTCTTAACCCATTGCGTAAAATAGCATTTGGGTTCCCCGCAATATATGCGTCAAAGTAAACACATCGTAACTTATGGATTTCCCAATGTGATATCCCCCATCTTTTGAACGAAAGCCTTTTATAAACCAAGGCATTCTTGGAACGTTCTTCGAATGTCTTACAAACTGATCTCGCCTTAAATAGTTGTGCCGAAGAATTCTGACCCACTCTAGACAAGATTTCATCAATCATGTCTCTGGGTAGGTCTCTTAAAATATTGGGTTGTCTATCCATTTTGTGTTTTTATACTGTAAAATAGACAAGAGTTAGATTCATAAAAAAAATACTTATTAATACAAGCAATTTTTACATATATCATAAAGCATAAGCACACTATATTACATATATTACACCACACGAATACAACTATCTTATTCTGACTCGCTTGTTTCTTCTTCTTCGGTTTTGGTTCGTTTTGCCAATTTCCTAGGGATATATGATGTTCCCCTAATACGAGCCGTCGTTTTCCACATTGGTTTAGAAAAACCTGGTGGTTTAGAGGTACCCGGGTCATTGTTACAACTTAAGGACTTCGGGGGTTGACGATACATATAAAGTTCATCGGGGTTGGAATTAGATTTCTCTATTTTTATGCCCTTTCCCTTATTATTTTCTTTTGCCTTTTTAAATTCAGTTGGGGTAATTTCTATAACATCATCGGAATTCTCGTCAGAATCCGATTCATCGGAGAATTGGTAATCCTCCCAAACACCATTGACCATAATTAACCTTGGTCGGTTGGTTGAGGATTTTCTTTTACTTAACCGTTTTATTATTTCCCCCACCGGTTCTATTTCTTCATCTGGTTCCGATTCTTCTTCCGGTTCTGACTCTTCTTCCGGTTCCTCTTCGGGAACTTGTGAATCAGTCTACGAATCATTCCAATTCACATTTGACTCTTCATTATTATTAGGTGAGTCAATGGGACTTATTCTAGAGGTAGACATCTATGAAACGACCCGACCCAATCCATACGGACGAATACAATAACATATGATTACATCGCGAGGCATTTGACCTCTATATGATACGTTTTATAAACATTGCATTCTTTTGAAAAGATATACCATAAATGAATATTTAAAATTCAATGTTTTCGACATCTGATGATTTCTACATGTAGACAATCACCGTAAATAATAGTTTACAAGAATACTTCCGTTGACAATGCAGTCAAAATAAATACACGGTGATGATTTTGTGAATGCAATGCTTCCTCAAATAAAACATGTATGACTCCATGCACATGGTTTCTCTAACATATATTCAAACAGCGGAAGACTTCTAGGAACCTGAGAATAAACATGCTTTAAACGTCAACATAAAGTTGGTGAGATATAGGTTTAATGCTAGCAGCGTTATAAATATAGACCACAAGATTTCATATACATAAACGTTTTAATAAAAATATTCTAAGTGGTTGAGCACTTGATAACCATACTTAACATTTAATCAACGTCGCATATTCCCTTTATTATGAAATCTCACTACACTGTACCAAGTGTAGTCACCGAAACGAAGTACTGTGCAACCGTTGAATACTGGTCGTCCAGTCCGGTTGGGGTTGTCAGGCCCGATAGATCTATCAACAGGATTCGCGTTTACAATACCACATGTAAATAGTAGTTACCAAGCTACAGGGAAGTATGCCAGTGGTACAACTCAACGTAGAATATATTTTTTTATCACTTGTGTCCATAACGTAAATCATAAAATGCATGTATTCTCATCCCGAAATATTTAGAGTTTAAAAGTGGGACTATATACTCACTTTTGCCTTGAAGGTATTTAACTCGACTTGGTCTCCGATAGATATCACGAACCTAACCATATATATATAATATATCAACATATTTTCTTTTCAAGTAATCGTCACATATATATATATATATATATATATATATATATATATATATATATATATATATATATATATATATATATATATATATATATATATACTTATAATACTTTTAATATTTTCTTAGTCCGTAGTTAGCAGTCCGATGTTAGTGGTCCACAATTAGTTGGTCAATAAAATAAATAAAGACCCCATCGTATTCGTATTGATCAGAATTAATCTCGACCCATGGTACCATGTTGTCAAATGACATGTTGCGTACATAAAGTACCGTGTTGTCAAATGACGTGTTGCGTACAATCATGAGGTCTTATGATTAATCTTCTCGTGTTGTTTACGGGTGGTCCTGAAATATATAAAATCAAATCATAAGTAATTATATATAAAATATCATATTAATTAGAAAAGATATGATTAATTTACTTTATCTCCAAATATTTTCGTAGCTAAACTAGCTTCGGATACCCAATCTTGTTTTAGTCGTAGTTTCTTCATTACAACTCCGTTTTTGTTGGTTCAACTTGCCACTTCCTTGGATCGAGTCAAATTTTAAGAATATGAAGTGAAAATACCATAGTTTGTATTCGAAATCACAGGTTATAGGTCAAACTTTGGTAAAACTTATGAAAGTGATCATTTTCCATCATAAAAACAACATTTAATGATCATTTTTCTAAAAATACTTACACTTTGAGTTAAACCATGAAATTTTTATGTGTTAACATATTCATAAGAAATATCATTTTTCCAGAACATGAACTTTCAATTCAAAGTTCAAGATGGTTTTTAATTATCCAACCCAAAACAGCCCCCGGTTGCACTCCGACGATGTAGATTCAGTTTTTAAGGTGTTCTTTGTAAAACCAAGTTATATCTTGTTAAGTTAGCATATTATTATAATATATTACAGGTCTTGAAGTGTTTTAAAAGTTAAGTTAGAAGAATCTATTTAGTTTGCAAACAAGTTTGAAATCATTCAAACTATGTTCTTGTTGTTAAAATTTTACAACATAAAATAAGATAGCTATATAATTATGAATCGAACAAGATTATGAACAAGGTTAATACCTTAAGTTACTTGGACAAAGTTACTGTAAGAGATAAGAAAAATCTTAGAATCAAAGAGTGGTGGAGTTAGATCAAAAGGTTGGAAGTATACTTCTTCAAATGGGTGGTTATTTTGATATGTTCTTGAAAGAGTTTTCTTATGGTGTTTAAGGCTTGTAATTGAAGCTAAATGATGGGGAAAATGCTTGGAGATGATCAAGTATGAAGTTAGGAATATTTTGAGAGAGAAATGAGGGTGTAGGTATGAGAAAATGGAGTGAAGAAATGGTGTTCATTCATAAAAACGTTTTTAGTTTATAAAGAAAGAAAAGGATTCCTAATTTTGCTTTCTTACTAATAATTCATGCTACTTGACAAATCCTAGTTTCCTCATATCTAGGGCAGTAATAATGTTGATTAGGATGTTGATTTGATGTGTATATACCAATAGTAAATACATATAGAAGCTGGGTATGATACGAGTACATATACCCTAGATATACGTATAGAAATCTTGAGAAAACGGAATGAGAATTCAAATATAGCTATCTTTTGTGAATATACTTATATTGTTTTATGTATTTAAGTCCTTAAAAAGTGATTAAATACATTATATATACGATACATGTATAAGCATTATAGGTTATAAGTATATATATCAAAGAATGTTACGTATAGTTATGGTTTTGAAAACTTAAGTTAGTAGTTTCAAAATATACTTATAACTCATTGTCATTAGTACACAATGAGATGTTAAACCATCCTTAGATCATGTTAAATATATATAAATACATATATATACACAAACATATAATTATCGTATGTTATATTGTTCGTGATATCATCGGTCAAATTGGACGGTCAAACGTTGTGTAAAACTCTTTTCAAAAACACATGTCTCAACAATTTTGGATTGCTTATCATGTTGGTAAGGTTTAATTTATGTAAATATTAATCTCATAAGTATAAAACTATTGGAAAAATCCGGGTCGTTACAGTACCTACCCGTTAAATAAATTTCGTCCCGAAATTTGAATGGGATGGTCATGGCTGACAATAAGTATGTTTTCATGACGTATAAGAGTTGGAAATTAGAGTTTTATTATCATCAAGTAATATTGATAAAGCAATTTGATTTTTGTGAAGAGTACGAGTGAGGCTATCACCAAAGGGTGAAATGAGTAGGTATAGATTCGTCATATCTTTTGACGTAGATAGGATTGATTTCCAAGTTCAAGAGATTTGGAGTAAAATCTTCATAATGAGATTTGATTATTCGATAATCAAGGAAATTAGAATCCACTTTAAATGCGATCATCTATTTTGATTGCTCTGTCGGATCATAAATCCACCTCCCTTCATTTCCTTACAACTCATACCTTCTATTCTTCCTTCCTCAATTCATACTTTAAAACATTTTATCAGTATGCTTCATCCAGTACTGATCCTGGATATACTCTTAACTTTCATCTCTGTCATTCTTCTTTTTCATCTACCTCCGGAGGATTTTATTTATTTCTACTATTACCTTGGGGTTATAGTATTGTTAATTCTCCCGTGCCTTTATGTTGCAATACGTATTGATATACACGGTTTGTAATTTATTTGTTGTTGTCGAGCTTTATATTTTCTTTTATATTCAACAGTTCCATACTTCTGTTTCCTCTTCCCGACTTCGAGTCAAGCGAATAATGGTTCGGAATTCGTAGGTATGGATTTTGAAATAAACATAGTTAATGTTCTAAGAAGCAAATAGTAATTGCACGATCTTGATTTGGTAAGTTACCAGAATGTCCGAAAAGATAGAATTAACAAGGAGATATGTTCTTAATATGTTTGGAGATTGGGCAGAATGTAAGAGTTGTGTAACATGGCACATGATGACGTTATGATCTGTGAATCATTATGTTCCATTTAGAAACTCAGCATGAATTACTGTAATATAATCACGTTGATCAAGTGTCATTATATTATACTAATTCATGCTTCAGTTTCCAACACTACTTCAAAACATTCATATTTTAAACTCGAATTTTTCAGAATTTAGAAACTAACACAGTTTCTTTTATGTTGTAACGCAAATATTGTAAAGAAATAAATGATTTTTGATGAGGATAGTTGGGAATATATCTTCAGGAATATCGGAGATATTTATAATGAAAAATACGATGATATCTTAGAATATCTAAGATCAGGGAATGACGCGGAAAATCTGTCTGTGAAGGTTTAGAATAAGGAGTAAGGTTTACTAACGGTTTTAGCAGACACTGAATCATTTGAATCCTTTGAATGTAGATTTCGTCATTGTGATTTGTCCACGACCTCCTTTATACTTTGCTCAATCCATTTTCCAGTACCAAATTTTTCGTTCGAGCTTTTCCAATCTATTATTCTTTATTGTCAAACTTCTGACCGTAATTGTTGTCTACTGTCTTTACCACTTTATCAGTCTTTTCCAAAACTTAATAGCACTAATTCGTAGACTGGAGCATTTTTCAGAAACTTCACATTTGAAATATGTAATTCTTGGGGATAGACGTTGTATATATATATATATATATATATATATATATATATATATATATATATATATATATATATATATATATATATATATATATATATAACTGTCGAAATAGAAATGCTGCGAGATTTCAAAATACCAATTGTTGATTCCGCCAAAGGGGTAACGAGTTGCTGGTACATCTGCTGATAATGTCGTGGAATATAAAAGGTTCCCTGGTAACAAAAGGGTAATCGTATGTATTACAGGTTATAATAAGGCTACTTCGAATGGAAAGTCGAGGTTGACTTGCTGAAACTGTGACAAAATTTGCTATTTTGAAAAGGAATCGCAAAGTTATTTTTGCTAATAAATGCTAAAAGATTTAACGCGGATACGTGTTAAATTATGTCCTTGGTTTCGAGAGCTTTTCAGGTGCAAGACTGCGGGTAATGTGTGGTTGGATCATCATCTCGATTGTCCATTATTTGAAGTGTCTTCGGGAATTTCGAAGGGTTTGATCATAGATTGTAATCGTTAATATACATATGATGTTTTAGGACTTTGAATGATACAAATATTTTTCTGGGTTCCAAGAATCGAATGATGTTCTAGCATAGTTTTGAAGTTAAAGTATAGTTTTGAAATATGTAAGAGTCCTAAGAGTGATGTCTTCTGTTAAGTCTTGACTTGGATTTCGTTTTGTCGTAATCAAATTTGGATGAGAATGGTTGTTTTGATTTCTATGAAAGAATGTATATTATTGTGAAGGTAGTGAGTATAGTTGATGATTGTTGAATCAGAGTCGAAGAATATAATCATATTAATTGTGAATTTATATATCTCTCGGGTATTACCTACCCATTAAAAAAAATTTCACAAGTAATGTTTTGTACCAGAGAATTTTATTACAATCTTTATGAAAATATATGTACATATATATCTTCTTTAGATGTAATCATGAATTTAATAAGTCAATATAATATTAGACGCATTTGATTTTCGGTTTGAGCTAGAATAAGTAATCTCTAAAACGATTAGGAACCACATATTCTTCACAGAATATTAATGAAGTTATGGATCAATACTTCATTATTTATTCTTATATATATTTCCTTAGTGAATCATGCTGATACTCATTAAACTCTTGCTAACTTCGCAAGATATGAATGTTGTTTCCCAGTAAGCTTCGAGTACATTGAAGATGAAAGTGTAAAATCAAACATATTATTGAATAATACACTTGGTTTATTATAAAACGAAATTCATTGAATTGAAACAGGGATTGTAGTTAACGATGATAAAGTTGCTGACGATTCTACCGATGTTGACAGCACTGACTGTGTTGGTGAGGCTAAGGGTACTGCTGATGCTGTTGGTAAAACAAGTCTAGCTTGTACCTTACGCATCATTCTTGTCGGGGCTTCTACTCTTCCTTTTATCATTTCTGTCCACTCATCTGATTTATGGTTAAGGCAGAAATAGGTAATCTCTATGTCTTTAGAGATTACATAATCACCATAGAATGTCTCTTCGCTGAAGTTATGAATCAATACTTCATCGTTTGTTGTTGTTGGTACTTCTTGGTATCTATGGTGCGTGTGACGTTGATATCCGAGGTACGGATGGTGATATTGAGGCGTGTGATGCGGATGTGATTGTTGGTGGTGGTAATGATCCTGTTGATGTTGATGATGGTGATAACGTTGATGCTGGTGATGCTGCTGGTGCTTAGGGTATTGAGGCTTGCGATGTTGATGTTATTGACGGTACTGGTTATGTTGCTGATGCTGCTGATGGTGTTTGTAACCTTCGTACCATATTCTCCAAAGCCACTACCCGAGTGCGAAGCTCGTTGACTTCTTCTATTACACCGGGGTGATTGTCGGTTCAGACGAGTGGATAAATAAAATCTAGAATTTGATGTAGTATATAATCTTGACGAGATACTCTGGAAATGAGAGAGAAAATGGTTTCTCGAACAGGTTCGCTGGTAAGTGCTTCAGGTTCATCGTCAAGAGGGCAATTTGGTGGATGGAAGGGATCACCTTCTTCTTGTCTCCAATGATTGAGGAGGCTACGAACCCATCCCCAATCCATCCAAAATAGATGATGACTGATTGGTTGATCCATTCCGGTCACACTGCTTTCGGAGCTTGAGTGGTATTCCATATCAGAATCCGAGGGACTTCAACTAGTGACGAGTTCCATTTCGCATGATTGAATAAAGGATTTTTCGATATGAAATGATTTTCCGGCTATCGGGTGGTATTCTAATTATATAGAATATCCACATATATAGAACAAAAGATCTCATAGATTACGGAGGGATTTACGGAATATGTCAGACAAAGTTTACAGTAACAGATACGCGTAGATATGAATTAGCAAATATGCTAAGATATGAATTTTGTCTATACACCATTCATGCAATGAATGCAATAAGATGCGTTTAGACTAAAGATAATAAGCAGGTAATTTCCTACAGATGATAAGTAGATGATTTTCGACACAAAATGATAAGCAAAATTTTGACATGCAGACACGGTCGAAGTCCAGACTCACTAATGCAACCTAACGACTTATCAGTTAGACACACTAATGTAGACCTGGTTCGCTAAGACCACCGCTCTGATACCACATGAAACGACCCGACCCAATCCATAGGGACGAATACAATAACATATGATTACATCGCGAGGCATTTGACCTCTATATGATACGTTTTATAAACATTGCATTCTTTTGAAAAGATATACCATAAATGAATATTTAAAATTCAATGTTTTCGACATCTGATGATTTCTACATGTAGACAATCACCGTAAATAATAGTTTACAAGAATACTTCCGTTGACAATGCAGTCAAAATAAATACACGGTGATGATTTTGTGAATGCAATGCTTCCTCAAATAAAACATGTATGACTCCATGCACATGGTTTCTCTAACATATATTCAAACAGCGGAAGACTTCTAGGAACCTGAGAATAAACATGCTTTAAACGTCAACATAAAGTTGGTGAGATATAGGTTTAATGCTAGCAACGTTATAAATATAGACCACAAGATTTCATATACATAAACGTTTTAATAAAAATATTCTAAGTGGTTGAGCACTTGATAACCATACTTAACATTTAATCAACGTCGCATATTCCCTTTATTATGAAATCTCACTACACTGTACCAAGTGTAGTCACCGAAATGAAGTACTGTGCAACCGCTGAATACTGGTAGTCCAGTCCGGTTGGGGTTGTCAGGCCCGATAGATCTATCAACAGGATTCGCGTTTACAATACCACATGTAAATAGTAGTTACCAAGCTACAGGGAAGTATGCCAGTGGTACAACTCAACGTAGAATATATTTTTTTATCACTTGTGTCCATAACGTAAATCATAAAATGCATGTATTCTCATCCCGAAATATTTAGAGTTTAAAAGTGGGACTATATACTCACTTTTTCCTTGAAGGTATTTAACTCGACTTGGTCTCCGATAGATATCACGAACCTAACCATATATATATAATATATCAACATATTTTCTTTTCAAGTAATCGTCACATATATATATATATATATATATATATATATATATATATATATATATATATATATATATATATATATATATATATATACTTATAATACTTTTAATATTTTCTTAGTCCGTAGTTAGCAGTCCGATGTTAGTGGTCCACAATTAGTTGCTCAATAAAATAAATAAAGACCCCATCGTATTCGTATTGATCAGAATTAATCTCGACCCATGGTACCATGTTGTCAAATGACATGTTGCGTACATAAAGTACCGTGTTGTCAAATGATGTGTTGCGTACAATCATGAGGTCTTATGATTAATCTTCTCGTGTTGTTTACGGGTGGTCCTGAAATATATAAAATCAAATCATAAGTAATTATATATAAAATATCATATTAATTAGAAAAGATATGATTAATTTACTTTATCTCCAAATATTTTCGTAGCTAAACTAGCTTCGGATACCCAATCTTGTTTTAGTCGTAGTTTCTTCATTACAACTCCGTTTTTGTTGGTTCAACTTGCCACTTCCTTGGATCGAGTCAAATTTTAAGAATATGAACTGAAAATACCTTAGTTTGTATTCAAAATCACAGGTTATGGGTCAAACTTTGGTAAAACTTATGAAAGTGATCATTTTCCATCATAAAAACAACATTTAATGATCATTTTTCTAAAAATACTTACACTTTGAGTTAAACCATGAAATTTTTATGTGTTAACATATTCATAAGAAATATCATTTTTCCAGAACATGAACTTCCAATTCAAAGTTCAAGATGGTTTTTAATTATCCAACCCAAAACAGCCCCCGGTTGCACTCCGATGATGTAGATTCAGTTTTTAAGGTGTTCTTTGTAAAACCAAGTTATATCTTGTTAAGTTAGCATATCATTATGATATATTACAGTTCTTGAAGTGTTTTAAAAGTTAAGTTAGAAGAATCTATTTAGTTTGCAAACAAGTTTGAAATCATTCAAACTATGTTCTTGTTGTTAAAATTTTACAACATAAAATAAGATAGCTATATAATTATGAATCGAACAAGATTATGAACAAGGTTAATACCTCAAGTTACTTGGACAAAGTTACTGTAAGAGATAAGAAAAATCTTAGAATCAAAGAGTGGTGGAGTTAGATCAAAAGGTTGGAAGTATACTTCTTCAAATGGGTGGTTATTTTGATATGTTCTTGAAAGAGTTTTCTTATGGTGTTTAAGGCTTGTAATTGAAGCTAAATGATGGGGAAAATGCTTGGAGATGATCAAGTATGAAGTTAGGAGTATTTTGAGAGAGAAATGAGGGTGTAGGTATGAGAAAATGGAGTGAAGAAATGGTGTTCATTCATAAAAACGTTTTTAGTTTATAAAGAAAGAAAAGGATTCCTAATTTTGTTTTCTTACTAATAATTCATGCTACTTGACAAATCCTAGTTACCTCATATCTAGGGCAGTAATAATGTTGATTAGGATGTTGATTTGATGTGTATATACCAATAGTAAATACATATAGAAGCTGGGTATGATACGAGTACATATACCCTAGATATACGTATAGAAATCTTGAGAAAACGGAATGAGAATTCAAATATAGCTATCTTTTGTGAATATACTTATATTGTTTTATGTTTTTAAGTCCTTAAAAAGTGATTAAATACATTATATATACGATACATGTATAAGCATTATAGGTTATAAGTATATATATCAAAGAATGTTACGTATAGTTATGGTTTTGAAAACTTAAGTTAGTAGTTTCAAAATATACTTATAACTCATTGTCATTAGTACACAATGAGATGTTAAACCATCCTTAGATCATGTTAAATATATATAAATACATATATATACACAAACATATAATTATCGTATGTTATATAGTTCGTGATATCATCGGTCAAATTGGACGGTCAAACGTTGTGTAAAACTCTTTTCAAAAACACAAGTCTCAACAATTTTGGATTGCTTATCATGTTGGTAAGGTTTAATTTATGTAAATATTAATCTCATAAGTATAAAACTATTGGAAAAATCCGGGTCGTTACAATCTATCACATAATATCAAACGCGTTAAGAGATTAATATATCACATAATATTCACATGTTAAAAATATATAGTTTCCAACAAAATTTGTTAAGCAATCATTTTTCAAGTAAACACGGTCGAAGTCCAGACTCACTAATGTATCCTAACAAACTCGATAAGACACACTAATGCAAAATTCTGGTTCTCTAAGACCAACGCTCGGATACCAACTGAAATGTCCCGTTCTTATTGATTAAAAACGTTCCAAATTAATTGATTTCGTTGCGAGGTTTTGACCTCTATATGAGACGTTTTTCAAAGACTGCATTCATTTTAAAACAAACCATAACCTTTATTTCATCAATAAAGGTTTAAAAAGCTTTACGTAGATTATCAAATAATGATAATCTAAAATATCCTGTTTACACACGACCATTACATAATGGTTTACAATACAAATATGTTACAACAAAATAAGTTTCTTGAATGCAGTTTTTACACAATATCATACAAGCATGGACTCCAAATCTCGTCCTTATTTAAGTATGCGATAGCGGAAGCTCTTAATAATCACCTGAGAATAAACATGCTTAAAACGTCAACAAAAATGTTGGTGAGTTATAGGTTTAACCTATATATATCAAATCATAATAATAGACCACAAGATTTCATATTTCAATACACATCCCATACATAGAGATAAAAATCATTCATATGGTGAACACCTGGTAACCGACATTAACAAGATGCATATATAAGAATATCCCCATCATTTCGGGACACCCTTCGGATATGATATAAATTTCGAAGTACTAAAGCATCCAGTACTTTGGATGGGGGTTGTTAGGCCCAATAGATCTATCTTTAGGATTCGCGTCAATTAGGGTGTCTGTTCCCTAATTCTTAGATTACCAGACTTAATAAAAAGGTGCATATTCGATTTCGATAATTCAACCATAGAATGTAGTTTCACGTACTTGTGTCTATTTTGTAAATCATTTATAAAACCTGCATGTATTCTCATCCCAAAAATATTAGATTTTAAAAGTGGGACTATAACTCACTTTCACAGATTTTTACTTCGTCGGGAAGTAAGACTTGGCCACTGGTTGATTCACGAACCTATAACAATATATACATATATATATCAAAGTATGTTCAAAATATATTTACAACACTTTTAATATATTTTGATGTTTTAAGTTTATTAAGTCAGCTGTCCTCGTTAGTAACCTACAACTAGTTGTCCACAGTTAGATGTACAGAAATAAATCGATAAATATTATCTTGAATCAATTCACGACCCAGTGTATACGTATCTCAGTATTGATCACAACTCAAACTATATATATTTTGGAATCAACCTCAACCCTGTATAGCTAACTCTAACATTCACATATAGAGTGTCTATGGTTGTTCCGAAATATATATAGATGTGTCGACATGATAGGTCGAAACATTATATACGTGTCTATGGTATCTCAAGATTACATAATATACAATACAAGTTGATTAAGTTATGGTTGGAATAGATTTGTTACCAATTTTCACGTAGCTAAAATGAGAAAAATTATCCAATCTTGTTTTACCCATAACTTCTTCATTTTAAATCCGTTTTGAGTGAATCAAATTGCTATGGTTTCATATTGAACTCTATTTTATGAATCTAAACAGAAAAAGTATAGGTTTATAGTCGGAAAAATAAGTTACAAGTCATTTTTGTAAAGGTAGTCATTTCGGTCGAAAGAACGACGTCTAGATGACCATTTTAGAAAACATACTTCCACTTTGAGTTTAACCATAATTTTTGGATATAGTTTCATGTTCATAATAAAAATCATTTTCTCAGAATAACAACTTTTAAATCAAAATTTATCATAGTTTTTAATTATCTAACCCAAAACAGCCCGCGGTGTTACTACGACGGCGTAAATCCGGTTTTACGGTGTTTTTCGTGTTTCCAGGTTTTAAATCATTAAGTTAGCATATCATATAGATATAGAACATGTATTTATTTTATTTTAAAAGTCAAGTTAGAAGGATTAACTTTTGTTTGCGAACAAGTTTAGAATTAACTAAACTATGTTCTAGTGATTACAAGTTTAAACCTTCGAATAAGATAGCTTTATATGTATGAATTGAATGATTTTATGAACATCATTACTACCTTAAGTTCCTTGGATAAACCTACTGGAAAATAGAAAAATGGATCTAGCTTCAACGGATCCTTGGATGGCTCGAAGTTCTTGAAGCAGAATCATGACACGAAAACAAGTTCAAGTAAGATCATCACTTGAAATAAGATTGTTATAGTTATAGAAATTGAACCAAAGTTTGAATATGATTATTACCTTGTATTAGAATGATAACCTACTGTAATAAACAAAGATTTCTTGAGGTTGGATGATCACCTTACAAGATTGGAAGTGAGCTAGCAAACTTGAAAGTATTCTTGATTTTATGTAACTAGAACTTGTAGAATTTATGAAGAACACTTAGAACTTGAAGATAGAACTTGAGAGAGATCAATTAGATGAAGAAAATTGAAGAATGAAAGTGTTTTTAGGTGTTTTTGGTCGTTGGTGTATGGATTAGATATAAAGGATATGTAATTTTGTTTTCATGTAAATAAGTCATGAATGATTACTCATATTTTTGTAATTTTATGAGATATTTCATGCTAGTTGCCAAATGATGGTTCCCACATGTGTTAGGTGACTCAAATGGGCTACTAAGAGCTGATCATTGGAGTGTATATACCAATAGTACATACATCTAAAAGCTGTGTATTGTACGAGTACGAATACGGGTGCATACGAGTAGAATTGTTGATGAAACTGAACGAGGATGTAATTGTAAGCATTTTTGTTAAGTAGAAGTATTTTGATAAGTGTATTGAAGTCTTTCAAAAGTGTATAAATACATATTAAAACACTACATGTATATACATTTTAACTGAGTCGTTAAGTCATCGTTAGTCGTTACATGTAAGTGTTGTTTTGAAACCTTTAGGTTAACGATCTTGTTAAATGTTGTTAACCCAATGTTTATAATATCAAATGAGATTTTAAATTATTATATTATCATGATATTATCATGTATGAATATCTCTTAATATGATATATATACATTAAATGTCTTTACAACGATAATCGTTACATATATGTCTCGTTTAAAAATCATTAAGTTAGTAGTCTTGTTTTTACATATGTAGTTCATTGTTAATATACTTAATGATATGTTTACTTATCATAGTATCATGTTAACTATATATATATCCATATATATGTCATCATATAGTTTTTACAAGTTTTAACGTTCGTGAATCACCGGTCAACTTGGGTGGTCAATTGTCTATATGAAACATATTTCAATTAATCAAGTCTTAACAAGTTTGATTGCTTAACATGTTGGAAATATTTAATCATGTAAATATCAATCTCAATTAATATATATAAACATGGAAAAGTTCGAGTGACTACATACATCGCCGCATCATTGGCAGCTCAGGAAGATGCATGGATGAAGAAATTCATCGACGACTTAGGAGTAGTCCCTTCCATTCAGGACCCTCTTGAGATCTTTTGTGACAATGAGGGTGCGATTGCTCAAATCAAGGAACCTCGTGCTCACCAAAAGACCCGTCACATTGAGCGGAGATTCAACTACATAAGGGATGAAGTTGAAAAGGGAAAGATATGTATTCGCAAAGTTCACACAGATCTTAACATAACGGATCCACTCACAAAGCTCTTACATGGATCAAAGCATGCGTGACATGTTTGTGCTTTAGGGCTTCGATATTCTAGTGATTGGTCATGATCTGTTTTAAGTATTGTATCGGAACAAAATTGTTCAAACTCATTAATATAATTATGGTACTAATATATTTTGAGTCATGTTCCTATTTTGCATATTTTATCCATGAATAAGCAATTATTTTAAATTCCGTAGTCGATCACATTTGTGGGAACAAGTGTGAGGTTTAGACTATTATGAACTCGGATTGGTATACATTCACGGGATTAATGTGAGGCAAGGTTGCAACCAAGGTTCATAGATATTTGTAGGATATAAATATTGGAAGACCTGCTCTCAAGATTTACTAAATGGAGCCTTTGTGGTTGATCACACGTAATCTTGAGTAAAGGCGAATATCATTGTATCCTCTGACCTGAGATACATATTGGGTTCAGATATTTACCAAGTATTGTGCCTTGATTCTTTCCTTCGCTATTCTGAAATATGGTAGTTCACAAGGAAGAGCTCAGGTGTAATACAAAGTATGTATCTAGGACATATGTAGTCAAGATGGAATTCGTCCCTCTTATTCGTTGAGAGTCAGATGCCTAAGGCCTGATAAATTTAAATCTATAAGAGAGTGATCACTCTGTATCTCTTGGATTTAACATGACATCTAGGATGAAAGGATATAATGAAAAGATTCACCTATTCATATTCGAGATAGGAACTCGAAAGGGTTGATGTTATTGAATGGCACAAAGTCATAACATATTGAGGGTGATGGACGGTCGTTAGGTGGTATCCATCACTTGCATTAATTTCTTATGTTTCTCGTGCAAGTGGGAGATTGAAGGTATTTCGTATACCCAAGAGACATATTAAATTAATGTGGCTAATATGTTATGATCCAAGTCGGGTCCTACCCAATAACAAGCTTACCGACACTTTACAAGTATTTAATCTTAACGTTTGGATCGTTAAATAAATACGCGACACTTGGATTTTAGAAAATCGGTTTTCTAAAATGTTATCACTTGAGATAAATTATTTGAATAATTTATATATAATTGTTTATAAGTTTTAAATGATTATATTGTGTTATATTTTATAAAAGGCTTATAAAATATGAAAGTAACATTAAAATATACATGTTTTATATATATATATATCATGTTTATATATATGCAAATACATTGTTATATAAAAATATAGGTGGCAGATTTTGGGACTTCAAGAAAGCATCTCATGCTTGTATGTTGTTACTTTTGAGATCACAACTCTTAATAAAAATGCTAGTCTCAATACCATGCATTTTGACTCAAGTGAGAGGGTGTTAATACAAGTAAAATAAGCAACAAAAATTCTGCTGCAGTCCACCATTCTGGCCGAACTGTTTAGGGATAGTAGGAGAGTTCTTTGCTTGCTATTTTAACACATTCAAGTGTCCAAAGTCCTAACAATTCAAAGGTTGTGTTGGTGCATCAAAAGCTTGGGGTATTACACACTTGAGGCTTCAAGTTAGAAGCTATATTCTCCATCATCTTCTCCTTCATTTTGCTGTCCAAAATTCTGCCCTCAAACAATCTTTGAGGAGGTATAAACACTCTTCTTTACTTGTTATATTTGTAAGCATATTATCAAGACTTGATATCTACTTAGAATTCAAACAAAATGGTTAAATATATACACTTGTTTTCTTAATAAATCATGCTTCCGCTTGCTATATATCTTACTAAATTAGTTTAGTAATTATGTTAACATTAAGAACATGTTGTTATATTGAATTCCAACAGTTGATGCTCGTTGGACAGATTGTGCAGTTTGAGGCGCGTGATGCAGATGTTGAGGCTTGTTTTGTTGATGATGCTGGTAAGTTTTGCACCATATTCTTCAAAGTTACTACTCGAACGCGAAGCTCGTTGACTTCTTCTATTACTCCGGGATGATTGGCGGTTTGAACGAGGAGATGAATAAGATTTAGAATTTGAGATATTATATAATCGTTGCGAGATATTCTGGAAATGAGAGTGAAAATGGTGTTTCGGACTGGTTTACTGGTAAGTGCTTCAAGTTCTTCGCCAAGAGTGCCAGTTGGTGGGTGGAAAGGATCGTCTTCTTCTCGTCTCCATTGATTAAGTCGACTACGAATCCATCCCCAATTCATCCAGGATTGATGATGGCTAATTGGTTACACTGCCTTCGGAGCTCGAGTGGAAATCTACATCAGAATAGCTGTCGAAATCTGAGGAATTTGAACTAGTTGCGAGTTCCATCTTGTACGATCGGGTAAAGGATTTTCGATATGAAATGATTTTCAGATATCGGATGATATTCTAATTACATAGAATACCTATATAGTATAGGAAATCTCGTAGATTACGGGGGAACTTAAGGAAACGTGTCAGATAAGGTCTAATGTGATGGGATATGAATTCGTCTCCATCTATGCAATAATTGTAATAAGATATGTCGAGACTGAAAATGATAAGTAGATATTTTTCGACAAGGAATCATATAAAAAACTTTTGACTTGCAGACAACGTCCAAGTCTAGACTCATTAATGTATCCTAACAACTACTAGGTCGAAGTCCAGACTCACTAATGCAAGACCTGGTTCGCTAAGACCAATGCTCTGATACCACCTGTCGTGACCCGTCCTAATCCACCTGGACGAAGTCTTCAACATTTGGTCCCATTGCGAGGTACTGATCTAAATATGCCATGAACGACTCCATGTAATATCTTTTAAATGAGCAAATGCATAATGGAAGATTTCTTTCATACCTGAGAATAAACACGCTTTCAAGTGTCAACCAAAAGGTTGGTGAGTTCATAGGTTTATCATAAACAATCATTTTCATAATTTTAATAGACCACAAGAATTCATTTTTCTATAAATATACATCTCATATTAGGCATTTCGCAAACTGCATAGAGATAAAAATCATTCATATGGTGAACACCTGGTAACCGACCTTAACAAGATGCATATAGAATATCCCCATCATTCTGGGACTCCCTTCCGACATGATAAATTCGAATTACTAAAGCATCTGGTACTTTGGATGGGGCTTGTTGGGCTCAATAGATCTATCTTTAGGATTCGCATTAATTAGGGTGTCTGTTCCCTAATTCTTAGATTACCAGACTAAAAAGGGGCATATTCGGATTAATAATCCAGCCATAAAATGTAGTTTTAAGTACTTGTGTCTATTTCGTCAAACATTTATAAAGCCGCGCATGTATTCTCAGTCCCAAAAATATATATTGCAAAAACATTTAAAAAGGGAGCAAATGAAACTCACAATACTGTATTTCGTAGTAAAAATACATATGACGGCATTGGACAAATGCAAGGTTGGCCTCGGATTCACGAACCTATATCATTTATATATATATTAACACACATAATAATATTTAAACAAGTTTATTTATTAATATTAATATGCTTGTAATATTAATAGTTCACACATTAGTTATTATAATTATTACCTGTTAATGTTTAGAATATTTTGTAATGTACAATATTTTTATATTTTGTGTATCACTTAATTTTTATTATATAAAAATAACATTTTAAGAATATAAAAGTATGTAATATTAGTATAGATATGTAATAATTATATTTTCTATGGATAATATTTATTGTAATAATAATAATAATGACAATAATAATAATAATGATTTTAATAAGTATCATAGTCTTAATAACAATGTTAACCTAAATAAAAAGATAATTTTAGTAATAATGATAAAATAATAGTAATAATAATAATAATAATAATAATAATAATAATAATAATAATAATAATAATAATAATAATAATAATAATAATAATAATAATAATAATAATAATAATAATAATAATAATAATAATAATAATAATGATTTTAAGAATGATAATACTTATAATAATAACTATAAAAATAATGATTTTTCTAATAATAATAATAATAATAATAATAATAATAATAATAATAATAATAATAATAATAATAATACTAATATTTATATTAATAACTATAATGATAATAATACTATTAATAATAATAATAACTATGATAATAATAACTTTACTACTAATGATAATAATGATAATGATAATAATAATGATAATAATAAGAGTAATAATAATAATAATGATATTACTAATACTAACAATAATGATAATAATATTAATTGTATGAATGATGCTAATAATTATATTTTTAATATTTGTAATAATCTAATAACAATAATAATTAATAATAACAATAATAATAATAATGATAATCATAATAATAAAGTGTAATAAATAAACTACCTCAAAGAAGTAGCCCTTAAAAAATGCCCAAGTTTGGGTTTGAACCCGCGACCACCCGCTAACTCGATAACAACCTAAACCATTATCATTATCAATATCGTGAACATCATCATCTTTACATCATTATGTCATCATCTCTACCATCATACATGGCCATAATCTTCATCTAACATCATAATAACGAAATCATCATCATAATCATATGCATAATCATCATCTTCTCGTTATACATCATGTCATAACCATTTCATTATCAATATCACAATCATGATACGCATCATCATCATTCCCCTCATTTCATCATCATTATCCTAAGACTTATATATGAGCAACACTATAAAATCATAATCTTAATATCGCCTAACATCATCAACACTTTGATCATCATCAAATAATCACGTCATCATCATATTCATTCTCTTCACCATCATTATTAAAATCATAACAGCCTACCATCATCATTGATATTCATCATCATTATGTTCGTTTTCACAGCAACAATAACAATTGCAGGTTTTCAAATAGTAGTAGCAGGTAAGTGGTGTTCAGTTTGATTATAAGTGGCCATTGGAAAAAAAATAGAATGGATCGTATACTATGCAGCTGCGAATAGTAATAATAACTGAAATAGAAACACAATCACAGCATCATCGTTCTTTTCGGCCCATCTACACAAACAACATGGCCCAACAATTAATTTGAACCTCGGCCCAACTATACTAACCACACGGCCCAACTAGAAATCTGATACCCAAAATATGATACGGCCCAAGTTAACAAAATGGGTCCTTTAAATGATTCAATACTAATTATAAAAAGGAGGTGAGCGTGTATTTCCTGGGTGGCTCCAAAGCAATAATTCACCTTAACATTTAACCACTAAGTTGCACAAGTGTCTATTACTTTTGTATTTGTCGGCCATACAATTTATGCTATAGCAGATAGCTTAATTCGATTAGAAAATAGGAATAAAGGCTGCTGCAGTATGTAGTGACCATAACTTTTTCATGTTTATATATATATTAAATGAAATTGTTATTTACATGATTAAGTGTTTCCAAAATGTTAAGCAATCAAACTTGTTAAGACTTGATTAATTGAAATAAGTTTCATATAGACAATTGACCACCCAAGTTGACCGGTGATTCACGAACGTTAAAACTTGTAAAAACTACACGATGACATATATATGGTTATATATATAGTTAACATGATTTTATTATAAGTATGTATCTCATTAGGTATTTTAACAATGAGTTATATACATAAAAATGAGACTATTAATTTAAGAAACTCAAAAACGATATATATAACGATTATCGTTATAACAACGTCTTACTAGGTACATATGAATCATATTAAGATATTGATACACTTGGTTAATTATGTTAAATGATAAGTAAATATATTATTAAGTGTATTAACAATGAAATACATATGTAAAAATAAGACTACTAACTTAATGATTTCGAAACGAGACATATATGTAACGATTATCGTTGTAACGACATTTAACTGTACATATATCATACTAAGATATATTATATATCATAATATCATGATAATATAACAATTTAACATCTCATTTGTTATAATAAACAATGGGTTAACAACATTCAACAAGATCGTTAACCTAAAGGTTTCAAAACAACATTTACATGTAACGACTAACGATGACTTAACGACTCAGTTAAAATGTATATACATGTAGTGTTTTAATATGTATTCATACACTTTTGAAAGACTTCAAGACACTTATCAAAATACTTCTACTTAACAAAAATGCTTACAATTACATCCTCGTTCAGTTTCATCAACAATTCTACTCGTATGCACCCGTATTCGTACTCGTACAATACACAGCTTTTAGATGTATGTACTCTTGGTATATACACTCCAATGATCAGCTCTTAGCAGCCCACGTGAGTCACCTAACACATGTGGGAACCATCATTTGGCAACTAGCATAAAATATCTCATAAAATTACAAAAATATGAGTAATCATTCATGACTTATTTACATGAAAACAAAATTACATATCCTTTATATCTAATCCATACACCAACGACCAAAAACACCTACAAACACTTTCATTCTTCAATTTTATTCATATAATTGATCTCTCTCAAGTTCTATCTTCAAGTTCTAAGTGTTCTTCATAAATTCCAAAAGTTCTAGTTTCATAAAATCAAGAATACTTCCAAGATTGCAAGTTTGCTTCCAAGTTTTCTAAATCCATTCCAAGTAATCATCCAAGATCAAGAAACCTTTGTTACTTATAGTAGGTTATCTTTCTAATACAAGGTAATAATCATATTCAAACTTTAATTCAATTTCTATAACTATAACAATCTTATTTCGAGTGGAAATCTTACTTGAAATTGTTTTCGTGTCATGATTCTGCTTCAAGAACTTTCAAGCCATCCAAGGATCCTTTGAAGCTAGATCTATTTTTCTCATTTCTAGTAGGTTTATCCAAGGAACTTGAGGTAGTAATGATGTTCATAACATCATTCTATTCATACATATAAAGCTATCTTATTCGAAGGTTTAAACTTGTAATCACTAGAACATAGTTTAGTTAATTCTAAACTTGTTCGCAAATAAAAGTTAATCCTTCTAACTTGACTTTTAAAATCAACTAAACACATGTTCTATATCTATATTATATGCTAACTTAATGATTTAAAACCTGGAAACATGAAAAACACCGTAAAACCGGATTTACGCCGTCGTAGTAACACCGCGGGCTGTTTTAGGTTAGTTAATTAAAAACTATGATAAACTTTGATTTAAAAGTTGTTATTCTGGGAAAATGATTTTTATTATGAACATGAAACTATATCCAAAAATTATGGTTAAACTCAAAGTGGAAGAATGTTTTCTGAAATGGTCATCTAGACGTCGTTCTTTCGACTGAAATGACTACCTTTACAAAAATGACTTGTAACTTATTTTTCCGACTATAAACCTATACTTTTTCTGTTTAGTTTATAAAATAGAGTTCAATATGAAACCATAGCAATTTGATTCACTCAAAACGGATTTAAAATGAAGAAGTTATGGGTAAAACAAGATTGGATAATTTTTCTCATTTTAGCTACGTGAAAATTGGTAACAAATCTATTCCAACCATAACTTAATCAACTTGTATTGTATATTATGTAATCTTGAGATACCATAGACACGTATACAATGTTTTGACCTATCATGTTGACACATCTATATATATTTCGGAACAACCATAGACACTCTATATGTGAATGTTGAAGTTAGCTATACAGGGTTGAGGTTGATTCCAAAATATATATAGTTTGAGTTGTGATCAATACTGAGATACGTATACACTGGGTCGTGGATTGATTCAAGATAATATTTATCGATTTATTTCTGTATATCTAACTGTGGACAACTAGTTGTAGGTTACTAACGAGGACAGCTGACTTAATAAACTTAAAACACTAAAATATATTAAAAGTGTTGTAAATATATTTTGAACATACTTTGATATATATGTATATATTGTTATAGGTTCGTGAATCAACCAGTGGCCAAGTCTTACTTCCCGACGAAGTAAAAATATGTGAAAGTGAGTTATAGTCCAACTTTTAAAATCTAATATTTTTGGGATGAGAATACATGCAGGTTTTATAAATGATTTACAAAATAGACACAAGTACGTGAAACTACATTCTATGGTTGAATTATCGAAATCGAATATGCCCCTTTTTATTAAGTCTGGTAATCTAAGAATTAGGGAACAGACACCCTAATTGACGCGAATCCTAAAGATAGATCTATTGGGCCTAACAAACCCCATCCAAAGTACCGGATACTTTAGTACTTCGAAATTTATATCATATCCGAAGGGTGTCCCGGAATGATGGGGATATTCTTATATATGTATCTTGTTAATGTCGGTTACCAGGTGTTCACCATATGAATGATTTTTATCTCTATGTATGGGATGTGTATTGAAATATGAAATCTTGTGGTCTATTGTTACGATTTGATATATATAGGTTAAACCTGTAACTCACCAACATTTTTGTTGACGTTTAAAGCATGTTTATTCTCAGGTGAATACTAAGAGCTTCCGCTGTTGCATACTAAAATAAAGACAAGATTTGGAGTCCATGTTTGTATGATATTGTGTAAAAACTGCATTCAAGAAACTGATTTCGATGTAACATATTTGTATTGTAAACCAGTATGTAATGGTCGTGTGTAAATAGGATATTTTAGATTATCATTATTTGATAATCTACGTAAAGCTTTTTAAACCTTTATTTATGAAATAAAGGTTATGGTTTGTTTTAAAAATGAATTCAGTCTTTGAAAAACGTCTCATATAGAGGTCAAAACCTCGCAACGAAATCAATTAATATGGAACGTTTTTAATTAATAAGAACGGGACATTTCAGTTGGTATCCGAGCGTTGGTCTTAGAGAACCAGAAAATTTGCATTAGTGTGTCTTATCGAGTTTGGTAGGATGCATTAGTGAGTCTGGACTTCGACCGTGTTTTCTTTAAAAATGATTGCTTAACATTTTTGTTGGAAACTATATATTATTAACATGTATATATTATGTGATATATTAATCTCTTAACATGTTTGATATTGTGTGATAGATGTCTACCTCTAGCACAAATCCCATTGACTCACCTAATAATAACGAAGAGTCGAATATATATTGGACTGATTCACAAGTTCCCGAAGAGGAACCGGAAGAAGAATCAGAACCGGAAGAAGAATCAGAACCGGAAGAGGAGGAACCGGAGGAGGAAATAGAACCTGTGGGGGAAATAATAAAACGGTTAAGTAAAAGAAAATCCTCAACTAACCGACCAAGGTTAATTATGGTCAATGGTGTTTCTGCCAAGGAAGAAAAATATTGGGAGGATTACCAATTCTCTGATGAATCGAATTCCGAAGAGAATTCCGATGATGTTATAGAAATTACCCCAACTGAATATAAAAAGGCAAAAGAAAATAATAAGGGAAAGGGCATAAAAATAGAGAAATCTAATTCCAACCTCGATGAACTTTATATGTATCGTCAACCCTCGAAGTCCTTAAATTGTAACAATGACCCGGGAACCACTAAACCACCAGGTTTTTCTAAACCGCAAAACGAACCAAAACCGAAGAAGAAGAAATGAGCGAGTCGGAATAAGATTGTTGTATTCGTGTGGTGTAATATATATAATATAGTGTGCTTATGCTTTATGATATATGTAAAAATTGCTTGTATTAATAAGTATTTTTTTTTATGAATCTAACTCTTGTCTATTTTACAGTATAAAAACACAAAATGGATAGACAACCCAATATTTTAAGAGACCTACCCGGAGACATGATTGATAAAATCTTGTCTAGAGTCGGTCAGAATTCTTCCGCACAACTATTTACGGCGAAATCAGTGTGTAAGACATTCGAAGAACGTTCCAAGAATGTCTTTGTTTATAAGAGACTTTCGTTTGAAAGATGGGGGATATCACATTGGGAAACCCATAAGTTACGATGTGTTTACTTTGACGCATATATTGCGGGGAACCCAAATGCTATTTTACGCAACGGGTTAAGAAATTATTTTGACTCAATGTATCCGAATATAGGACTTCATGATTTAGAAAAAGCGGCTAACATGCAACATAAAGAAGCATGCTATGCTTACGGGTTAGTAATGTTCGCTTCTCACCAAAGTGAGAAAAAGAACATCAGGCTACAACTATTAAACAAAACGTTCCCACAATTGACGGAGTTGGTAATTGGGGTAAGAAATGAGGTTTTTAGGTTATTACGAGACTGTTGGACATTACGTAACCCTCGTCCCTTTGACGACGTTACAACACGCTGTCTTATCAACGGCCATAACGGTTATGTTCCACAAGACCAAGGATGGGAAGTAGTCCTAGTAAATCCAGAATGCATGACTTGTTTCTGGACGTATGAATTACGTGTCTTTATTGCCTTTGCTGAACAACTTGTGTACTAGCTAGAATTATCTTCACAACTATCTTGTATCAAAGTTATTGTGTGATATATTTCATGCTTTATGTAAAATAAGCGGTATTGTAAGTTTGTAAAATATTGTATAAAAGTTTGAACACGAAATATTATTATAATCAGTTTTTCATATAGAATTGTAGTAGTTGAATTGTATATTAGCTGCTAAGTATGAACTTAACGGGTAGGTACTACCCGAATTTAAACTTATAAAACGCTAATATGAAGAAAAAGCTTTTATAAATGAGTTCATATTATGCTACGAAATACTATTAACTACTCTTAATATTCTGTATGATTAACTTGTTCCATTTGACTATTTTGAAGGAAATGGCACCGACTACTCGACACACCGTGAATATGAATGAAGAGGAATTCCGTACTTCTCTAGCTTCAAACATAGCCGCAGTACAGGCTGCGCTACATACCAACAATAACCTTGGATCTAGCAGTACAGGAAATCGTGTAGGATGCACCTACAAAGAATTCACTGCCTGCAAACCTTTGGAATTTGATGGAACCGAAGGACCGATCGGATTGAAACGGTGGACCGAGAAGGTCGAATCGGTGTTTGCCATAAGTAAGTGTACTGAAGAGGACAAAGTGAAGTACGCTACGCATACCTTCACAGGTTCTGCTTTAACATGGTGGAATACCTATCTAGAGCAAGTGGGACAAGATGATGCGTACGCACTACCGTGGTCAGCATTCAAGCACTTGATGAACGAGAAGTACCATCCCAGAACCGAGGTCAATAAGCTCAAGACAGAACTTAGAGGGTTACGAACCCAAGGATTTGATATAACCACGTACGAAAGACGATCCACAGAATTGTGCCCATTGTGTCCGGGAGCGTTCGAAGATGAGGAAGAGAAGATCGACGCGTTTGTGAAAGGATTACCGGAAAGAATCCAAGAAGATACAAGTTCACATGAGCCCGCCTCCATACATTAGGCATGTAGAATGGCTCACAAACTAGTGAACCAGATTGAGGAAAGAATTAAAGAACAGACGGCTGAAGAGGCCAATGTGAAGCAAGTCAAAAGAAAGTGGGAGGAAAACGGTGATAAGAATCACCAATACAACAACAACAGCAATTACAACAATAATCGCAACAATTATCCCAACAATCGCAACATCAATCGCAACTACAACAAACGGCCCAACAACAACAACAATAACAACAACAACAACAACAACGATAACAACAACAACAACAACAACAACAACAACAACAACAACAACAACAACAACAACCACAACAACAGCAACTACAACAATCATCCCAACAACAATAACAACCGCAACAACAACAACAATCAGAAGCAGTATGCCAAAGGTGTGAAAAGTATCACTCGGGGTTCTGCACCAAATTTTGCAACAAATGTAAAAGAAATGGTCATAGCGCAGCGAAGTGTGAGGTCTATGGACCAGGGGTTAACAGAACGAAAGGAACAAATGATGTCGGAACGAGTAATGGCGGAGCAAGTAGTGTCGGAGCAAGTTATGCCAATGTAGTTTGTTATAAATGTGGAAAACCGGGCCACATTATTAGAAATTGCCCGAACCAGGAGAACACGAATGGACAAGGCCGCGGAAGAGTTTTCAATATTAATGCGGCAGAGGCACAGGAAGACCCGGAGCTTGTTACGGGTACGTTTCTTATTGACAATAAATCTGCTTACGTTTTATTTGATTCGGGTGCTGATAGAAGCTATATGAGTAGAGATTTTTGTGCTAAATTAAGTTGTCCATTGACGCCGTTGGATAGTAAATTTTTACTCGAATTAGCAAACGGTAAATTAATTTCAGCAGATAATATATGCCGAAATCGAGAAATTAAACTGGGTAGTGAAATATTTAAGATTGATTTGATACCAGTAGAGTTAGGGAGTTTTGATGTAACAGTTGGCATGGACTGGCTGAAGAAGATGAAAGCAGAGATTGTATGTTACGAAAATGCAATTCGCATTGTACGAGAAGAAGGAGAACCCTTAATGGTGTACGGAGAAAAGGGCAACATGAAGCTACATCTTATTAGTAATTTGAAGGCACAAAAACTAATAAGAAAAGGTTGCTATGCTGTTCTAGCACACGTCGAGAAAGTACAAACTAAAGAAAAGAGCATCAATGATATTCCTGTCGCAAAAGAATTTCCCGATATATTTCCAAAAGAATTATCGGGACTACCTCCACATCAATCTGTTGAATTTCAAATAGATCTTGTACCAGGAGCTGCACCAATAGCTCGTGCTCCTTATAGACTCCCACCCAGCGAGATGAAAGAACTACAAAGCCAACTGCAAGAACTATTAGAACGTGGTTTCATTCAACCAAGCACATCACCATGGGGAGCTCCTGTTTTGTTTGTCAAGAAGAAGGATGGTACATTTAGGTTGTGTATTGACTACAGAGAGTTGAACAAACTTACCATCAAAAACCGTTATCCACTGCCGAGAATTGACGACTTATTTGATCAACTACAAGGCTCGTCGGTTTATTCGAAGATCGATTTACGTTCTGGATATCATCAAATGCGAGTAAAGGAGGATGATATTCCAAAAACTGCTTTTAGGACGCGTTATGGTCATTACGAGTTTATGGTTATGCCGTTTGGATTGACTAACACACCAGCTGTGTTCATGGACCTTATGAACCGAGTGTGTGGGCCATATCTTGACAAGTTTGTCATTGTTTTCATCGATGACATACTTATTTACTCAAAGAATGATCAAGAGCACGAAGAACATTTGAGAAAAGTGCTAGAAGTATTGAGGAAAGAAAAACTGTACGCTAAATTTTCAAAGTGTGCATTTTGGTTGGAAGAAGTTCAATTCCTCGATCACATAGTGAACAAAGAAGGTATCCAGGTGGACCCGGCAAAGATCGAAACCGTTGAAAAGTGGGAAACCCCAAAAACTCCGAAGCATATATGTCAATTTTTAGGATTGGCTGGTTACTACAGAAGGTTCATCCAAGATTTCTCCAAAATAGCAAAACCCTTGACTACATTAACGCATAAAGGGAAGAAATTTGAATGGAAGGATGAACAAGAGAAGGCGTTTCAATTATTGAAGAAAAAGCTAATTACGGCACCTATATTGTCATTGCCTGAAGGGAATGATGATTTTGTGATTTATTGTGACGCATCAAAGCAAGGTCTCGGTTGTGTATTAATGCAACAGACGAAGGTGATTGCTTATGCGTCTAGACAATTGAAGATTCACAAGCAAAATTATACGACGCATGATTTGGAATTAGGCGCGGTTGTTTTTGCATTAAAGACTTAGAGGCACTACTTATATGGGGTCAAAAGTATTATATATACCGACCACAAAAGTCTTCGACACATATTTAATCAGAAACAACTGAATATGAGGCAGCGTAGGTGGATTGAATTGTTGAATGATTACGACTTTGAGATTCGTTACTACCCGGGGAAGGCAAATGTGGTAGCCGACGCCTTGAGCAGAAAGGACAGAGAACCCATTCGAGTAAAATCTATGAATATAATGATTCACACTAACCTTACTACTTAAATAAAGGAGGCGCAACAAGGAGTTTTAAAAGAGGGAAATTTAAAGGATGAAATACCCAAAGGATCGGAGAAGCATCTTAATATTCGGGAAGACAGAACTCGGTATAGGGCTGAAAGAATTTGGGTACAAAAATTTGGAGATATGAGAGAAATGGTACTTAAAGAAGCTCATAAAACCAAATACTCAATACATCCTGGAACGGGGAAGATGTACAAGGATCTTAAGAAACATTTTTAGTGGTCAGGTATGAAAGCCGATATTGCTAAATATGTAGGAGAATGTTTGACGTGTTCTAAGGTCAAAGCTGAACATCAGAAACCATCAGGTCTACTACAACAACCTGAAATCCCGGAATGGAAATGGGAAAACATTACCATGGATTTCATTACTAAATTACCAAGGACTGCAAGTGGTTATGATACTATTTGGGTAATAGTTGATCGTCTCACCAAGTCAGCACACTTCCTGCCAATAAGAGAAGATGACAAGATGTAGAAGTTAGCACGACTGTATTTGAAGGAAGTCGTCTCCAGACATGGAATACCAATCTCTATTATCTCTGATAGGGATGGCAGATTTATTTCAAGATTCTGGCAGACATTACAGCAAGCATTGGGAACTCGTCTAGACATGAGTACTGCCTATCATCCACAAACTGATGGGCAGAGCAAAAGGACGATACAAACGCTTGAAGACATGCTACGAGCTTGTGTTATTGATTTCGGAAACAGTTGGGATCGACATCTCCCGTTAGCAGAATTTTCCTACAACAACAGCTACCATTCAAGCATTGAGATGGAGCCGTTTGAAGCACTTTATGGTAGAAAGTGCAGGTCTCCGATTTGTTGGAGTGAAGTGGGGGATAGACAGATTACGGGTCCGGAGATAATACAAGAAACTACCGAGAAAATCATCCAAATTCAACAAAGATTGAAAACCGCCCAGAGTCGACAAAAGAGCTTCGCGGACAGTAAAAGAAAAGATATAGAGTTTGAAATTGGAGAAATGGTCATGCTTAAGGTTTCACCTTGGAAAGGCGTTGTTCGATTTGGTAAACGGGGGAAACTAAATCCAAGGTACATTGGACCATTCAAGATTATAGATCGTGTCGGACCAGTAGCTTACCAACTGGAGCTACCTCAACAACTCGCGGCTGTACATAACACTTTCCACGTCTCAAATTTTAAGAAATGTTTTGTTAAAAAAGATCTCACTATTCCATTGGACGAAATTCAAATCAATGAAAAACTTCAATTCATTGAAGAACCCGTCGAAATAATGGATCGTGAGGTTAAGAGACTTAAACAAAACAAGATACCGATTGTTAAGGTTCGATGGAATGCTCTAGAGGACCCGAGTTCACCTGGGAGCGTGAAGATCAGATGAAGAAGAAATACCCGCATTTATTTCCAGAAGATACGTCAACACCTCCAACTGCTTAAAATTTCGGGACGAAATTTATTTAACGGGTAGGTACTGTAGTGACCCGAACTTTTCCATGTTTATATATATATTAAATGAAATTGTTATTTACATGATTAAGTGTTTTCAACATGTTAAGGAATCAAACTTGTTAAGACTTGATTAATTGAAATAGGTTTCATATAGACAATTGACCACCCAAGTTGACCGGTGATTCACGAACGTTAAAACTTGTAAAAACTATACGATGACATATATATGGTTATATATATAGTTAACATGATTTTATTATAAGTATGTATCTCATTAGGTATTTTAACAATGAGTTATAAACATAAAAATGAGACTATTAATTTAAGAAACTCGAAAACGATTTATATAACGATTATCGTTATAACAACGTCTTACTAGGTACATATGAATCATATTAAGATATTGATACACTTGGTTAATTATGTTAAATGATAAGTAAATATATTATTAAGTGTATTAACAATGAAATACATATGTAAAAATAAGACTACTAACTTAATGATTTCGAAACGAGACATATATGTAACGATTATCGTTGTAACGACATTTAACTGTACATATATCATACTAAGATATATTATATATCATAATATCATGATAATATAACAATTTAACATCTCATTTATTATAATAAACAATGGGTTAACAACATTCAACAAGATCGTTAACCTAAAGGTTTCAAAACAACATTTACATGTAACGACTAACGATGACTTAACGACTCAGTTAAAATGTATATACATGTAGTGTTTTAATATGTATTCATACACTTTTGAAAGACTTCAAGACACTTATCAAAATACTTCTACTTAACAAAAATGCTTACAATTGCATCCTCGTTCAGTTTCATCAACAATTCTACTCGTATGCACCCGTATTCGTACTCGTACAATACACAGATTTTAGATGTATGTACTATTGGTATATACACTCTAATGATCAGCTCTTAGCAGCCCACGTGAGTCACCTAACACATGTGGGAACCATCATTTGGCAACTAGCATAAAATATCTCATAAAATTACAAAAATATGAGTAATCATTCATGACTTATTTACATGAAAACAAAATTACATATCCTTTATATCTAATCCATACACCAATGACCAAAAACACCTACAAACACTTTCATTCTTCAATTTTCTTCATCTAATTGATCTCTCTCAAGTTCTATCTTCAAGTTCTAAGTGTTCTTCATAAATTCCAAAAGTTCTAGTTTCATAAAATCAAGAATACTTCCAAGATTGCAAGTTTACTTCCAAGTTTTCTAAATCCATTCCAAGTAATCATCCAAGATCAAGAAACCTTTGTTACTTATAGTAGGTTATCTTTCTAATACAAGGTAATAATCATATTCAAACTCTAATTCAATTTCTATAACTATAACAATCTTATTTCGAGTGGAAATCTTACTTGAAATTGTTTTCGTGTCATGATTCTGCTTCAAGAACTTTCAAGCCATCCAAGGATCCTTTGAAGCTAGATCTATTTTTATCATTTCCAGTAGGTTTATCCAAGGAACTTGAGGTAGTAATGATGTTCATAACATCATTCTATTCATACATATAAAGCTATCTTATTCGAAGGTTTAAACTTGTAATCACTAGAACATAGTTTAGTTAATTCTAAACTTGTTCGCAAATAAAAGTTAATCCTTCTAAATTGACTTTTAAAATCAACTAAACACATGTTCTATATCTATATGATATGCTAACTTAATGATTTAAAACCTGGAAACACGAAAAACACCGTAAAACCGGATTTACGCCGTCGTAGAAATACCGCGGGCTGTTTTAGGTTAGTTAATTAAAAACTATGATAAACTTTGATTTAAAAGTTGTTATTATGGGAAAATGATTTTTATTATGAACATGAAACTATATCCAAAAATTATGGTTAAACTCAAAGTGGAAGTATGTTTTCTAAAATGGTCATCTAGACGTCGTTCTTTCGACTGAAATGACTACCTTTACAAAAATGACTTGTAACTTATTTTTCCGACTATAAACCTATACTTTTTCTGTTTAGTTCATAAAATAGAGTTCAATATGAAACCATAGCAATTTGATTCACTCAAAACGGATTTAAAATGAAGAAGTTATGGGTAAAACAAGATTGGATAATTTTTCTCATTTTAGCTACGTTAAAATTGGTAACAAATCTATTCCAACCATAACTTAATCAACTTGTATTATATATTATGTAATCTTGAGATACCATAGACACGTATACAATGTTTCGACCTATCATGTCGACACATCTATATATATTTCGGAACAACCATAGACACTCTATATGTGAATGTTGGAGTTAGCTATACAGGGTTGAGGTTGATTCCAAAATATATATAGTTTGAGTTGTTATCAATACTGAGATACTTATACACTGGGTCGTGGATTGATTCAAGATAATATTTATCGATTTATTTCTGTACATCTAACTGTGGACAACTAGTTGTAGGTTACTAACGAGGACAGCTGACTTAATAAACTTAAAACATCAAAATATATTAAAAGTGTTGTAAATATATTTTGAACATACTTTGATATATATGTATATATTGTTATAGGTTCGTGAATCAACCAGTGGCCAAGTCTTACTTCCCGACGAAGTAAAAATCTGTGAAAGTGAGTTATAGTCCCACTTTTAAAATCTAATATTTTTGGGATGAGAATACATGCAGGTTTTATAAATGATTTACAAAATAGACACAAGTACGTGAAACTACATTCTATGGTTGAATTATCTAAATCGAATATGCCCCTTTTTATTAAGTCTGGTAATCTAAGAATTAAGGAACAGACACCCTAATTGACGCGAATCCTAAAGATAGATCTATTGGGCCTAACAAACCCCATCCAAAGTACCGGATGCTTTAGTACTTCCAAATTTATATCATATCCGAAGGGTGTCCCGGAATGATGGGGATATTCTTATATATGCATCTTGTTAATGTCGGTTACCAGGTGTTCACCATATGAATGATTTTTATCTCTATGTATGGGATGTGTATTGAAATATGAAATCTTGTGGTCTATTGTTACGATTTGATATATATAGGTTAAACCTATAACTCACCAACATTTTTGTTGACGTTTAAAGCATGTTTATTCTCAGGTGAATACTAAGAGCTTCCGCTGTTGCATACTAAAATAAGGACAAGATTTGGAGTCCATGTTTGTATGATATTGTGTAAAAACTGCATTCAAGAAACTGATTTCGATGTAACATATTTGTATTGTAAACCATTATGTAATGGTCGTGTGTAAACAGGATATTTTAGATTATCATTATTTGATAATCTACGTAAAGCTTTTTAAACCTTTATTTATGAAATAAAGGTTATGGTTTGTTTTAAAAATGAATTCAGTCTTTGAAAAATGTCTCATATAGAGGTCAAAACCTCGCAACGAAATCTATTAATATGGAACGTTTTTAATCAATAAGAACGGGACATTTCACAGTAGCACTTCGTTTCCCTCCTCATCCTCATCTTTACTCGTTAAATTAATAGTGGGAACATAAAGAAAGTATCAGCATAAACAACGCTGTAATAGCAGTAAGAAACGGTGACAAAAATCATCCCAATGGTGACTGTTTGCAATGGGTCTAGTGGTTTTAAAACAAAAACAGAAACACGAGTTTTTGCAGCAGTAGCATACCTTTGTTGTGGTTTCTTCGGTGGTGTTTTTGAGCTGACTGGTCGAAACAGAGATATTAAGTGAAGTAGCATTTTACGACAACATAAAACATAGTTGTAGGTTGCTCATGGTGTTTGAAGTTCTTGTCGGTCTTAAATGGAAACAGAAGCAATACAGCGGCAACAGTGGTGGCGATGGAGATTGGATGGTGGTTTGGGTGAGAGTTGAGTGATGGTAGCAATTCATGATGGTAATAGGAACGAGAGATGGTGATTGTGGCTCTCGGCGGTGGTTTGAAATGATGAAGGTGGTGTAAAAAAAATATAAGGAAACAAAATGATGGTATTTTTAGGTTCGAGCTTATAAGGAAACACGAAACAAAGTTGGACTAGATCGATCCATAATAAGACATGAAACAAAAGTAAGTTTATGATGATGGAGTTGTGGTGGTTCCATGGAGATCGATATAGTAGTAGTTCGTGTTGGGTTGATCATGGGTGAGGGTGGTGAACCAAAGGTGATGGTGGTGATTGATATTGTTCGAGCAGGAAAACAAAACAAGTGACCAATAGTAGCGAGCTTGTATGATTAAAGGTGTCAGTTTTTGGGTCTAGGTCTTGGTTCAAGGTGATGTTGTAAGTGGTGGTATTTTAATCGAATACACAAGTTTAAAGGTGAGAGTGGTTTGTTTTGGTGTGTTGTGGTGGTAGTAATCTCGATCTAGAATGTAGAAGAGAGAGAAGGAGATGATGGATATGTAGTGTGATTATGGTTTTTAATATGTTTATAATTGCATCAATTCATATATGTATATATATAATATATAATGTATAATATATAATATAATATGTGAAAGTTGATTGATGAAAGGAAACAGATTTTGGACTCAGTTGATTATATTGATCAAAAAGGAAATAGTCCTCGGATACTGGCAGACAAGTTTGTTGAGATTGAAATGCACTATCTATCAAAATATATAATATAGGATACATACAAATGAAACGTGCAAACTTTAATAAAAGAAATATTTGCATTCATATAAAGTTAGAACACATAATATCAATGAATGTCAATTAGTAATACTAAAGCATCCATAGATTTAGATTTTTCTACCGAAAGTTTTCACAGATTGCTATATCGTGCCCCGTTGATAATCAGAGGCGGATAAAATTATTAATGATGGTAATAATAAAAATAATGATTAATAATGATAAAGGTAATAATAATACCTAATTCCTATTCTACCGATAGTTTTATCACGGAGTGATATCGTTAACCAAAAAATTTCAAAATCATAAGTATATACATTCAATATACATTATATATATATATATATATATATATATATATATATATATATATATATATATATATATATATATATATATATATATATATAATCATATCATATATCATTTTACTTACATAATTACTTAACTCATATAATATGTTAAATTTTATCTCAGATTAATATATATATTCATATATTTAATTATATATGTATCTATTTACAAATAGTTGTTCGTGAATCGTCAGGAACAGTCGAAGGTCAATTGAATATATGAAACAGTTCAAAATTTTTGAGACTCAACCTAACAGACTTTTCTTATTGTGACAAAAATATTAAATCGTATCGAGAGTTTGGTTTAAAATTAGTCTAAATTTTCCGGGTCGTCACAGATTTATGGAACTTAAAGACAACCCATTTCACTTCAGCCATATCCACATCACGAATCATATGGGCTGCTTTCTCAGCACTGATCATATTAACAAATAAATCATTAGGTCTAGCAATCGGTTCAATAGGAGAAGACGGTCCTATGAAGTGTTCATAGTGATTAACAAACTCTACTGCAACACCTCTTCTTTCGATAATTTGACCAGCCCCATTTTCAATCAAATGATTACGATTTCTATTAGTTTATCCTTTTAACACCATTATGGAAATATCGAGTATTACTATTGCCTACCCTTAACCATTAAATCTTTACTTTTTGTTTCAAGAATTTTTATTCTATAATGACCGCTTCATTAAACTCACGTAAAATGCGAGCTTCATGATCAAAGTGCAACACAGAATTTTGCTCCCTATCCTTTTGAGTTTGCGCCTCATCAAGTTCAGAATGAAGTATAACAACTCGAAAATCTAAATTACCTTTACAGTATGCCAATTTGCGCAACGGTTTCTTTAATGTCCAAAGTTTCTTTACAACCTGAAACAACTTCATGCCTTGAATCTCCAAACCCCACCCTTTAGAGACAGTCACTATAATATCTTCATGAAACGTCATAAAATTACAAAATTTGAACGGCTTTGGGACGGCCTCTAACATTGGTTGGAAACTTTAGAACAGCTAGACTATGATCCGATATCCTACAGGGATGAAAAATTGCGTATGCTTTTGCATACTCAATTAAAAACTCGTAATTACCCAATATTTGGTCAATCTTCTTTAACAATCCTAACCGAGCATTCAGACATTGATTCCAAGCATATTGCAACCCCGTAAGATTTACATCTTTCATGCAAATATGATCGACACATTCCTTAAACTCTCTCGTCACAAAAGAAATTTTTGAAGGCTCATTTGAAGAGTCATCAAGAGAGATAGAAGAATTAAATCTCCCATGATAACCCACGAATTGCTTCCAACAAACCCTTATGTTTATTAAGATCCTGCGACAAAAATCTCCGGTGAATGTAATAATTATGCGCATAGATAAACGATACAAAACACCTTAGATTGTTAGCTACCGAGTGAATTTGACAATGAATAACTTGGTATGACATAGATAAGACCATAACATTCATGACCGCTAGATTCCATCCTAGGACTATTCGAGATCCTTCTTTATACAGATTACAATTGGACATCCAGTTCCACCTCGGAAAAACTTTACTACACATGCTAGTCAGCTTATGCATTTCTACATGAGACTTAAGAATTGAACAAACACTTAATTAACAACCATTAACGACCTCAATAATCTCATTTTGTTTGGGGACACGATTTAAACCCGTTATATTCCATGATGTGATGTTATACACGAGGAACCTTTTTACCGGGAGTGCTTATCCCCTCAGAAGATTTTGCGGCCATAAACTTGCTGGTCTCATCACCTTTATTCTCCACATCCCTTTCATCATCGTGAATATTCAGGTATGTTCTTTGTTTAAGAAGTAACTCAATGCATTGATTTGAATGGATTAAGTTATGATATTTACATGTAACTTTTTAGAGTGTTCCAAAGGCAAGGCAGATCCAGAAAATTTGTTTGGCGGGTGCAGAATGTTAAAAATTTAGGAAAAATCAAAAGAACGAGGGGAAAACGTCAAATTTTAAAGTATAAATACATTAAACCTCAAACTATAACACTTAAATACATTAAAATAGATTTAGGTTGTTGTGGGTGACCGACCCCTGTTAATCCTTCACAAGTCCCCCTGTCCACACGCATAATTCAACTTCAAACTACAGTCATTTATTATTATTATCCTCTACACTAAAACACAAAACTAAATGAACAGTAACCTCTGCGCTGACATCATGTGTATGTTCTTTTGGTAGTTTTACGACCACCCACATCCATAACACATTTCTTCAAATTAAAAAATTGTCACATCAGCGTCACGTCAACGTTTCTTTCACATCAACACGAAACCAAATGAACTGTAACCTATGCGCTTGTAGTGACCCGAACTTTTTCATGATTATATATTAAATGAAAACTATATTTGCATGATTAAATGTTTCCAACATGTTAAGCAATCAAACTTGTTAAGACTTGATTAATTGAAATGAGTTTCATGTAGACAATTGACCACCCAAGTTGACCGGCGATTCACGAACGTTAAAAACTTGTAAAAACTACATGATGATATATATATATATATATATATATATATATATATATATATATATATATATATATATATATATATATATATATATATATATATATATATATATATATGAATATATATGGTTAAAATGATATTATGATAAGTAATTATCTTACTAAGTGTATTAACAATGAGTGATATACATAAAAATGAGATTATTGAATTAAGAAACTCGAAACGATATATATAACGATTATTGATAGTGTTCCAAATGAACATATATTTAGTAGCAATATCGTTCCAATATGTAAAGTTTTTAAATGTAATTTCCTTATTTTTAGTTGTAATAGTTAAATAAATAAGTGCGAAGACGAAAGACGCAAATCGCTCGAAAATGAAGATTTAAAGACAAAAACGAAGATTTGAAAGACCAAAACATCCAAAAAGCTCAAAAGTACAAGATACAATTAAAAAGGTTCAATTTATTGATAAGGAACGTCTAAAAATGACAAGAGTACAAGTTACGAAACGCAAAGTACAAAATATCTCAGCGTACGCAAGGACGTTCGAAAATCCGGAACTGGGACATGAACCAACTTTCAGCGCTCGACGCAACGGTGTAAAAATTACGAGTCAACTATGCACAAGAATAAAATATAATATTTAAATAATTCATAATAAGAATAATATTAAATAATAAAAAGTTGTTAATTGAGCATAGTTTAGGGGTCGTAAATGAAAATTCAATTTCATATTTGCCTATAAAAGGCGACGATTACGATCAATAAGCTCCAACCTTTTTTCGATCATTTTTCTATTTTTTTTCTTACTTTTCAATATCAATTATCAATATCTATATTCTATATCTCTATCATAATGTTAATGTAATAAGATATAACAATAATCTTAATTTTAATTTTAAATTATGATAATAATAAGATTTATGATAGAGATCGTTTGAGTGTGTAAGTCGAAATTCTGTCCGTGTAACGCTACGCTATTTTTAATCATTGTAAGTTATGTTCAACCTTTTTACATTAATGTCTCGTAGCTAAGTCGTTATTATGCTTATTTAAAATGAAGTAATCATGATGTTGGGCTAATTACTAAAATTGGGTAATTGGGCTTTGTACCATAATTGGGGTTTGGGCAAAAGACCGACACTTGTGGAAATTGGACTATTGACTATTAATAGATGGGGGGTATTGTCTAATTGAGTGACAACTCATTGGAGTCTGTCGAACCTATCTTCAAATTAATTATCCTAATAATTAATAATGATTATGGTTGTCCTATTTAGTGACGTTCATATGGAATCTATTATAATCATTTAATTAATTATTCGGGTTGGGTAATTGATTATTCAAACTGATCAAGTGGGTAAATTAATATTCATATCTAATCAAAACAGGGGTAGATTACATACAGTGATAACTGGTGTAATTGTTGACAGAAGTGATAACTGCGTCACAGTTTAAATCCTTAATTAGTTGGAATATTTGACTTCGGGTATAAGGGTAATTTGACGAGGATACTCGCACTTTATATTTATGACCGATGGACTATTATGGACAAAAACCAGATAGACGTATCAAATAAACCAGGACAAAGGACAATTAACCCATGGTAATAAATTAAAATCAACACGTCAAACATCATGATTACGGAAGTTTAAATAAGCATAATTCTTTTATTGTATTTCTCATCGTATCTTTATTTACTGTCATTTTATTACTCGCAATTTTATTTACTGTCATTTTATTTATTGTCATTATTTTACGCACTTTAATTATCGTCATTTATCTTTGCGCTTAAAATATAGAATCGACAAACCGGTCATTAAACGGTAAAACCCCCCTTTTATAATAATATTACTACTTATATAATTATATATATTTTGTATAAATATAGTTTTTAAAAATATAGTAAGTATCACCAGCTCCCTGTGGAACGAACCGGACTTACTAAAAACTACACTACTCTACGATTAGGTACACTGCCTATAGTGTTGTAGCAAGGTTTAGGTATATCCCATCCGTAAATTAATAAAACTTGTGTCATATTTTGTAGTATTTCCTAGTAAAAATAATACTATTTCGTACCCTCACGCTACATCATCAAGTTTTTGGCGCCGCTGCCGGGGAGCGCTAAAACGCTATATTTTTAATTATAATAATATTGAAATAAAATATAATAATATAATAATATTGAAATAGAATATAATAATATAATAATATTGAAATAGAATATAATAATATAAAAATATTTAAGAATAAAAGTTTACGTAAAATTTAAAAAAAAAAAGTCGTATTTATTAAATACTTCAGGGGTATATTATGTAACTTATAATTAATAATTGCTATCATGTCGCTTTCATGTGAATAGTAAATTAATTAATTTATTTTCATTTACTATTCATGAATAGTAAATGAATTAAAAAAAAAAAAAAAAAAAAAAAAAAAGTTTTGAAAAAAAAGTATAATTATAAAAAAATTATTAATTTGTAAAAAAAAAAAAAAAATCGTTTTTTAAAAAAAAAAAAAAAAAAAAACCGTTTTTTTTTAAAAAAATAAATTTCGTTTTTAAAAAAAAAAAAAAAAAAAAAAAATTGTGTAAAAAAAAAAAATCGTTTTTTTTAAAGAAAAAAAAAAATTCGTTTTAAAAAAAAAATTTGAAAAAAAAAAAAAATCGTTTTTTTTAAAAAATTTAAAAAAAAAAAAAAAAATTTAAAAAAAAAAAAAAAAAAATTTAAAAAAAAAAAAAAAAAAAAAAAAAAAAAACGTAAAAAAAAAAAAAAAAAAAAAAAAAAAATTTCAAAAACGTAAAAAAAAAAAAAAAAAAAAAAAAAAACGTAAAAAAAAAAAAAAAAAAAAAAAAAAAAAAAAAAAAATTTTATTAAAAAAAAAATATATATATATATATTTTTAAAATTTTGTCTATAAAAAAAAAAAATGTTTTTTTTAGTTTTATTACCTTTAGATTTTTAGACTATATTCGCAACTTTTAGTATTAAGTTTAGTTTTGCCATAGTTATTTTTACTTCTAGAATTTTTAGGCTTTGCCGTAAAATCCCTTAAGTGCTTATTCCTTAGACTAAGTTTTAGGTGCTTTAGAATTTTACGACGCCGTATTTCGCACTACTTTCTTATTTTTATTTTTCGACGCCTATTTTTCGACCTTTTATTTTTCGACCTTTTTCGACGCGCAATCTTTTTCTTTCTTATTTCTCGCTATTCTAGTTTTAGGACATAGATTTTTATTCTACTTCTTATCTAAATTTCTTAAAATTACGAAAATTTATTTTAAGTGGTTAAATTGATAGACATCAAAATTTTCTGGTTCGTAGTAATAGTTGGATTTGTACGTGGACCGGGTTATTGGAGCCAAACAGTCCTCAATTATATTGAGACCAAACGAATCCTGCCCCTCTGCTGCATCTTTTGGCTATTCGAAACGTGGGCAAAATCAGAAAAGTCTATTAATTGGATAACTTATTATAATTTTTCTTTCCTTTTTAAAAACTAATAGGATATTCAGTGAATGTACCGAGCAAAACGTTCACCACCTTTCATACGTTCACCACCTGTAACTCGATCAAGACATCTAGCAAATATTGTCGCCGTTGATTTTTCTTTAGAATCGTCATCTAGTCGAACAAGAACTCCAACTCAAATTTCCGATAATCCATCTTTTGAACCCGACTTCACAATTAAGAACCCGGAGCATATTCAAGGACAATTCCAAGATCCTGAACCACTAATTATTCCTCCTGAGCCACAAACCATTAAATCAGAATCCTCTAGTGATTCGGATACAACAAATTCAATTATGGAAAATCTGGAACCTCTAAGTATGGAAGATCGAATGAGAGCCACACGCACGGGCCAAGGTCACGCCATTATTAAACCAGAAGTTAATGCTCCAGATTATGAAATTAAAGGACAAATCCTACACATGGTGACTAATCAATGCCAATTCAGTGGTGCGCCGAATGAAGATCCAAACGAACATCTTCGTACGTTTAAAAGAATTTGTACACTATTCAAAATCCGAGAAGTGGAAGATGAGCAGATCTATCTCATGTTGTTTCCCTGGACTTTAAAGGGAGAAGCCAAAGATTGGTTAGAATCGTTACCTGAAGGGGCGATTGACACATGGGATGTTTTAGTTGAGAAATTTCTTAAAAGATTCTTTCCGGCATCTAAAGCCGTGAGACTTCAAGGAGAAATTGTTACGTTCGCGCAAAAGCCAAATGAAACATTATATGAGGCGTGGACAAGATTCGGAAGGATGTTGAGAGGATGTCCTCAACACGGATTAGATACTTTTCAAATAGTACAAATCTTCTATAAAGGCGTAGACATCGCCACACGAAAAGACATCGACATAACCGCTGGTGGATCCATTATGAAGAAAACCGCAACTGAAGCTTACAAGATCATTGATAGCACAGCCTCCCACTCACATGAGTGGCATCAAGAAAAAGATATCTTTCGATCATCTAAAGTGGCTAGAGCCGATTCTAGCCCTGACTTTGATTCCGTTTCCGCAAAAATAGATGCTTTCGAAAGACGAATGGAAAAGATGAATAAAGATATTCACGCAATACGAATCAGTTGTGAGCAATGCGGTGGACCACACTTATTGAAAGATTGTCACATTGAACCAACGATGGAACAACGAGAGAATGTTTCCTATATGAACCAAAGGCCGGGAAATAATTATCAAAATAATTATCAACCGCCAAGGCTAAACTTAAATCGAAATCAAAACATTCTTTACAATCCAAAAGGACCCGAAAATAACTGGTATAACCAACAAGGTCCGAATAACCAACCAACTCAAAACAACACTTTCAATCAACAAAGACCTAGCTTGTATAAACCACCACAACAACCCGAAGAGAAAAAGCCAAATCTAGAAGAAATGATGGCAAAGCTGATTGAATCTCAAACACAATTTATTACATCTCAAACCCAAACGAATGAGAGGTTTGATCAGTCATTAAGAACTCAACAAGCTTCCATTTTGAATCTAGAAAAACATGTAGGTACTCTTGCTAGCATGATGAGTGAGAGGGAACAAGAAAAGCTACCGAGTGATACTGAAGTAAATCCTCGGAACGAGAATGTTAATATGGTTTCAACAAATTCTGAAAAACCAGCTCCGGAAGATGGGAAGGTTTTAGATGAGAATAAAAATGAAGAAGTTACACCACCACCACCCGAGTATGTAAAGCCAGTGGTGGCACCATACAAACCACCCATCCCGTTTCCAAGAAAAGAAGTTGAGTATGAGCAAGTGATAGGTAATAAAGATTGTGATACCTCTGGAAAGAAAAAGAAGAAAAAGAATAAGAAAGTGCAAGAAACAAAAGCCGTAAATATAAACCCGGTGAAGACAGTTCCACCAAAACCTCCACCTAGGGTAGGTGATCCGGGTGAATTTATTGTTCCTTGTCTACTTAGTGATTGTGTCATGTATGATGCACTAGCAGATTTAGGTGCAAGTGTAAGTGTTATGCCTCTTTCCTTATATAAGAGATTAGGTGTAGGTAAGTTAACTCCAACGGATATGAGTGTTCGACTCTTTGATCAAACCATTAAGCACCCAGTTGGAATTGCTGACAACCTACCCATTCAAGTGGGTAATTTAACCTTTCTAGTCGAATTCATTATCATTGACATAGAAGAGGACCCAAACATTCCTCTAATTTTAGGTCGGCCATTCTTTGCGTCCACCGGGGCGTTATTTGATGTAGGAAATGGAAGAATGACACTTAAAAGTGGTGACAAATCTATCACCTTTATGATTCGAAAGTCTAAATCTCCACCAACCAAGACCGTTGAACCAGAAAAAACGATTGGTAAGAACCATGTTGTTTTACCAACTCCAACGGTAGTGATTAATAATAATAAAACGCCTAAGTGTGGGGAAAATGAAGTAACACCTAATGATGACATGATAACAAAGAACCCCGTTGTTGATACGAAATTAAATGATCCCGTTATTAATAGTTCAATGAAGAAACTTATTAAACGGATTCGCGATGCTAAAACCAAGGGGAACTTTAAGTTATGTAACCGGTTAGTATCCAATCTATCACCTAAAGAAAAGGAGAAACTAGTTGAAATTGTGGATATTACACAGGAATCCGACCAATGGCTTAAAGAAAAAGTCACGGATATGCAAGTTGATTATGGACCAAGAGAAATTGACGATGAAGTTAATCACAATTTTGACACCACAGCTACCTAAGTGTGGGGAGATTCAAGTGTTCTAAAAAGAAAATGCTATCTAGAGTTAGTTGTTCTGTTCTCGTGTAGTTCCGAGAATGGAATCAGATTGGTCTTTTCCGCTAGCAGACACTAAAGAACTAGTTTTCTCCCTCCATTCTGAATTTTTATTTTTTTTAGGTTTTATTTGAAATTAATATGCATTTTAATTTATGTTTTATTGTGATTTTAAAAAACAAAATTTACTTTAATTCATTAAGTTTAAAAAATGATTTCTAAAATTCGTCGTGAGTTAAAGACTAGGTCGTTGAGCCGAAATTGCTTTACCCGAGGGCGGGGCGACAAATTTTGTTATCATTATTTTTAATTTTATTGATTTAAAGTATGCCAAAAATATTATACTTTATAAATTTTTGAAAAGTGGGGTTATAAACCAAACTTCAAAAATATATATATATATATATATATATGTTTGTATTTTATCTTATGTACAAAACAGGGTAAAACAACGCACTTTCAAAGATTGTCATGAAGTTCAGCAAAAGCTACTGATTTTGACAAGACGCAAAAAAAAATATCAAATGTGATGTAAAATAATATGCTTACAAACTGGGTATTTTTAATCACTTTTCTACACTAATCACCCTCATGAATTTAAATTATAGTCTGATTTCATGCAAATGAGGGCATTGCATGATCTCAAGTGTGGGGAAGGGTTATAAATTCTCTCGGGTTTGCACTTAGTTTATTTGCCAAATTTTGTGAAAATTTGAAAAATTTTCAATTAAATGAAGTCAAAATCATGTTTATACATATTTATGAACGGTGAAAACTAGGTGATAATACCGAAATTATCGGAAAGGACATAAATTGAAAAACAACCTAAAATGCTTGAATTCATTTAAAATGGAATAAAGGAGAATAAAAAGGCAAAGAAAGAAACTAAGTGTGGGGAGAATGTACCAAGTTATTCAATTAAAAACTATCTATCACATATTTTCGTACAAGATTATTGCAGGTACTTTTGTTTTGGATGATACTAATCAGTTTTACCCGATTTACTATAATACTTTTGAAAGAAAGATGGATCTACACGATGAATCAATTCCATCATTAAAAGGAAGTAAAGTCTTCCGAAAAAGACACGCGCTTCTTGATTTAGGTCAAGAAGTTGTCGTCCAGACCAGCTGTAGGTTGACGAAAAATCTAGAAAAGTCATCTCTAAAATCAGCAGGAAATCCACGGACCTCAGCATCAAACAGGGTCGCCATGTGGTCAGATTTATCCTAACCATGAGAAGGATTTATCTCGTACAATGGGGAGGCACCGTGCAAATTAGCTTGATAAGACTAATGAATCAGATCCCCAGAAAGGATAATCTCCTTAAAGATTAAAAATCAGCTTTTAAGACTGATATTACTCAATCCTAGAGATTGACCTTAAAGATTGAGAATTCAAACTCATGGAATTCAATGATATCTAAACTCGAGCTTGAACGAGAAAATATTTTGATCAAAAATACAAACCGATTTGTTTTCTGAAAATCCATTTTCAATGCGTTCATTACCATTGAACGTAAAATCCTAGGAATTCACCTAGAATTCATTAGGTCACCTGAACCAAATCGGGTGTCAACCGTAAGAACGGTGGTTGCATAGCATGGTCGGAGACAGGACCTTGTGCCAGACCGAAAAATCATAGGATGATCTTTACTATCGCTCCTACCAAGGATAGTTCTAGCATCCGACACGTTAAAAGACCATAATCATCTGCATGTCACGGGACATTGCCTTAACAGTTTCTTGTTCATCGCTTTCCTTTACAACCGGACGGTAGTTTACCGAAAGGTAATATACGGAACAAGTAAACTGGATGTGTGCTTTCCGATACCGGGATAGCAGTGGATTACACGAGCCTAAAAGTTTTAGCCAAAATATTGATCCACAAATATATTTTGCAAAACCAATGATGGATCAAATCAGAAAACTTGTCTAGGGTAAAATCTAGCTTGAATTTTCAAAAGATCAAATGTTTTCATAAAGATCCAATTTCCCTAAAGGATCTACATTTTTATAGTCATGTGGGACTGTAAACCGCCTTTCAAATGTGCACTTTGCTTTGGAAACCGAAAGTAAATCGGCTATTTGATTGCAAGTGTCGTTGACCTAAACCCGAGGCAACTGTGGATGACACACCCACCTTTAACCATCATTACTGTCATTGTTTATACCGCTATATCAAAATCACTGATGTACAAAATGTGATGAATAAAAAAGTGATTCATGTATGTTTTTATTTCAAGTTCTGTATTGCTTGAGGACAAGCAACGCTCAAGTGTGGGGATATTTGATAGTGTTCCAAATGAACATATATTTAGTAGCAATATCGTTCCAATATGTAAAGTTTTTAAATGTAATTTCCTTATTTTTAGTTGTAATAGTTAAATAAATAAGTGCGAAGACGAAAGACGCAAATCGCTCGAAAATGAAGATTTAAAGACAAAAACGAAGATTTGAAAGACCAAAACATCCAAAAAGCTCAAAAGTACAAGATACAATTAAAAAGGTTCAATTTATTGATAAGGAACGTCTAAAAATGACAAGAGTACAAGTTACGAAACGCAAAGTACAAAATATCTCAGCGTACGCAAGGACGTTCGAAAATCCGGAACTGGGACATGAACCAACTTTCAGCGCTCGACGCAACGGTGTAAAAATTACGAGTCAACTATGCACAAGAATAAAATATAATATTTAAATAATTCATAATAAGAATAATATTAAATAATAAAAAGTTGTTAATTGAGCATAGTTTAGGGGTCGTAAATGAAAATTCAATTTCATATTTGCCTATAAAAGGCGACGATTACGATCAATAAGCTCCAACCTTTTTTCGATCATTTTTCTATTTTTTTTCTTACTTTTCAATATCAATTATCAATATCTATATTCTATATCTCTATCATAATGTTAATGTAATAAGATATAACAATAATCTTAATTTTAATTTTAAATTATGATAATAATAAGATTTATGATAGAGATCGTTTGAGTGTGTAAGTCGAAATTCTGTCCGTGTAACGCTACGCTATTTTTAATCATTGTAAGTTATGTTCAACCTTTTTACATTAATGTCTCGTAGCTAAGTCGTTATTATGCTTATTTAAAATGAAGTAATCATGATGTTGGGCTAATTACTAAAATTGGGTAATTGGGCTTTGTACCATAATTGGGGTTTGGGCAAAAGACCGACACTTGTGGAAATTGGACTATTGACTATTAATAGATGGGGGGTATTGTCTAATTGAGTGACAACTCATTGGAGTCTGTCGAACCTATCTTCAAATTAATTATCCTAATAATTAATAATGATTATGGTTGTCCTATTTAGTGACGTTCATATGGAATCTATTATAATCATTTAATTAATTATTCGGGTTGGGTAATTGATTATTCAAACTGATCAAGTGGGTAAATTAATATTCATATCTAATCAAAACAGGGGTAGATTACATACAGTGATAACTGGTGTAATTGTTGACAGAAGTGATAACTGCGTCACAGTTTAAATCCTTAATTAGTTGGAATATTTGACTTCGGGTATAAGGGTAATTTGACGAGGATACTCGCACTTTATATTTATGACCGATGGACTATTATGGACAAAAACCAGATAGACGTATCAAATAAACCAGGACAAAGGACAATTAACCCATGGTAATAAATTAAAATCAACACGTCAAACATCATGATTACGGAAGTTTAAATAAGCATAATTCTTTTATTGTATTTCTCATCGTATCTTTATTTACTGTCATTTTATTACTCGCAATTTTATTTACTGTCATTTTATTTATTGTCATTATTTTACGCACTTTAATTATCGTCATTTATCTTTGCGCTTAAAATATAGAATCGACAAACCGGTCATTAAACGGTAAAACCCCCCTTTTATAATAATATTACTACTTATATAATTATATATATTTTGTATAAATATAGTTTTTAAAAATATAGTAAGTATCACCAGCTCCCTGTGGAACGAACCGGACTTACTAAAAACTACACTACTCTACGATTAGGTACACTGCCTATAGTGTTGTAGCAAGGTTTAGGTATATCCCATCCGTAAATTAATAAAACTTGTGTCATATTTTGTAGTATTTCCTAGTAAAAATAATACTATTTCGTACCCTCACGCTACATCATCAATTATCGTTATAACAACGTCTTACTAAATACATATGAATCATAGTAAGATACAGATACACTATGTTTAACATGATAAAATGATAATTAAGTATATCATTAAGTGTGTTAACAATGAACTACATATGTAAAAACAAGACTACTAACTTAAGGATTTCAGAACGAGTCATATATGTAACGATTATCGTTGTAACGACATTTTAATGTATATATATCATATTAAGATATATTCATACATCATAATATCATTATAAGTTAATAATTTAACATCTCATTAGATATAATAAACAATGGGTTAACAACATTAAATGAGATAGTTAACTTAAAGGTTTCAAAACAACACTTACATGTAACGACTAACGATGACTTAACTTAAAGGTTTCAAGACACATATCAAAGTACTTCTACTTAACAAAAATGCTTACAATTACATTCTCATTCACTTTCATCAACAATTCTACTCGTATGCACCCGTATTCGTACTCGTACAATACACAGCTTCTAGATGTATATACTATTGGTATATACACTTCAATGATCAGCTCCTTAACAGCCCATGTGAGTTAATAAACATGTGGGAACCATCATTTGGCAACTAGCATGAAATATCTCACAAAATTACAAAAAAATTATAAATCATTCATGAATTATTTACATGAAAATAAACTTATACATCCTTTATATCTATTCCATATACCAATGACCAAAAACACCTACAAACACTTTCATTCTTCAATTTTCTTCTTCTAATTGATCTCTCTCAAGTTCTATCTTCAAGTTCTAAGTGTTCTTCATAAATTCTATAAGTTCTAGTTTCATAAAATCAAGAATACTCTCAAGTTTACAAGTCTACTTCCAAGCTTTCTAATCTATTTCAAGTGATCATCCAATCTCAAGAAATCTTTCTTATTTATAGTAAGATATCTTTCTAATTCAAGGTAATACTCATATTCAAACTTTGGTTCAATTTCTATAACTATAACAATCTTATTTCGAGTGATAATCTTACTTGAACTTGTTTTCGTGTCATGATTCTACTTCAAGAACTTTCAAGCCATCCAAGAATCTTTTGAAGCTATATCAATTTTTATCACTTCCAGTAGGTTTACCTACTAAACTTGAGGTAGTAATGATGTTCATAACGTCATTCGATTCTTATATATAAAACTATCTTATTCGAAGATTTGAACATGTAATCACTAGAACATAGTTTAGTTAATTCTAAACTTGTTCGCAAATAAAGTTAATCCTTCTAACTTGACTTTTAAAATAAACTAAATACATGTTCTATATCTATATGATATGCTAACTTAATGATTTAAAACCTGGAAACACGAAAAACACCGTAAAATCGGACATACGCCGTTGTAGTAACACCACGGGCTGTTTTGGGTTTGATAATTAAAGACTATGATAAACTTTGATTTAAAAGTTGTTCTTCTGAGAAAATGATTTTTCTTATGAACGTGAAACTATATCCAAAAATCATGGTTAAACTCAAAGTGAAAGTATGTTTTTAAAAATGGTCATCAAGATGACGTTATTTCGACGGAAATAACTACCTCTTTAAAAAATGACTTGTAACCTGTATTTTTGACTATAAACTTATACTTTTTCTGTTTAGTTTCATAAATTTCAGTTCATTATGAAACCATAGCAACTTGAATCACTCAAAACGGATTTGAAACGAAGAAATGACGGATAAAACAAAATTGGATAAATTTGCTAGTTTTAGCTACGGAAATTTTGTAACGAATCTAGACTAAACATATCCTAACTAATTTATATTGTATTATAAATATTATGTAATCTTGGAATACCATAGACACGTATACAATGTTTTGACATATCATATCGACCATCTATATATATATTTCGGAACAACCGTAGACACTCTATATGCAGTAATGTTTGAGTTAGCTATACAGGGTTGAGGTTGATTCCAAAATAATATATATACTTTGAGTTGTGATCTAGCCTGAGACTTGTATACACTAGGTCGTGGATTGATTCGAGATAATATATATTGATTTATTTCAGTACATCAAACTGTGGACAACTAATTGTAGGTTACTAACGAGGACTGCTAACTTAACAAACTTAAATCATAAAAACGTAATAAAAAATATTGTGAATATATTTAAATCATACTTTGATATATATGTACATATTTGTTGTAGGTTCGTGAATCGACCAGTGGCCAAGTCTTATTTCCAACGAAGAAAAAATCTGTGAAAGTGAGTTATAGTCCCATTTTTAAAATCTAATATTTTTGGGATGAGAATACATATAGCTTTATAAATGTTTTACAAAATAGACACAAGTATGCGAAACTACATTCTATGGTTGAATTATTAAACCGAATATTTCCCCTTCAAGTCTGGTAGCCTAAGAATTAGGGAAATGACGCCTAATTGACGCGAATCCTAAAGATAGATCTATGGGCCTAACAAACCCCATTCTGGAATTTGGAATGCTTTAATACTTCGATTTATATGGTGATTGCGATTGCCAATTTATGACATACTTGCGAGTATGTGGGGAATATTCTATATGCATTATGTTAATGTTGGTTACCAGGTGTTCATCATAGAATGATTTTTATACACTTGCGAGTGTAAGATTATTGAATAAATGAAATCTTGTGGTCTATTATATTAATTTGATAATATATAGGTTAAACCTATAACTCACCAATATTTTTTGTTGACGTTTTAAGCATGTTTATTCTCAGGTGATTATTAAGAGCTTCCGCTGTTGTATACTAAAATAAGGACAAGATTTGGAGTCCATGATTGTATGATATTGTATAAAAACTGCATTCAAGAATCTTATTTTGATGTAATATATTTTTATTGTAAACCATTGTGTAATGGTCGTGTGTAAACGGTATATTTTAGATTATCATTATTTGATAATCTATGTAATGTTTTTTTAAACCTTTATCGATAAAATAAAGATTATGGTTGTTTTAAAAATGAATGCAGTCTTTGAAAAACGTCTCATATAGAGGTCAAAATCTCGCGACGAAATCAATTAATATGGAACGTTTATAATCAATATAAACGGGACATTTCAGTTGGTATTCGAGCGTTGATCTTAGAGAACCATAAAATTTGCATTAGTGTGTCTTATCGAGTTTGTTAGGATGCATTAGTAAATCTGAACTTCGACCGTGTTTTCTTTAAAAATGATTGCTTAATATTTTTTTGTTGGAAACTACAAATTGTAACATGTAAATATTATGTGATATATTAATCTCTTAACATGTTTGATATTGTGTGATACATGTCTACCTCTAGTACAAATCCCATCGACTCACCAAATAATAATGAAGAGTTGAATATATATTGGGAAGATTCACAATTCCCGAAAGAGGAACCGGAAGAAGAGGAACCGAAAGAAGAAGAGGTTCCGGAGGAGGAAATATTAGGAACTACAGAAAAACATATAATTAAAAGAAAACCCTCAATGAATGGACTAAAATTAATAATGGTCAATGGTGTTTCCACCGAGAAAGAAAAATATTGGGAAGATTACCAATTTTCCGATGAATCGGATCCCGATGAGGATTCCGATGATGTTATAGAAATTACCTTGACCCAATTTGAAAAAGAAAAAGAAAATAATAAGGGAAAGGGCATCAAAATAGAGAAACCTGATTCCAACCCCGATGAACTTTATATGTATCGTCAACACCCGTATTTCTTAAGTTGTAACAATAACCCGGGAACCTCTAAGCCACCAGGTTTTTCTAAACCATTTGTGAAAACAATGGCTCGTATTAGAGGAACATCATATATCCCTAGAAAATTAGCAAAACGAAATAGGTCCGAAGAGGAAGAAACTAGTGAGTCGGAATAAAGAGTTGTAATCATGAGGTGTAAAATATGTAAAATAAGTGTGCTTGTACTTTTCTTGTTGTATGTGAAAATTGCTTGTATTATTTGATAATTATCTTTTACGAATCTAATTCTCGTCTATTTTACAGTATAAAAACACAATGGACGTTAAGGATAGACAACCAAAAATTTTAGAGGACCTACCCGGGGACATGATTGATGAAATCTTGTCTAAAGTCGGTCAGAATTCGTCCAATTATTTATGGCAAAATTAGTTTGTAGAACATTTGAAGAACGTTCCAGGCATGCCTTAGTTTATAAAAGGCTTTCATTTGAAAGATGGGGTATATCACATTGGGGACACCGTAAGTTACGCCGTGTTTTCTTTAAAGCGTTAAATGCGGGGAACCCAAATGCAATTTTACGCTACGGGTTAAAAACCTATTTTGACTCAACATATCCCAACGTAGGACTTCGTGAGTTAGAAAGAGCTTCTAACATGCAACATAAAGAAGCAAGTTATGCTTATGGGTTAGTGATGTTCGCTTCTCACCAAAGTGAGAAAAAGAACATCGGATTACAACTTTTGAATAAAACCTTCCCACAAGTGATGAATTCAGTAGTTGGGGTGAGAAACAAGGTTTTTAGATTATTATGTGGCTGTTGGGCATTACGAAACTCTCGTCCCTTTGATGACGTTACAACATGCTGTCTTGTCAACTGCCACAACGGTTATGTTCTACAAGACCAAGGATGGGAAGTAGTCTTAGTAAAACCAGAATGCATGACTTGTTTCTGGACTTATGAATTACGTGTTTTTATTGCCTTTGCTGAACGACTTGCGTATTAACTAGGATTGTTGTCACAACTGTTTTGTATCAAAGTTATTGTGTGCTATATTTCATGCTATATGTATTATAGCGGTATTGTAAGTTTGTAAAATATTGTATAAAAGTTTGAACGCGAAATATTATTATAATCAGTTTTTCATATATAATTGTAGTAGTTGAATGGTATATTAGCTACTAAGTATGAACTTAACGGGTAGGTACTACCCGAATTAAAACTATAAAATGCTAATATGAAGAAAAAGCTTTTATAAATGAGTTCATATTATGCTACGAAATACTATTGACTACTTTTAATATTATATATAATTAACTTAATTCTTTTGGGCTATTTTTGAAGGAAATGGCACCGACGACTCGTCAGAATTTGAACATGAGCGAGGAAGACTTCCGTGCTTTCCTTGCAACAAACATAGCCGCAGTACAGGCTGCGATGCAAAATAACAATAACTCTGAATCCAGCAATGAAACTAACGCCACGAGAACTCGTGTAGGATGCTCCTACAAAGAATTCACTGCCTGTAAACCTTTGGAATTCGATGGAACCGATGGTCCAATCGGATTAAAATGGTGGACTGAGAAGGTTGAATCAGTGTTTGCCATAAGTAAGTACACTGAAAAAGACAAATTAAAGTACGCTACGCATACCTTCACGGGTACTGCGTTAACATGGTGGAACACTTATCTAGAACAGGTGGGACAAGATGCTGCTTACGCACTACCGTGGTCAGCATTCAAACACTTAATGAACGAGCAGTACCGTCCCAGAAACGAGGTCAATAAGCTCAAGGTAGAGCTTAGAGGGTTACGAACACAAGGGTTTGATATTACCACGTACGAACGACGATTCACAGAGTTGTGCCTATTGTGTCCGGGAGCGTTCGAAGATGAAGAAGAGAAAATCGACGCATTTGTAAAAGGGTTACCAGAAAGGATTCAAGAAGATGTGAGTTCACACGAGCCTGCCTCCATACAAAAGGCAAGTCGAATGGCTCACAAACTCATAAATCAGATTGAGGGAAGAATTAAAGAGTAAGCGACCGAAGAAGCCAACATGAAACAAGTCAAGAGAAAGTGGGAAGAAAATAGTGACAAGAGTCACCAATATAACAACAACAACAACAACAACAACAATAATCGCAATTACAAACGCAATAACTACCACCACAATCGCAACTTCAATCGCAACAACAATAACAATCCCAACAATAACTACAACAACTACAATAACCGTTCCAACAATAACAACAACCGCAACAACAACAATCTCAACAATAACAACCAGAGGCAGAAACCATGCCAGGGATGTGAAGGATACCATCCGACTGGGCTTTGTATGACATCGTGTACTAAGTGTAATAGAAAGGGTCATGGTATGATGAAGTGTGAAGTTTACGGACCAATGGCTAACAAGAATAAAGGAACAAATAATGTCGAAATAAATAATACCGCCATTATTTGTTATGGATGTGGGAAGCCGGGTCATATCAGAAATGAATGCCCAAATCAGGGGAATACTAATGGACAGGGCCGCGGAAGAGTTTTCAATATTAATACGGCAGAAGCGCAAGAAGACCCGGAGCTTGTTACGGGTACGTTTCTTATTGATGAAAAACCTGCTTATGTTTTATTTGATTCGGGTGCGGATAGAAGCTATATGAGTAGAGATTTTTGTGCTAAATTAAGTGGTCCATTGACGCCTATGAATAATAAATTTTTACTCGAATTAGCAAACGGTAAATTAATTTCGGCAGATAAAATATGTCGGAATCGAGAAATTAAACTGGTTAGCGAAACGTTTAAGATTGATTTGATACTAGTAGAGTTAGGGAGTTTTGATGTGATAATTGACATGGACTGGTTGAAAAAGGAGAGAGCAGAGATCGTATGTTACAAAAATGCAATTCGCATTGTACGAGAAGAAGGAAAACCCTTAATGGTGTACGGAGAAAAGAGCAACGCGAAGCTAAATCTTATTAGTAATTTGAAGGCGCAAAAGCTAATAAGAAAAGGTTGCTATGCTGTTTTAGCACATGTCAAGAAAGTACAAACCAAAGAAAAGAACATCAATGATGTTCCCGTCGCAAAAGAATTTCCCGATGTATTTCCGAAAGAATTATCGGGACTACCTCCACACCGATCCGTTGAATTTTAAATAGATCTTGTACCAGGAGCTGCACCAATAGCTCGTGCTCCATACAGACTCGCACCCAGCAAAATGAAGGAACTCCAAAGCCAACTACAAGAACTTTTAGAGCGTGGTTTTATACGACCAAGTACATCACCATGGGGAGCTCCTGTTTTGTTTGTCAAAAAGAAGGATGGTACATTCAGGTTGTGTATCGACTACCGAGAGTTGAACAAACTTACCATCAAGAACCGTTATCCACTACCGAGAATCGACGACTTATTTGATCAACTACAAGGCTCGTCAGTTTATTCGAAGATTGATTTACGTTCTAGGTATCATGAAATGCGGGTGAAGGAGGATGATATTCTAAAGACTGCTTTCAGAACGCGTTAAGGTCATTACGAGTTTATGGTTATGCCATTTGGGTTGACTAACGCACCAGCTGTGTTCATGGACCTCATGAACCAAGTGTGTGGACCATACCTTGATAAGTTTGTCATTCTTTTCATCGATGACATACTTATTTACTCAAAGAATGATCAAGAGCACGAAGAACATTTGAGAAAAGTGCTAGAGTTGTTGAGGAAAGAAAAACTGTACGCTAAATTTTCAAAGTGTGCATTTTGGTTGGAAGAAGTTCAATTCCTCGGTCACAGAGTGAACAAAGAAGGTATTCAGGTGGATCCGTCAAAGATTGAAATCGTTGAAAAGTGGGAAACCCTGAAAACTCCGAAGCATATACGTTAATTTTTAGGATTGGCTGGTTACTACAGAAGATTCATCCAATATTTTTCCAAAATAGCAAAACCCTTGACTGCATTAACGCATAAAGGGAAGAAATTTAAATGGAAGGATGAGCAGGAGAAAGCGTTTCAATTGTTGAAGAAAAAGTTAACTACGGCACCTATATTGTCATTGCCTGAAGGGAATGATGATTTTATGATATATTGTGACGTCTCAAAGCAAGGCCTCGGTTGTGTATTAATGCAACGAACAAAGGTAATTGCTTATGCGTATAGACAATTGAAGATTCACGAGCAGAATTATACGACGCATGATTTGGAATTAGGCGCTTTTTTTTTGCATTAAAGACTTGGAGGCACTACTTATATGGCGTCAAAAGTATTATATATACCGATCACAAAAGTCTCCAACACATATTTAATCAGAAATAACTAAACATGAGGCAGCGTAGGTGGATTGAGTTATTGAATGATTACGATTTAGAGATTCGTTACCATTCGGGGAAGGCGAATGTGGTAGCCGACGCTTTGAGTAGAAAGGACAGAGAACCTATGCGGGTAAAAGCTATGAATATAATTATTCGTACTAACCTTACTACTCAAATAAAGGAGGCGCATCAGGGAGTTGTAAGAGAAGGGAATTTGAAGAATGAAATACCCAAAGGATCGGAGAAACACCTTAATATTCGAGAAGACGGAACCCGATATAGAGCTAAAAGAATTTGGGTGCCAAAGTTTGGAGATGTGAGAGAAATGGTACTTAAGGAAGCACATAAAACTAGATATTCAATACATCCCGGAGCGGGGAAGATGTACAAAGATCTCAAGAAACACTTTTGGTGGCCGGGTATGAAAGTCGATATTGCTAAATACGTAGGAGAATGTTTGACGTGTTCTAAGGTTAAAGCTGAACATCAGAAACCATCAGGTCTACTTCAGCAACCTGAAATCCCAGAATGGAAATGGGAAAACATTACCATGGATTTCATTACTAAATTGCCAAGGACTGTAAGTGGTTATGATACTATTTGGGTAATAGTCGATCGTCTCACCAAATCAGCACATTTTCTGCCAATGAGAGAAGATGACAAAATGGAGAAGTTGGCGCGATTATACTTGAAAGAAGTTGTCTCCAGACATGGAATACCAATCTCTATTATCTCTGATAGGGATGGCAGATTTGTTTCAAGGTTTTGGCAGACATTACAGCAAGCATTAGGAACTCGTCTAGACATGAGTAGTGCATATCATCCACAGACTAATGGGCAGAACGAAAGGACGATACAAATGCTTGAAGACATGCTACGAGCATGTGTTATTGATTTTAGAAACAGTTGGGATCGACACCTACCGTTAGCAGAGTTTTCCTACAACAACAGTTACCACTCAAGTATTGAGATGGCACCGTTTGAGGCACTTTATGGTAGAAAGTGCAGGTCTCCGATTTGTTGGAGTGAAGTTGGGGATAGACAAATTACGGGTCCGGATATAATTCAAGAAACTACCGAAAAGCTCATTCAATTTCAACAACGGTTAAAAACCGTCCAAAGTCGACAAAAGAGCTACGCGGACATTAAAAGAAAAGATATAGAATTTGAAATTGGAGAGATGTTCATGCTTTGAAAGGACCCGCTCATATACATTATAAACGATTCACAATAGTTGATTACATCACGAGGTATTTGACCTCTATATGATACATTTTACAAACATTGCATTCGTTTTTAAAAGACAAACTTTTTTTCATCTAAAGTTGACGGCATGCATACCATTTCATAATACATCCAACTATAATTGACTTAATAATAATCTTGATGAACTCAATGACTCGAATGCAACGTCTTTCGAAATATACCATGAATGACTCCAAGTAATATCCTTAAAATGAGCTAATGCATAGCGGAAGATTTTTTTAATACCTGAGAATAAACATGCTTTAAAATCCATTAGTTTATCAGCACACTCGCAAGTGTCAACCAAAATCCATTACCTGAGAATAAACCTTTAAAGTGTCAACCAAAAGGTTAGTGAGTTTATTAGTTTATCATAATCCATCAATTCCATAATTTTAATAGACCACAAGATCCTCATTTCTCATCAATATCATTACACTCGCAAGTATATAAAATCCATTCGTATGATGAACACCTGGTAACCGACATTAACATAATGCATATAAAATATCCCCCTCATACTCGCAAGTATGCCATAAATATTGGCAATCGCAATCACCATTTAAATCGAAGTACTAAAGCATTCTAAATTCCAGAATGGGGTTTGTTAGGCCCATAGATATATCTTTTGGATTCGCGTCAATAAGGGGCCATTTCCCTAATTCATAGGTTACCAGACTTGAAGGGGCAATATTCGGTATAGTAATCCAACCATATAATGTAGTTTTGAGTACTTGTGTCTATTTCGTAAAACAGATATAAAACAGCGCATGTATTCTCAGTCCCAAAAATATATATTGCAAAAGAATTTAAAAAGGGAGCAAATGAAACTCATAATACTGTATTTTGTAGTAAAAATACATATGACGTCATTGAACAAGTGCAAGGTTGGCTTTGGATTCACGAACCTATATTAACTATATATATTTATATGTTTGATCAACATCTATCTAACAATTTAGGTCAAGTCGTAGTGTATCACAATCCTAATGCTCGAGACTAAATATGCAAAAATCAACAAATGTCATATTGACCAAAATGTCTTCCAAAATTTATACATGATTATTATATAGTTTTAAATATAGTCGTTTTATATATTTAAATATTTTTAACAGATTTTATTAAAGTAAATAATATAGTTCTTTTATTAATAAATAAAATTTTATATTAAAATTTATATAATAAAAATATACTTTTATATATCTTAAGTAATAAAATTTATAAAGTTCATTTAATATCATAAAAATAATATGATAGGTATTATTAATGTAATTATATTATACGTAGTAAAATATCTTTGTATCACATATTTATTTGATAAAATAATATTGATAATAATAATAATAAGTAAAAGTTGTATTATTTTGTAATAATTATTATTATTCTACTAATAAAAATAACAATAATTATATTTTCAAAAAATGGTAAAATGATAATTTTTATTAATAATAGTACTAAAATGATAATAATAATGATGTTTCATATTAACAATGACATTTTTATTAAAAATAATAATTTTAGTAAAAATGATAGTTTTAATATTAATAATACTTTTAATAACAATAATAGTAAAATAATGAAAACGATATTTTTCCTTTAAATCAATATCTTACAATATCTTAATTTCATCATGATACTCATACTCATTATTTCCTAATCGTTTCATTTAATAGCTTTTAGTCATCTTTTATATCGCGTTCATATTAATAATAATAATAGTAATCATAATAATTAGATGTTACTAATATTAGTTTTAATTATAATAATACTAATAATAATAATATTAATGATAATACTAATAACTATTTGAATGATAATAATAATAATAATAATAATAATAATAATAATAATAATAATAATAATAATAATAATAATAATAATAATAACCTTAACGATAATAACGATAATAATAATAATAAAAATAACAAAAATATCTTTTATTAATAACGACAATGATAATAATAATAATATTAATAATAATAATAATAATAATAATAATAATAATAATAATAATAATAATAATAATAATAATAATAATAATAATAATAATAATAATAATAATAATAATAATAATAATAATAATAAGATTATAACGACGATAATAACGACGATAATAATAATCATTTTTACAAAAATTCAATTGACTATAACTTCTAAACCGTTCATCGAAACCATTCGATATCTAAATGAAAAGTTCTCAATTTTTCTCTAGGTTTCCAACGACATGCATATCATTTACCTTATCTTAATAGCATATGTATTTAATGCAAGATTCGACATAACCTATCTAATGACAATAACGAACGTATAAGCATGCATAATCCTATATACTCGAGCACTAGTCAGGGATACACTAATAATATATAAAAGTTAAGTTATGAGGGCTTATGTATCAATATTGAGATTCAATATTGCAGGAAAAGTACGTAGACACAATGGGGATGATAAATACTAGTTTGACTCACGAGCAATACTCCCGAACCATACCCATAACCTCCATAGCTATAACCCATAATTTCCTTAGCTCTATCCCGCTCGAAAAATAATTTCGAAATCACTCGGACAGCACTCCGTCGTAATATTTTATGTATACTAATAATATCTTGAAATAATACGGAGTAAATATATATATATATATGTAAATCGATTGAGAGAGTTTAGAAAAAATATTTTCAAGTTTTTATGAAATAATGAAACCTATTGAATTCTATTTATAATAGATTTTTGAATTATTAAATTGAATTATTAAAGTATTAATTATTAAAGTGAATTATTAAAGTATGAATTATTAAAGTGAATTATTAAAGTATGAATTATAAAAGTGAATTATTAAAGTATAAATTATTAAAGTGAATTATTAAAGTATGAATTATTAAAGTGAATTATTAAAGTTAAAGTAAAGTAAAGGTAAAGTTTAAATATAGTAAAAGTATAAAACTATGTACGTATAATATGCGTATAAATATATATAATATTAATTTAAATCGTTATATATATTTAATAAAATAAAATATAAATATCGTTATCTTTATCATACTGGTTAAGTAATGAGTTGTCAAAAGTGGTTCTAGATATTTATAAAAGTTATATACATTTTAATAATAAAGTTCTTTTTAAACTGAAAACGTTTTTGTACGTTTGAAACTAATTCAAATAAATATGATAATTTTGTTTTCCAAAACTAAATATATTTAAGAATCATTTTGTTTAAAGGTTAAAATAATGGAAATCGTTATATCAAAAAACATTTTAGAAAAGTAGAAGCATATATATTCATAATAGGTTTCAAGTTTTTGAATTACAGTCTGTTGGTGAAGTATGGGATAAAGTCCAAAGGTTAAATAAACGTATGAAATCATCTTAATTAAAAATGTCGAGTTACTTAACTTGTCGATATCCAACATCTAAGGTATTTGCACTCCACGTTCTTACTTATAAATCACTTTACCATTTTCTGAATGTTGTCAAAAAGAATAGATTTCTTAAATCACAGTGAACCTCATAACATGGACCCGTAATCATATTACAATGTATCTAATAAATCAATCATTTGATATTATCTTCTAATTCCATCAATAAACATATTGAAATAAATACGTTTGTGGAAAGTATTATACGTTTAATACTTTATTAATATTCTCAAGTTATAATATATATATACATATATATACATATCTATTTATATATAACGGTTCGTGAATCGTCGGAATTTAGTCGAGGTTATAATGAATGTATGAACACAGTTTAAAATTCTTGAGATTTAACTTAACAAACTTTGCTTATTGTGTCGGAATAATATAAAGATAAAGTTTAAATTTGGTTGGAAATTTCCTGGTTGTCACAGTACCTACCCGTTAAAGAAATTTTGTCTCGAAATTTGAATGGGATGGTCATGGCTGATAATAAGTATGTTTTCATGACGTATACGAGTTGGAAATTAGAGTTTTATTATCATCAACTAATATAGATAAAGCAATTTGATTTTTGTGAAGAGTACGAGTAAAGTTATCACAAAAGAATGAAATGAGTAAATGCACGTTCTTTTTAACCAATGACATAGTCACGGTTGATTTTCAAAATTCAAGGAATTTAGAGAAAATCTTCGTAATAAGATTTGGTTCTTCGATAATTAAAGAAATTAGGATCTTCTTTGGTTAAATGCGATGATTTGTTTCAATTTCTCTGTCTGCTATTTCACTATAAATCTACTCCCTTCATTTCCTTATTTCCACAACTCATACCTTCTATTCTTTCTCCCTCAACTCATATTTTAAAGTATTCATCAATATGCTCCATCCCGTTCTGATCCTTGATATACTCCTAACTTTCATATCTGTCATTCTTCTTTTTCATCTACCACCGGAGAATTTTATTTACTTTTACTATTACCTTGGGGTTATAGTATTTTTAATTCTCCCGTGCCTTTACGTTGCAATACTTATTGATATGCACGGTTTGTAATTTACGTGTTGTTGTCGAGCTTTATATTTTCTTTTATATTCAAGGGTTCCATACTTTTGTCTCCTCTTCCCGACTTCAAGTCAAGCGAATAACGGTCCAGAATTCGTAGGTATGAATTTTGAAATGAACATAGTTAATGTTCTAAGAAAGGAACGGTAATAGCACGATCTTGATTTGTCAAATTACCAGAATACCTCGAAAAAGACCGAATCAATAAGAAAAATATTTTCTTGATATGTTTAGAGGTTAAGTAGAATACAAGAGTCGTGTAATATGTCACATGATGACGTTATGATCTGTGAATCATCACGTTCCATTTAGAAACTCAGCATGACTTACTGTAATATAATCACGTTGAAGAAGTGTCATTATATTATACTAACTCATGCTTTAGTTCCCAACACTACTTCAAAACATTCATACTTTATACTCGAAGGTTTCAGAATTTAGAAACTAAAACAGTTTCCTTTATGATGTGATACAGATAACACGAGGGGATAAATGATTTCAGATAAGAATGGTTATGAAAATATCTTCAGAAATATGGAGGATATTTATAACGGAAGATACGATGATATCTTAGAATATTTAAGATAAGTGGATGATGAAGAATATTGTTCGCAAGGGTTTTAGAGCAACGAGCAAGGTATTTGTTAAGGATTTCTGCAGACACTGAATCATTTGGATTCTTTGAAGGTAGATTTCGTCCTTGTGATTTGTCCACAGCCTCCTTCATACTTTGCTCAATCCGTTTTCCAGTTCCAAACCTTTTCTTTTTCTGAGCTTTGCCAACCCACTATTCTTTATCATCAAACTTTTTACTGTTAAGGTCATTTACAGTTCTTGCTGCTTTATCTGCATTTTTCAAAATTTCGAGAACTAGTTCGCAGTTTAGGGTGTTTTTCAGAAACTTCACATTCGCAGTATGTAAGTCCAGGAGATAGACATTATATGTATAACTGTTGGCGTCAACATGCTGCGAGATTTTAAAATACTGATTGCTAATTCCCAATGATTCTCGTTACAAGATGCAGATAGGTAAATGATGGGGTTTTGATATTTATAATGATTTTTCAGAAAATCAAAAATTAGTAAAGTTGTTGGTAAGTTTATTGTTAATGTGATGGAACATAAATGGTTCCCCGGTAACGATGGTGAAAGGGCAACGTATATATCAAGGTTGTAATAAGGTTGTTTCGACTGAAAAGTCGAAGTTGACTTGCTGGAGCTGTGACAAAACTGACTACTTTGGAAAGGAATTGAAAAGTCATTTTAGCTAATAAATGCCAAAGGTTCTGACATAGATACGTGTTAAACTATGACTTTGGTTTTATAAGTTTTTCAGGTACATAACTGTGGGTAACATGTGGTTGGATCATCATCTCGATTGTTAATTATTTGAAGTGTCTTCAGGAATTTTGGAGGGTTTGAACACAGATTGTAATCGTTAATATACATATGATGTTCTAGCACAGTTTTGAAGTCAAAGTATAACTTGGAAAGATATAGGAATCTAAGAGTGATGATACTGGTTATATTTCGAATTGAATTCCTTGATTTCAAGATCAGCAAATGTAATTGAATTTGAATGAGTATGGTTGTTTTCATTTTTATAAAAGAATGTGTATTGTTGAGAAAATAGTGTGTATAGTTGTTGATTGCTGAATCAGATTCAAAGAATGTACCATATTAATTGTGAATTTATATATCTCTCGGGTATTACCTACCCGTTAAAAAAATTTCACAATTAATATTTTGTACAAAAGAATTTTATTACAGTCTTTACAAAAATATATATGTGTATATTTTCTTTAGATGTAACATAGATTTAATGAGTTAATATTAGATTAAACTCATCTGATTTATGGTTGAAACTAGAATTGAAACTCATCTGATTTATGGTTGAAACTAGAATTGAGTAATCTCTAAAACTTTAGAAATTACATAAGTATTTCTTCAATAATATTATGAATCAATACTTCGTTACTTGTTGATACATGATGCTGGTTTTTGTGAAATTCTTGTGAACTTCGCCAGGTACGAATGACGTTATTTGGAAAGTTTCGAGTACATCGATGATGAAAGTGTAAAATCAAACATATATTTAAATAATACACCTGGTTTATTATGTGTTGGAATTTATTGAATTGAGACAGAAATTGTAGCTAATGATGGTTAAGTTGCGGACGAAGGACGTACCTCATTGCATATTAGTAATATGAATTAACCGAGTAGTTAAGATTCACACATAATAGCTTAGTATGGAAAGATTTATTTTGATCTCAAAATTTATATATATATAAAATATACATATAATTTCTTCAGAAGGAGTGAGTTAATACTTCATAAATCGTTGATACAATATACACGTTATTGATTCATAATGATGTCCACAGTGATTCTGGAACTGACAGAGTTTGTGATGTTATAGGTGCTGCTGATTCTGATGACACTGGCGGCACTGACTGTGATGGTGATGATACGGTACTGTTGATGTTGTTGGTAAAACAAGTCTAGCTTATAAATCACGCATCATTCTTGTCAGGGTTTCTACTCTTCCTTCTATCATTTCGATTCACTCATCTGATTTATGGTTAGAGTTAGAATAGATAATCTCTAAGACTTTAGAGATTACGTAATCGCCGCGGAGTATTTCTCCAATGAAGTTATGAATCAACACTTCATCATTTGTTGTTGTTGGTATTCCTTGGTATCTACAGGGCGTATGACATTGGTGCTCGTGGGACAGATTGTAAAGTTGAGCTTTATGACGCGGTTGTGGTTGGGGGTGGTAATGGTACTGTTGGCGTTGATGATGGTAGTACTGGTTATACTACTGGTGCTGCTGCTGGTGTTTGTAACCTTTGCACCATATTCTCCAAAGCCACTACCCGAGAGCGAAGCTCGTTGACTTCTTCTATTACACCGGGGTGATTGTCGGTTCGGACGAGCGGAAAAATAAAATCTAGAATTTGATGTAGTATATAATCATGACGAGATACTCTGGAAATGAGAGAGAAAATGGTGTTTCGGACAGGTTCGTCGGTAAGTGCTTCAGGTTCTTCGCCAAGAGGGCAATGTGGTGGTTGGAAAGGATCACCTTCTTCTTGTCTCCAATGATTGAGGAGGCTATGAATCCATCCCCAATTCATCCAAAATAGATGATGGTTGATTGGTTGATCAATTCCAGTCACACTGCTTTCAGAGCTTGAGTGGGATTCCATATCGGAATTTTAGGGACTTGAACTAATGACGAATTCCATTTCATTCGATTGAATAAAGGATTTTTCGATATGAAATGATTTTCTGGCTATCGGGTGGTATTCTAATTACATAGAATATCTATATATATAGCTCAAAAGATTTCGTAGATTACGGAGGAATTTACGGAATATGTTAGGCAAGGTTTATAGTAACAGATACGCTAAGATATGAATTTTGTCTATACACTATTCATGCAATCAATGCAGTAAGACGTGTCTAGACTAAGAATGATAAGCAGGCAATTTCCGACAAAAAATGATAAGCAAAACTTTTGACATGCAGACACTGTCGAAGTCCAGACTCACTAATGCATCCTAACGATTATCAGTTAGACACACTAATGTAGACCTGGTTCGCTAAGACCACCGCTCTGATACCAACTGAAAGGACCCGTTCATATACATTATAAACGATTCACAATAGTTGATTACATCGCGAGGTATTTGACCTCTATATGATACATTTTACAAACATTGCATTCGTTTTTAAAAGACAAAATTTCTTTTCATCTAAAGTTGACAGCATGCATGCCATTTCATAATACATCCAACTATAATTGACTTAATAATAATCTTGATGAACTCAATGACTCCAAGTAATATCCTTAAAATGAGCTAATGCACAGCGAAAGATTTTTTTAATACCTGAGAATAAACATGCTTTAAAGTGTCAACCAAAAGGTTGGTGAGTTCATTAGTTTATCATAATCCATCAATTCCATAATTTTAATAGACCACAAGATCCTCATTTCTCATCAATATCATTACACTCGTAAGTGTATAAAATCCATTCGTATGATGAACACATGGTAACCGACATTAACATAATGCATATAGAATATCCCCCGCATACTCGCAAGTATGCCATAAATATTGGCAATCAAAATCACCATTTAAATCGAAGTACTAAAGCATTCCAAATTCCAGAATGGGGTTATCACCATCACAATCAAAATCACCATCAAAATCACTCGGACAGCACTCCGTCGTAATATTTTATGTATACTAATAATATCTTGAAATAATACGAAGTAAATATATATATATGTAAATCGATTGAGAGAGTTTAGAGAAAATATTTTCAAGTTTCTATGAAATAATGAAACCTATTGAATTCTATTTATAATAGATTTTTGAATTATTAAAGTTAATTATTAAAATATGAATTATTAAAGTGAATTATTAAAGTATGAATTATTAAAGTATAAATTATTAAAGTGAATTATTAAAGTATGAATTATTAAAGTGAATTATTAAAGTATGAATTATTAAAGTGAATTATTAAAGTTAAAGTAAAGTAAAGGTAAAGTTTAAGTATAGTAAAAGTATAAAACTATGTACGTATAATACGCGTATAAATATATATAATATTAATTTAAATCGTTATATATATTTAATAAAATAAAATATAAATATCGTTATCTTTATCATACTGGTTAAGTAATGAGTTGTCAAAAGTTGTTCTAGATATTTATAAAAGTTATATACGTTTTAATAATAAAGTTCTTTTTAAACTGAAAACGTTTTTGTACGTTTGAAACTAAATCAAATAAATATGATAATTTTGTTTACCAAAACTAAATATATTTAAGAATCATTTTGTTTAAAGGTTAAAATAATGGAAATCGTTATATCATAAAACGTTTTAGAAAAGTAGAATCATATATATTCATAATAGATTTCAAGTTTTTAAATTACAGTCTGTTGGTGAAGTATGGGATAAAGTCCAAAGGTTAAATAAACGTATGAAATCATCTTAATGAAAAATGTCGAGTTACTTAACTTGTCGATATCCAACATCTAAGTTATTTACACTCTACGTTCTTACTTATAAATCACTTTACCATTTTTCGAATGTTGTCAAAAAGAATAGATTTCTTAAATCACGGTGGACCTTATAACATGGACCCGTAATCATATTACAATGTATCTGATAAATTAATCATTTGATATTATCTTCTAATTCCATCGATAAACATATTGAAAAAATACGTTCGTGTAAAGTATTATACGTTTAATACTTTATTAATATTCTCAAGTTATAATATATATACATATATATACATATCTATTTATATATAACGGTTCATGAATCGTTAGAATTTGGTCGAGGTTATAATGAATGTATGAACACAGTTTAAAATTCTTGAGATTTAACTTAACAAACTTTGCTTATCGTGTCGGAATAATATAAAGATAAAGTTTAAATTTGGTTGGAAATTTCTGGGTTGTCACATGCTTAAGGTTTCACCTTGAAAAGGTGTTGTTCGATTTGGTAAACAGGGGAAACTAAATCCAAGATACATCGGGCCATTCAAGATTATAGATCGTGTCGGACCAGTAGCTAACCGACTTGAGTTACCTCAACAACTCGCAGCTGTACATAACACTTTCCACATCTCGAATTTGAAGAAATGTTTTGCTAAAGAAGATCTCACTATTCCGCTAGACGAAATCCAAATCAATGAAAAACTTCAATTCATCGAAGAACCCGTCGAAATAATGGATCGTGAGGTTAAAAGGCTTAAGCAAAACAAGATACCAATTGTTAAGGTTCAATGGAATACTCGTAGAGGACCCGAGTTCACCTGGGAACGTGAAGAGCAGATAAAGAAGAAATACCCGCACTTATTTCCAGAAGATGAAAGGACCCGTTCATATACATTATAAACGATTCACAATAGTTGATTACATTGCGAGATATTTGACCTCTATATGATACATTTTACAAACATTGCATTCGTTTTTAAAAGACAAACTTTCTTTACATTGAAAATTGACAGGCATGCATACCATTTCATAATATCCACTATCCAACTATAAATTAATTTAATAATAATCTTTGATGAACTCAATGACTCAAATGCAACGTTCTTCGAAATATGCTATGAAAGACTCCAAGTAATATCTTTAAAATGAGCAAATGCACAACGAAAGATTTCTTTAACACCTGAGAATAAACATGCTTTAAAGTGTCAACCAAAAGGTTGGCGAGTTCATTAGTTTATCATAATCATTTATTTCCATCATTTTAATAGACCACAAGAATTTCATTTCCAGTTCTCATAAATATACGTCCCATGCATAGAGACAAAAATAATCATTCATATGGTGAACACCTGGTAACCGACATTAACTAGATACATATAAGAATATCCCCTATCATTCCGGGATCCTCCTTCGGACATGATATAATTTCGAAGTACTAAAGCATCCGGTACTTTGGATGGGGTTTGTTAGGCCCAATAGATCTATTTTTAGGATTCGCGTCAATTAGGGTGTCTGTTCCCTAATTCTTAGATTACCAGACTTTAATAAAAAAGGGGCATATTCGATTTCGATAATTCAACCATAGAATGTAGTTTCAATTACTTGTGTCTATTTCATCAAACATTTATAAAAGCGCATGTATTCTCAGTCCCAAAAATATAAAGGGTAAAAAGGCAAATGAAACTCACCATACTGTATTTCGTAGTAAAAATACATATAACGTCATTGAACAAGTGCAAGGTTGGCCTCGGATTCACGAACCTAAATTAATTAAATATAATTATGTGTTGGTCAATATTTGTCTAACAAATTAGGTCAAGTCATAGTGTACCACAATCCTAATGCTCGAGACTAATATGCAAAAGTCAACAAAAGTAAATTTGACTCAAAAAAATTTCCAAAAATCTATACATGATTAATATATAGTTTAAATATCGTCGTTTTATATTTTTAAATATTTTTAAAAGATTTATTAGAGTAATAATATAATTTATTTATTAATAGATAAAATTCTATATTAAATTTATGTAATAAAATATACTTTTATATATATTAAGTAATAAAATTTATAGGGTTCATTTAATATCATAAAGATAATATGATAGGTATTATTAAAGTAAATTATTACACGTAGTAAAATATGTTTGTATCACATATTTATTTGATAAAATAATATCTATAATGATAGTAAGTAAAAGTTGTATTATTTTGTAATAATAATTATTATTATAAAAATATCAATATTTATAATTACTAAGATGACATTATGATAAAACGATAATTCTATTTATGATAACTTTAATATTTACGATAATTTTTAATATTATCTTTAAAATAATAATTCTATTTAAAATAATAATAATAATGATATTTTATAGTAACAATGACATTTCTATTAGAATGATAATTTTTATTAAAATGATAGTTTTAATACTAACGATACTTTTAATAATAATAGTAATGATAAAAATAATAAGAACGATAATTTTATCTAATTCAATATCTTATAATATTTTAATTTCATCATGATACTCTTACTCATTATTTACTAATCGTTTCGTTTAATAGCTTTTAATCATCTTTTATATCGTGTTCATAATAATGATAATAATAGTAATCAAAATAATTAGGTGTTACAAATATTTATTTTAATTACACTAATATTAATAATGATAGTTACTATAACATTATTAACGATAATACTAATAATTATCTTAATGATAATACAGTAATAATAATAATAACAATAACAATAACCATTTTTAAATAATGATATATATATTAATAATGATAATAATAATACTAATACTAATAATAATAATAATAATAATAATAATAATAATAATAATAATAATAATAATAATAATAATATAATAATAATAATAATAATTGGATAATAATAGTAATACTAATTATAACTTTAACGATAATAACGATAGTAATAATAATAAAAAAATAACAATTTTTAATGATAAATCCCTTTTATTGATAAAGATAATAATAATGATAATAATATGATAAAACTAGAACGACGATAAAAACGACGATAATAATAATCATTTTTAATAAAAATATCGAAAATTCAATTGATTATAACTTCTAATCCGTTCATCGAAACCATTCGATATCTAAAGGAAAAGTTCTTAATTTTTCGCTAGCTTTCCAAGGACATGCATATCTTATACCTTATCTCAACCGCAAGTGTAACTAATTCAATATTCAACCTAACTTGTCTAAGGGCAATATCAAAAGTACAAGCATGAATAATCCTAAATACTCAAGCACTAGTCAGGGATACACTATTAGTATGTAAAAGTTAAATTATGAGTACTCACGTATCATTATTGAGATTCAATGTTGCAGGAAAGGTACGTAGACGCAACGGAAATGATAAACACTATATTGACCTCACGAGCATACCCATGAACCATACTCAATCACCTCCATAGCTATAACCCATAATTTCCTTAATCCTATCCTACTCGAAAAATAATTTCGAAATCACTCGGACAGTACTCCGTCATAATATTTTATGTATACTAAAAATATCTTGAAATAATACGGAGTAAATATATATATATGTAAATCGATTGAGAGAGTTTAGAGAAAAATATTTTCAAGTTTCTATGAAATAATGAAACCTATTGAATTCTATTTATAATAGATTTTTGAATTATTAAAGTATGAATTATTAAAGTGAATTATTAAAGTATGAATTATTAAAGTGAATTATTAAAGTATGAATTATTAAAGTAAATTATTAAAGTATGAATTATTAAAGTGAATTATTAAAGTATGAATTATTAAAGTGAATTATTAAAGTTAAAGTAAAGTAAAAATAAAGTAAAGGTAGAGTTTAAGTATAGTAAAAGTATAAAACCGTGTACGTATAATACGCGTATAAATATATATAATATTAATTTAAATCGTTATATATATTTAATAAAATAAAATATAAATATCGTTATCTTTATCATACTAGTTAAGTAATGAGTTGTCAAAAGTGGTTCTAGATATTTATAAAAGTTATATACGTTTTAATAATAAAGTTCTTTTTAAACTGAAAACGTTTTTGTACATTTGAAACTAAATAGATCAATCGAGTCTTTATGAGATTCAATCTTCCACTATCCTTTGTCTAGTTCTCAATGATTGACAATTTGTTCTTATTTATAAATCACTTTACCATTTTCCGAATATTGTTAAAATGGAAAGATTTCTCAAATCAACGTGGGCCTTTCAACAGAGACTTGTAATCATAATTCAATATATCTGATAATTCAATCATTTGATCTTATCTTCTAATTCCATTGATAAACATTTTGAAACAGATACAATCATATAGAGTATTTAATCTAATATTTTGTTTACGTTTCAAGTTATAATATATATACACATATACATATATAATCATATTTGTTTAATGGTTCGTGAATCGTTGGAACTTGGTCGAGGTTGAATGAATGTATGAACATAGTATAAAATTCTTTCAATTTAACTTAACAAATATTGCTTATCGTGTCAGAAACATATAAAGATTAAAGTTTAAATTTGGTTGGAAATTTCCGGGTTGTCACAGTACCTACCCGTTAAAGAAATTTTGTCCCGAAATTTGAGTGGAAAGGTCGTGAATGATAATAAGTATTTTTCATGATGCATACGGGCTGAAAATTAGAGTTTTATCATCAGCGAATAATTTGGATAAACAATCCATTTATATGAAGAGTACAAATGAAGCTAACATAGAAGAGTGAAATGAGTAAGTGTATATTCATCTTATCATTTGACGTAGATATGATTGATTCCCAGATTTCAAGGGATTTGAAGAAAATCTTCTTAATAAGATTTGACTCTCCGGTAATCAAGGGAATTAGGATCCGCTTTAAATGTGATCGTCCATTTTAATTGTTCTGTAGGAGATTTTCTTATAAATTCACCTCCTTCATTTCCTTACAACTCACACCTTCTGTTGATGCATTTTATACAACTCCCTTGACATCTACCCACGTCCATTGCAGGTACAACAGTTTACAGGCCACCATGATTGCTCGTTATTATCCTATCCGTGTTTGTATGTGGTTACAGGAACTGCAGGAACGAGATTTAGATGTTTGACTATGTTAGACTTAGTCAGACGTACGAGTGAAGCCTCACTAGTACGGCTGACAGGCTCATACGCACGGTTGATGCTGAGCTACGTCACAATTACAACCTAAATGAGAAGACACGAGTGAGTGATCACCCGTATGGCTGATGAAGGCAACTCGTATGTGTGATGGATGAATCGTACGGGTGAGTCAACAGCAGGGGTATATAAAGTCTTATGTTCTTCATTTTAGGTTAAGCCTCTCATTTGTTACACACACTCATATCTGGTGAGCTCCTCCGATTCTCTCTCAACCCAAATCACCCAGGTGGTGAATAATAGCTCTAGGTGTTGATCTAATCATACTTGATTTAGTTGTGGTATGACTAAATTAATCCCAAAAAGCTTAACCTATTCACTAGAGGGTTTGATTTACTTATTCCGTCATTGTGTGTGTTAAATCTGTTGATTTCTAAGTTCCTAGTCATGTTTCATCACCTTCTATTCTTTCCCCCTCAACTCATATTTTAAAGTATTCATCAATATGCTCCATCCAGTTCTGATTCTCGATATACTTATAACTTTCATATCGGTCATTCTTCTTTTTCATCTACCGCCGGAAGAATCTATTTACTTCTACTATACTCTTGGGTTTATAGTGTTTCTAGTTCTCCCGTGTCTTTATATTGCTATATGCATCGATATATATGGTTTATAATTTTTGGTTTGTCGTTGGGCTTTATATCTTCCCTTATATTTCAAAGTCTCTGTTTCTATCTTCTATAATCATTGTCATCCACAGTTAATGCTCTCTTTTATTTGCTGCAATTTATACCCCAATTTCTATTTCGGAGTTTTGTCCTTTCGTTTCTTCTTCTTACGATTAAGCACCGCTTGTAATGGTCCAGAATTCACAGATATGAATTTCGGAATGAACATTGTTAATGTTCTAGGAAGGAAATTGTGATGGCACGATCTTGACTTGTCAAATTACTAGAATACCTTGTAAAAGGCCGAATCATCAAGAAATATTTTCTTGATATTTTAGAGGTTAAATAGAATACAAGAGTCGTATAACATGGCACATGATGATGTTATGATCTGTGAATCATCACGTTCCATTTAGAAACTCAGCATGAATTACTGTAATATAATCACGTTGATCAAGTGTCATTATATTATACTAACTCATTCTTCAGTTTCCAACACTACTTCAAAAACATTCATATTTTAAACTCAAAGGTTTACAGAGTATAGGAACTAAACAGTTTCCTTTTTGATGTAATACAGATAGCGCAAAGAGATAAATGATTCCAGATAAGAATAGTTATGGAAATATCTTCAGAAATATGGAGGATATTTATAATGAAAGATACGATGATTTCTTAGAATTTCTAATATCAGAGGATGATGAAGAATATTGTCTGTAAGGGTTTAGTGTCAGGATCAAGGTATTCGTTAATGACTTCAGCAGACACTGAATCATTTGGATTCTTTGAAGGCAGGTTCAGTCTTTGTGATTTGTCCACAGCCTCCTTCATACTTTGCTCAATCCGTTTTCCAGTTCCAAAACTTCTCTATTTCTGAGCTTTGTTAATACACTAATCTTTATCATCAAACTTTTTACTACTAAGGTCGTTTACAGTTTTTGTTGCTTCATCAGCATTTCGAGAACTAGTTCGCGGTTCGGAGTGTTTTTCAGAAACTTCACATTCGAAGTATGTAAGCCTTGGAAATAGATGTTATGTATAACTGTTGGCGTCAACATGCTGTGAGATTTCAAAATACTGATTGCTAATTCCCAATGATTCGTATGGCAATTCCCGTTACAAGAGGCAGATGAGTAAATGATGAGGTTTCGATAAATATAAAGATTCTTCGGAATGCCCAAGATCAGTGAAGTTGTTGGTAAGTTTATTGCTAATGTGGTAGAATATGAAAGGTTCTCCGGTAACAAAAGGGTAATCACATATATCAAAATTATGATAAGGCTACTCCGAATGAAAAAATCGAAGTTGTCTTGCTGGAGCTGTGATATAATTTGCTACTTTGCAAAGGAATTGCAAGGTTATTTTGGCTAATAAATGCCAAAAGATCTGACACAGATATGTGTTGAATTATGACTTTGGTTTCGAGAGCTTTTTAAGTACATAACTGTGGGTAATATGTGGTTGGATCATCATCTCGATTGCTCATTATTTGAAGTGTCTTCAAAGATTTTCGAAGGGTTTGAACACAGATTGTAATCGTTTGTATACATTTGATGTTCTAACACACTTTTGAAGTCAAAGTATAGCTTTGAAAGTTGTAGGAATCTAAAAGTGATGGTACCGGTTATATCTCGAATTGAATTCTGAGATTTTAAAATCAGAATATGTAATTGGGTTTGAATGAGTATGGTTGTTTTGATTTCTATGAAAGAATGTATATTATTGTGAAAGTAGGAAGTATAATTGATAATTTGCTTAATCTGATTCGAAGAATGTAACATATTAATTGTGAATTTATATATCTCTCTCGGGTATTACCTACCCGTTAAAAAATTTTCACAATTAATATTTTGTACATAAGAATTTTATTACAGTCTTTATGAAAATATATATGTATATATTCTCCTCAGATGTAACATAGATTTTAATGAGTTAATACTAAATTAAACTCATTCGATTTACGGTTGGAACTAGAATTTAATAATTCCTTGAAGGCTTTAGAGGTTACATAAGTATTTCTTCAATAATATTGAAATTATGAATCAATACTTCGTTATTTGTTGAGATGTGATGTTGGTTTTCGTTAAATTCTTGTGAACTTCGCAAAGTACGAATGATGTTATCTGAAAAGTTTCGGTTACATCAATGATGAAGTGTAAAATCAAATATATACTTGATTTATTAGGAATTGGAACTTGTTGAATTGACACAGAGATTGTAGTTAACGATGATTAAGTTGCGGGGGAGGGACGTACATTATTGCATATTTGTAATATGAATTAACCGAGTAGTTAAGATTCACACACAATAGCTTAGCACGGAAAGAATTATTTTTTTATTTCAAAATATATATATATATATAATATATATATAATTTCTTCAGAGGGAATGAGTTAATTCTTCATAACTTGTTGATACAATATACACGTTATTGATTCGTAATGATGTCCACAGTGATTCTTGAACTGACGGAGTTTGTGATGTTATAGGTGTTGTTGATTCGGATGTTGACTGTACTGACGATGCTGGTGACGTTGATGGTACTGTTGATGCTGTTGGTAAAACAATTTTAACTTGTTAATCACACACCATTTTTGTCAGGGTTTCTACTCTTCCTTCTATCATTTTGGTTCGCTTAACTGATTTATGGTTAGGGCTAGATTAGATAATCTCTAAGACTTTAGAGATTATATAATCACTGCGGAATGTTTCTCCAATGAAGTTATGAATTAATACTTCGTCAGTTATTGTTGTTGGTACTCCATGGTATCTATGGTGCGTATGACGTTGATGCTCGTGGGACAGATTGTGAAATTGAGGTTTACGACGCGGTTGTGGTTGGAGGTGGTAATGGTACTGTTGGCGTTGATGATGGTAGTACTGGTGCTGCTGGTGTTTGTAATCTTTGCACCATATTCTCCAAAGCCACTACCCGAGCGCGAAGTTCGTTGACTTCTTCTATTATTCCAGGATGATTGTTGGTCGGAACGAGCGGATAAATAAAATCTAGAATTTGATGTAGTATATAATCATGACGAGATACCCTGGAAATGAGAGAGAAAATGGTGTCTCGAACAGGTTCGCCGGTAAGTGCTTCAGGTTCTTCGCCAAGAGGGCAATGTGGTGGATGGAAAGGATCGCCTTCTTCTTGTTTCCAATGATTGAGGAGGCTACGAACCCATCCCCAATTCATCCAGAATAGGTGATGACTGATTGGTTGATCCATTTCGGTCACACTGCTTTCGGAGCTTGAGTGAGATTCCATTTCAGAATCCGAGTGACTTGAACTGATGACAAATTCCATTTCGTACGATTGAATAAAGGATTTTCGATATAAAATGATTTTTCGGCTATCGAGTGGTATTCTATTTACATAGGATATCTATATATAGAGATCAAAAGATTTCATAGATTACAGAGGAATTTGCGGGATATGTCAGGCAAAGTTTAAGTAACAGATACGATAAGATATGATTTAGCAGATACGCTAAGATATGAATTTTGTCTATACACTACTCATGCAATTAATGTAGCAAGATGTGTCTAGACTAATAATGATAAGCAGGTAATTTCCTATGGATGATAAGCAGATGATTTCCGACTAGAAATGATAAGCAAAACTTTTGACATGCAGACACGGTCGAAGTCCAGACTCACTAATGCATCCTAACGACTTATCAGTCAGACACACTAATGCAGAACTGGTTCGCTAAGACCACCGCTCTGATACCAACTGAAAGGACCCGTTCATATACATTATAAACGATTCACAATAGTTGATTACATTGCGAGGTATTTGACCTCTATATGATACATTTTACAAACATTGCATTCGTTTTTAAAAGACAAACTTTCTTTACATTGAAAATTGACAGGCATGCATACCATTTCATAATATCCACTATCCAACTATAAATTAATTTAATAATAATCTTTGATGTACTCAATCACACAAATGCAACGTTCTTCGAAATATGCTATGAAAGACTCCAAGTAATATCTTTAAAATGAGCAAATGCACAACGGAAGATTTCTTTAACACCTGAGAATAAACATGCTTTAAAGTGTCAACCAAAAGGTTGGTGAGTTCATTAGTTTATCATAATCATTTATTTCCATCATTTTAATAGACCACAAGAATTTCATTTCCAGTTCTCATAAATATACGTCCCATGCATAGAGACAAAAATAATCATTCATATGGTGAACACCTGGTAACCGACATTAACTAGATACATATAAGAATATCCCCTATCATTCCGGGATCCTCCTTCGGACATGATATAATTTCGAAGTACCAAAGCATCCGGTACTTTGGATGGGGTTTGTTAGGCCCAATAGATCTATCTTTAGGATTCGCGTCAATTAGGGTGTCTGTTCCCTAATTCTTAGATTACCAGACTTTAATAAAAAAGGGGCATATTCGATTTCGATAATTCAACCATAGAATGTAGTTTCAATTACTTGTGTCTATTTCTTCAAACATTTATAAAAGCGCATGTATTCTCAGTCCCAAAAATATAAAGGGTAAAAAGTCAAATGAAACTCACCATACTGTATTTCGTAGTAAAAATACATATAACGTCATTGAACAAGTGCAAGGTTGGCCTCGGATTCACGAACCTAAATTAATTATATATAATTATGTGTTGGTCAATATTTGTCTAACAAATTAGGTCAAGTCATAGTGTACCACAATCCTAATGCTCGAGACTAATATGCAAAAGTCAACAAAAGTAAATTTGACTCAAAAAAATTTCCAAAAATCTATACATGATTAATATATAGTTTAAATATCGTCGTTTTATATTTTTAAATATTTTTAAAAGATTTGTTAGAGTAATAATATAATTTATTTATTAATAGATAAAATTCTATATTAAATTTATGTAATAAAATATACTTTTATATATATTAAGTAATAAAATTTATAGGGTTCATTTAATATCATAAAGATAATATGATAGGTATTATTAAAGTAAATTATTACACGTAGTAAAATATGTTTGTATCACATATTTATTTGATAAAATAATATCTATAATGATAGTAAGTAAAAGTTGTATTATTTTGTAATAATAATAATTATTATAAAAATATCAATATTTATAATTACTAAGATGACATTATGATAAAATGATAATTCTAATTATGATAACTTTAATATTTACGATAATTTTTAATATTATCTTTAAAATAATAATTCTATTTAAAATAATAATAATAATGATATTTTATATTAACAATGACATTTCTATTAAAATGATAATTTTTATTAAAATGATAGTTTTAATACTAACGATACTTTTAATAATAATAGTAATGATAAAAATAATAAGAACGATAATTTTATCTAATTCAATATCTTATAATATTTTAATTTCATCATGATACTCTTACTCATTATTTCCTAATCGTTTCGTTTAATAGCTTTTAATCGTCTTTTATATCGTGTTCATAATAATGATAATAATAGTAATCAAAATAATTAGGTGTTACAAATATTTGTTTTAATTACACTAATATTAATAATGATAGTTACTATAACATTATTAACGATAATACTAATAATTATCTTAATGATAATACAGTAATAATAATAATAACAATAACAATAACCATTTTTAAATAATGATATATAAATTAATAATGATAATAATAATACTAATACTAATAATAATAATAATAATAATAATAATAATAATAATAATAATAATAATAATAATAATAATAATAATAATAATAATAATAATAATAATAATAATTGGATAATAATAGTAATACTAATTATAACTTTAACGATAATAACGATAGTAATAATAATAAAAAAATAACAATTTTTAATGATAAATCCCTTTTATTGATAAAGATAATAATAATGATAATAATAAGATAAAACTAGAACGACGATAAAAACGACGATAATAATAATCGTTTTTAATAAAAATATCGAAAATTCAATTGATTATAACTTCTAATCCGTTCATCGAAACCATTCGATATCTAAAGGAAAAGTTCTTAATTTTTCGCTAGCTTTCCAAGGACATGCATATCTTATACCTTATCTCAACCGCAAGTGTAACTAATTCAATATTCAACCTAACTTGTCTAAGGGCAATATCAAAAGTACAAGCATGAATAATCCTAAATACTCAAGCACTAGTCAGGGATACACTATTAGTATGTAAAAGTTAAATTATGAGTACTCACGTATCAATATTGAGATTCAATGTTGCAGGAAAGGTACGTAGATGCAACGGAAATGATAAACACTATATTGACCTCACGAGCATACCCATGAACCATACTCAATCACCTCCATAGCTATAACCCATAATTTCCTTAATCCTATCCTACTCGAAAAACAATTTCGAAATCACTCGGACAGTACTCCGTCATAATATTTTATGTATACTAAAAATATCTTGAAATAATACGGAGTAAATATATATATGTAAATCGATTGAGAGAGTTTAGAGAAAAATATTTTCAAGTTTCTATGAAATAATGAAACCTATTGAATTCTATTTATAATAGATTTTTGAATTATTAAAGTATGAATTATTAAAGTGAATTATTAAAGTATGAATTATTAAAGTAAATTATTAAAGTATGAATTATTAAAGTGAATTATTAAAGTATGAATTATTAAAGTGAATTATTAAAGTTAAAGTAAAGTAAAAATAAAGTAAAGGTAGAGTTTAAGTATAGTAAAAGTATAAAACTGTGTACGTATAATACGCGTATAAATATATATAATATTAATTTAAATCGTTATATATATTTAATAAAATAAAATATAAATATCGTTATCTTTATCATACTAGTTAAGTAATGAGTTGTCAAAAGTGGTTCTAGATATTTATAAAAGTTATATACGTTTTAATAATAAAGTTCTTTTTAAACTGAAAACGTTTTTGTACATTTGAAACTAAATAGATCAATCGAGTCTTTATGAGATTCAATCTTCCACTATCCTTTGTCTAGTTCTCAATGATTGACAATTTGTTCTTATTTATAAATCACTTTACCATTTTTCGAATATTGTTAAAATGGAAAGATTTCTCAAATCAACGTGGGCCTTTCAACAGAGACTTGTAATCATAATTCAATATATCTGATAATTCAATCATTTGATCTTATCTTCTAATTCCATTGATAAACATTTTGAAACAGATACAATCATATAAAGTATTTAATCTAATATTTTGTTTACGTTTCAAGTTATAATATATATACACATATACATATATAATCATATTTGTTTAATGGTTCGTGAATCGTTGGAACTTGGTCGAGGTTGAATGAATGTATGAACATAGTTTAAAATTCTTTCAATTTAACTTAACAAATATTGCTTATCGTGTCAGAAACATATAAAGATTAAAGTTTAAATTTGGTTGGAAATTTCCGGGTTGTCACAGTACCTACCCGTTAAAGAAATTTTGTCCCGAAATTTGAGTGGAAAGGTCGTGAATGATAATAAGTATTTTTCATGATGCATACGGGCTGAAAATTAGAGTTTTATCATCAGCGAATAATTTGGATAAACAATTCATTTATATGAAGAGTACAAATGAAGCTAACATAGAAGAGTGAAATGAGTAAGTGTATATTCATCTTATCATTTGACGTAGATATGATTGATTCCCAGATTTCAAGGGATTTGAAGAAAATCTTCTTAATAAGATTTGACTCTCCGGTAATCAAGGGAATTAGGATCCGCTTTAAATGTGATCGTCCATTTTAATTGTTCTGTAGGAGATTTTCTTATAAATTCACCTCCTTCATTTCCTTACAACTCACACCTTCTGTTGATGCATTTTATACAACTCCCTTGACATCTACCCACGTCCATTGCAGGTACAACAGTTTACAGGCCACCATGATTGCTCGTTATTATCCTATCCGTGTTTGTATGTGGTTACAGGAACTGCAGGAACGAGATTTAGATGTTTGACTATGTTAGACTTAGTCAGACGTACGAGTGAAGCCTCACTAGTACGGCTGACAGGCTCATACGCACGGTTGATGCTGAGCTACGTCACAATTACAACCTAAATGAGAAGACACGAGTGAGTGATCACCCGTATGGCTGATGAAGGCAACTCGTATGTGTGATGGATGAATCGTACAATACACAACTTCTAGATGTATATACTATTGGTATATACACTTCAATGATCAGCTCCTTAGCAGTCCATTTGAGTGATTAAACATGTGGGAACCATCATTTGATAACTAGCATGAAATATCTCACAAAATTATAAAAAATATTATAAATCATTCATGAATTATTTACATGAAAACAAACTTACACATCCTTTTTATCTAATCCATATACCAACGACCAAAAACACCTACAAACACTTTAATTCTTCAATTTTCTTCATCTAATTGATCTCTCTCAAGTTCTATCTTCAAGTTCTAAGTGTTCTTCATAAATTCTATTAGTTCTAGTTTCAAAAAATCAAGAATACTCTCAAGTTTACAAGTCTACTTCCAAGCTTTCTAATCCATTTCAAGTGATCATCCAATCTCAAGAAATCTTTCTTATTTACAGTAAGATATCTTTCTAATTCAAGGTAATACTCATATTCAAACTTTGATTCAATTTCTATAACTATAAAAATCTTATTTCGAGTGATAATCTTACTTGAACTTGTTTTCGTGTCATGATTCTACTTCAAGAACTTTCAAGCCATCCAAGAATCCTTTGATGCTAGATCAATTTTTGTCACTTCCAGTAGGTTTACCTACTAAACTTGAGGTAGTAATGATGTTCATAACATCATTCGATTCAAATATATAAAACTATCTTATTCGAAGATTTGAACATGTAATCACTAGAACATAGTTTAGTTAATTCTAAACTTGTTCACAAATAAAGTTAATCCTGCTAACTTGACTTTTAAAATCAACTAAACACATGTGCTATATCTATATGATATGCTAACTTAATGATTTAAAACCTGGAAACACGAAAAACACCGTAAAACCGGACATACGCCGTTGTAGTAACACCGCGGGCTGTTTTGGGTTTGATAATTAAAGATTATGATAAACTTTGATTTAAAAGTTGTTCTTCTGGGAAAATAATTTTCTTATGAACATGAAACTATATCAAAAAATCATGGTTAAACTCAAAGTGGAAGTATGTTTTTCAAAATGGTCATCAAGATGTCGATTTTTCGACGGAAATGAATACCTCTTTAAAAAATGACTTGTAACCTGTATTTCCGACTATAAACTTATACTTTTTCTGTTTAGTTTCATAAATTTTAGTTCATTATGAAACCATAGCAACTTGAATCACTCAAAACAGATTTGAAACGAAGAAATGATGGGTAAAACAAAATTGGATAAATTTGCTAGTTTTAGCTACGAAAATTTTGTAACAAATCTAGACTAAACATATCATAACTAATTTATATTGTATTATACATATTATGTAATCTTGGGATACCATAGACACGTATACAATGTTTTGACATATCATATCGACCCATCTATATATATATTTCGGAACAATCATAGACACTCTATATGGAGTAATATTTGAGTTAGCTATACAGGGTTGAGGTTGATTCCAAAATAATATATATACTTTGAGTTGTGATCTAGACTGAGACTTGTATACACTGGGTCGTGGATTGATTCGAGATAATATATATTGATTTATTTCAGTACATCTAACTGTGGACAACTAGTTGTATGTAACTAACGAGGACTGCTAACTTAACAAACTTAAATCATAAAAACGTAATAAAAAATGTTGTGACTATATTTAAATCATACTTTGATATATATGTACATAGTTGTTATAGGTTCGTGAATTGACCAGTGGCCAAGTCTTATTTCCAACGAAGAAAACATATGTGAAAGTGAGTTATAGTCCCACTTTTAAAATCTAATATTTTTGGGATGAGAATACATGCAGCTTTATAAATGCTTTACAAAATAGACACAAGTATGCGAAACTACATTCTATGGTTGGATTATTAAACCGAATATTGCCCCTTCAAGTCTGGTAGCCTAAGAATTAGGAAAATGACCCCTAATTGACGCGAATCCTAAAGATAGATCTATGGGCCTAACAAACCTCATTCTGGAATTTGGAATGCTTTAATACTTCGATTTATATGGTGATTGCGATTGCCAATTTATGACATACTTGCGAGTATGTGGGGAATATTCTATATGCATTATTGAATGATTTTTATACACTTGTGAGTGTAAGATTATTGAATAAAATAAATCTTGTGGTCTATTATATTAATTTGATAATATATAGGTTAAACCTATAATTCACCAACATTTTTTGTTGACGTTTTAAGCATGTTTATTCTCAGGGGATTATTAAGAGCTTCCGCTGTTGCATACTAAAATAAGGACAAGATTTGGAGTCCATGATTGTATGATATTGTGTAAAAACTGCATTCAAGAAACTTATTTTGATGTAATATATTTTTATTGTAAACCATTGTGTAATGGTCGTGTGTAAACGATATATTTTAGATTATCATTATTTGATAATCTACGTAATGTTTTTTTTTTAAACCTTTATCGATAAAATAAAGATTATGGTTGTTTTAAAAATAAATGCAGTCTTTGAAAAACGTCTCATATTGAGGTCAAAACCTCGCGACGAAATCAATTAATATGGAACGTTTATAATCAATATGAAAGGGACATTTCAGCGCTGACGTGAAGTGTATGTTCTTTTGTTAATTTTACGACCACCCTCATCCATAACACATTTCTTCAAATTAAAAAACTGTCACATCAGCGTCACGTCAACGTTTCTTTCACATCACTCATTCATCACATATCACTACCATCCATTACACACTATCTCACTATAAAATGAAACCACTATATTAGTTCATTAACATAAAAGAATTAGTTTTAATGCAAATTGTACAAAAAAAAGTTGCAGGTATGTGATCAAACATGTCAGAAATTGGCGAAATGGTTGGTTGATCAACATTGGCTAGCAGTGGCGAATCCAGAATGAAAATTCAATATGGTCCTAATTTTTTTTCCATATCTAATTATATTTTAAGGGGCAGTTTAGTGGTTGTTTAACTAAAAAAATCCATAAATTTTAAAAATATATGAGATCCTATAGTTAAAATTTAGTAACGTCCTATACAATTAAAAAAAATACTTTGTATAAAGAAAATGTCACACTAGTGAGTTATGGGACCCTCACCGTTTAAGCTCTATGCCCATGTTGGCAAGCCTTTGACTTGGCCATGCCGTTAGCACTTTTTTTTTTGTTCGCAGATAAAACTTCCCTAGTGATAACTACATTGAATTTCGCTAGTGAGTAAAATCTCTAAGTGACGTGATAGCTTGGTTTGGCTTGGCTTTGCCTAGACTTTGACGTGTAATTCTGGTTATGAATGATAGTGCTCTATAAACATTTTGAAACTTGCACAATAAAATTACAAAACTGAAATTTCCGGTTTTAGCTTTTTGAAAAGTACTTAAATCGTATCATAAGCAAAAGAGCATTGCCAAACCACTATTTTTTGTATGTCTCTCTAGAAATATCATGAGAATGCGTCAAGTTGATGGATATATTATAGACTTTGATACGTTTTCATTTACATGTAATTTTACTTCATTTGTTTTTTATATATAATACTTATTACAGTTAATATTGTGATTATAATGTTATCAGTATAAAATATATAATATATTTGCCGTTTTTAGAATTCTTAACGAAAGTTATGTTAAGATCGTATCCAGAAATATACTCCGGATTTCAATTCCTTTAAAATACAACAAATAATTAAATAGCTTTAAAAGGGAATGACTACATGAGACAGTGTCGAGACGGTCGGGATCTTAAAGAGTAGAGACAGGGCCGAGAGGATCGAGACGGACATAGACTAACGTTGACTTTTTAATATATAAATGTATATACACATATTTTAAAGCTAAAAAAACTTTTATTAACTAGTTTGTACATATAATCGCTATTACCATTAATACAATTCATAAAAGTAACACTAAATTACGTTCATTTTTATTGATTTGACCGACTTTTATCAGATTTTTAACTTTTGACCGGCGTTAACCCGACCTTTCTAGCCTTTGACTTGACTTTTGATTGTTCACCGACATATTAGACGCTGAGACGAGATCGAGACGGGCTAGTACCAAAACGCCACAATAGCTGTCGCAACGGAAGCAATGGACGTCGGTTTCATTTGCAACCATGAATATACCATTTTTAAATTGATGGTTGAAGAAAACTAACTTATTTGACCTAAATAAACCTCCATGTTGAGTGATAATCTCTCAATCTCAATTTAATAGTTCTTAAACAAAAGCTATACAATTTAAGAAATGGCATAATCACATTGTTACTCTTTATTTACTATATAGTTTTGCTCATTATTTTTAACTTAACTTTTTGTCTTACATACATAAATGAAGAGTATAAAAGAACATTGCCTCGTTATTTTTATTTATTTATGAAAGTAAACGATTAATTTGAGACAGTCCAAAAAAAAGGAACTAGGGGTTTAAAAGAGCTGAGCCGAGCTCAAGTTCGGCCGGGCTCGAGCTCGATTCGTTTAAATTTCATAGAGCTCGAGCTCGGATCGGTTCGATCATAATATTTTAAGCTCGAGCTAGACTTGTTTGATATTTTACAAGCTCGAGCTCGGCGGAAGCTTGACTGCTAATTACATAATCTTATTTTTATTTATATTATTCAAATTTATTATATTTCATATATATATATATATATATATATATATATATATATATATATATATATATATATATATATATATATATATATATATATATATATATATATATATATATATATATATTTTGTTGGTGATTTTAGCATGATCCAACATTCATTTTAGGAATTGGATTACTATGTTGAAAGTGTTTTCGAACCATTGATATGTTACACGAATTCGGAGAGTGTGGAGTACACGTTCGTAAAACGTGAGGTGGTTTGAGGTATTGTTTTGGACTTTGAAATAATATTTGGAACTTGAGGAAATGCGAAACGAGACTTGAAAATGCCATACGCACGAAAAACCTTGAGATCCAAAATTGAGTTGCTGGACAGACTTAGCCCGCGGCGCGGCTTAAAGCATAGTTTTCAGGTCGAGGCTTTTTGGAAAATTTCAAGTATTGTGCTTTATTAACCCGCGGCGCGGCTCTTGGGCCCGCGGCGCGGCTTAACACTAGGCTCGCTGAAAAGGTGCCTTTTCAACCCAAAAGGCACGACCGAACCCCAAACGTTTTGGGGTTGTTCTAGGGCATTTAAATTGTGTTTTTACATGTTTTTAAATCATTTTAAGTCTAAATACATGAATGTAAACTTCCAAGTCATTAATGGGTGTGAATCAAAGGTTGTGACTTTTCATCAAACCTTTTTGACCCATTATAAATACACTCTTTGTGTATTTGAAAAAGATTCCAAAATTTTAACCTTTTACACATACTTTCAACTTTAACAATTAGAAGATAAATCTCTGCAATTGTTTTGATTTTTTTCTTTTAGCCAAGATAACAATCTATTCTTTGTCTTATCCCAATCAAAACTTCGTGTAACCTGTGTAGAGACCCGTCCTAATCCATCTGGACGAAGTCCATATCGATTACAAACGGTTCACAATAGTTGATTACATCGCGATGTACTTATCCTCTATATGATACATTTTACAAACATTGCATTCGTTTTTAAAAGACAACTTGCTTTACATCGAAAGTTGATGGCATGCATACCATTTTATAATATATCCAACTATAATTGACTTAGTAATAATCTTGACGAACTCGACGACTCGAATGCAACGTCTTTTGAAATATGTCATGAATGACTCCAAGTAATGTCTCTAGAATGAGCAAATGCACAGCGGAAGATTTCTTTCATACCTGAGAATAAACATGCTGTGATGACCCGGAAATTTTCGATCAAATTTAAACTTTAATCTTTATATATATCCGACACGATAAGCAAAATCTGTAATGTTGAGTCTCGAAAGTTTTGAAACTATATTTCTGTAATCAAATATCCTTTGACCATGCCAAACGATTCACGAACAATTATGTGTAAATAAATATATATATACATATACATATGTCTGATTTTAAGTTGAGTTATATTAATGAAACATTGAACGGATTAGTTATTATGAATATAAGATATGAGATCTATTTTATGAATTTGGAAATGCTATCAAGGTATTGAATGAATTATACTTTACATGAATGTATTTGTTCGATGTAAGTTTATCGACGAGATTAAAAGATAATATCAAATTATTGAATTATCAGATACATTGAATTATGATTAAGAGTATCTGTTAGGAGGTCCACTTTGAATTAGGTAACCCTTATTATTAACCGTATTCGGAAAATGGTAAAGTGAGTTATAAGTAAAGACAAATGTGTCAATTAACGGGAACTAGCCAAATGTTAGTGGAGTTTTCTGTTCGACTTTCTATATAAACGTTAACTAGTTAACCTTCCTATTATTTAGAGTGAAAGTGAAACTTTGGGACTATAGTTATATTATTTAGAAAGTTTAAGGAAAACAAACTAAACGTTGACGCATAAGGAAATTATATTTTTTTTAAAGTATAAACGTTATAGGATATAATATTATAAACGATCTTCAAATATACTTTGAAATATAATTAAAATCTAAATATTTTATTAAAGTATTTCAAACCTATATATTATAAATATATTTTAATTTAGTCAAAAGACGTTTTGGTTTAAGCTAATGTCATTAAATATACTTCGATAACTAACGAGACTATGATTTATAAAAGGAAATGACCAAAACACTCAAAAGATTAAGTTACACTCTGAGTGGGTTAGTTTTTAATTAATTTAAGTCTAGTTATTAATATAGGTACATGTCACAAAATGTTTAATTTAAAATAAAATATTTTGACAAACAACGAGACTTGGATTTATAGAAGTAAATGACCACAATGCTCAACTTTATAAGTGATATTTTTATAAATGTAATTTATTGTTATGTAAGTCTAATTTTTGTAAAAGGTACACGTCGCGTAATATAAAGGGCTAGTTTTCTAAACGTACGAAAGTGCGCCCGAAAAACGGAAAGTGGTACATGAGTTGTGAGACCACGACCGTGTCATTTTTGTAAAAATTATATTTTTACCATGAGCATAAATATAATATAATATTTAATTAATTCTAAAGATTAAATATATTATATATTAAATAATATTTATATATATGTTATAAACGTGCATATGTGAATTGGAATATGAAAGTGTCGGCAAGGAGGGTTAGGTGAGTTAAATGAGTTTATATGTCGATCGATTTGAGCACACTCATATCATTCTTTCATGTCACATACTCCGTAATATTATTATTTATTTTATATTATGATCATTATTTTTGATATTAAGATTATTAATATTAATCTTATTAATATTAGTATTAGTATTATTAGGAGCGATATTATTAGTATTATTACACATAAAATATTACGACGAGGTCATGAACGAATTATTTCAAAATGTGTTTTTCGAGTGGGATAGGGCTAAGGAAATTATGGGTTATAGCTATGGAGGTGATGGGAATGGTTCATGGGTATGCTCGTGAGGTCAACCTAGTGTTTATCATCTCCGTTGCGTTTACGAACCTTTCCTACAATATTGAACCTCAATATTGATACGTGAGTACTCATAAATTTATTTTTACATATTAATAGTGTATCCCTGACTAGTGCTCGAGAAAATAGGATCATGCATGCTTGTACATTTGATATTGCCCTTAGATAGGTTATGTTGAATCTTAAAGGTTGTTATACTATGGATGAAATAAGGTATAAGATATGCATGTCATTGGAAAGCTAGCGAAAAATTAAGAACTTTTCATTTAGATATCGAATGGATTCGATGAACGGTTAGAAAGTTTTGAATTAAACACTTAATTTCGTAATTAAGATTGCTAATGATAATTAGTGAACTAAATTTTTGGGTAATAAAAAGTGGTTATTTGGATTCTACTCGTCGAGTAGATGAATTTTCATATAAAGCACGTCTCGTTTCGTTGAACGGTTGTCAAGTTATGGATAAAATAAATTTTGTAAATTTTGATGAAACGTCGATACGGAAACTGAAATTCTCGCTGACCTGCGTTGTTTCAGATTAAAACAAAAATACCACTAAATTCTTTGCTGTAAGGTCTAACAAACGACTCTGGCCGTTTGTCAATTCGAGTCTCGACGATTTTTCTAAAAATCGCCAAAGTTGACTGTTTGGTCACATTTTAAAATTCTAAAAAGAGCTGGAACTTTTTATTAAAAATGTCAGTTTTGTATCAGTTGCCATGGTCGACCTGATGTGTGTTTACTTTTGCCAAAAATCATGTTATATCTTTGTGGTAACGAGAATTTGAAGGCTTTGACCGCTTGTCAATCCGGGTTTCGAGGAATTTTCTAAAAATCTCCAAAGTAGGCTACTCGGTCACTTTTGTAAATTTATTAAAGCTGAAAAATTAACTTTGAAACGCCGAAACCGCGTTGGCAACTACGAGTTGTCTAGATTTAGTTTACTTCTGTAAAAATTTATGCTTAATCTTTTTGGTAATGTGTAACTTTTATCTTTGGCCGTTTATCAATCGGAGTTTCGATAATTTTTCTAAAAATCGCTGAAGTGGTCGTTTAGTCATGTTTGACCGAAAAAAAATCATTTTTGTATAAGTTATTGTATTTTTGCATGCGACCTCGTTTTTACTTTAACCTTTGACTTTTGACCTTGAACTTTGACTTTTCCCGTTAACTTTTCAGTTAATTTTTTTGTGTTGACTTTCTCTAAATACTAAAATACTATTTTATGATTATGATACCATTTGTGTTACATTGTTTCACACGTCACCTTTTACTAGAATTTTAAATGAGCATGGGTAATATAACATGTTACTATACTGTTGAGTCAGACTCGAGCATTAGGATTGTGGTACACTATGACTTGGCCTAATTTGTTAGACAAATATTGACCGTCATATAAATATATATAATTAATATAGGTTCGTGAATCCAAGGCCAACCTTACACTTGTTCGATGATGTTATATGTATTTTTACTACAAAATACAGTATGGTGAGTTTCATTTGCCTTTTTTCCCTTTATATTTTTGGGACTGAGAATACATGCGCTTTTATAAATGTTTGACGAAATAGACACAAGTAATTGAAACTACATTCTATGGTTGAATTATCGAAATCGAATATGCCCCTTTTTATTAAAGTCTGGTAATCTAAGAATTAGGGAACAGACACCCTAATTGACGCGAATCCTAAAGATAGATCTATTGGGCCTAACAAACCCCATCCAAAGTACCGGATGCTTTAGTACTTCGAAATTTATATCATGTCCGAAGGAGGATCCCGGAATGATAGGGGATATTCTTATATGTATCTAGTTAATGTCGGTTACCAGGTGTTCACCATATGAATGATTATTTTTGTCTCTATGCATGGGACGTATATTTAAGACAACTGGAAATGAAATTCTTGTGGTCTATAAAAATGATGAAAATAAATGATTATGATAAACTAATGAACTCACCAACCTTTTGGTTGACACTTGAAAGCATGTTTATTCTCAGGTTTGAAAGAGATCTTCCGCTGTGCATTAGCTGATTTTAAAGATATTACTTGGAGTCATTCATGACATATTTCAAAAGACGTTGCATTCGAGTCGTTGAAGTTCATTAAAGATTATATTTAAGTAGATGACAGATTAGGTCATTTATAGTTTGGATATTATGAAATGGTATGCATGCCTGTCAACTTTCGATGTAAATGAAAGCTTTTCTTTTAAAACGAATGCAATGTTTGTAAAATGTATCATATAGAGGTCAAATACCTCGCGATGTAATCATATGTTATTGTATTCGTCCTTATGGATTGGGACGGGTCATCTCATGTGGTATCAGAGCGGTGGTCTTAGCGAACCAGGTCTTGCATTAGTGTGTCTAACTAATAGTTGTTTAGATGCATTAGTGAGTCTGGACTTCGACCGTGTCTGCATGTCAAAAGTTTTGCTTATCATTTAGTCGGAAATCATCTACCTACCATCCTTAGGAAATTACCTGATTATCATTCTTTAGTCTATACGCGTTTTATTGCATTTATTGCATAATAGTGTATAGACGAAATCTTATCCTGGCATATCTGTTACTGTGAACTTTGACTGACATCTTTCAAAGTTTCTTCCGTAATTTATGGGATTTTGATAATATATATACATATGTAAATTATGTATTGAAGAATATCAAATCTAATTCCTATAATCTATTTCATAACAAAATTCTTTCCCTAATCATACAAGATGGATCCCTCAACCAGTTCGAACTCCTCAGATTTCAATAGCTATGTCGATATGGATTTCCATTCGAGCTCCGAAAACAGTGTGACCGGAATAGATCAACCAATCAGTCATCATCTATTCTGGATGAAATGGGGATGGGTTCGTAGCCTCCTCAATTATTGGAGACAAGAAGAAGGTGATCCTTTCCATCCACCACATTACCCTCTTGGCGATGAAACTGAAGCACTTACCGGCGAACCTGTTCGTGAAACCATTTTCTCTCTCATTTCCAGAGTATCTCGTCACGATTATATACTACATCAAATTCTAGATTTTATTTATCCGCTCGTCCCAACCAACAATCATCCCGGTATACTAGCAGAAGTTAACGAACTTCGTGCTCGTGTGACGGCTTTGGAGCTTATGGTGCAAGGATTACAAACACCATCAGCAGCACCAGCAGCATAATCAGTACCGCCAGTAACATCAACATCGCAAGCCTCAATACCCTAAGCACCAGCAGCATCACCGGCATCAACAACACCACCATCAACAACAGGATCATTACCACCACCAACAATCACATATGCATCACACACCTCAATATCCCAATCTATATATATGATATCAACGTCACACGCACCAAAGATACCAAGGAGTACCAACAACAACAAATGATGAAGTATTGATTCATAACTTCATCGGAGAAACATTCTGTGGTGATTATGTAATCTCTAAAGTTTTAGAGATTATCTATCTCAGCCTTAACCAAAAACTAGATGAGTGGACAGAGATGATAGAGAGAAGAACCGAAACCCTAACAAGACTAGTGCGTAAGGTACAAGCTAGACTTGTTTTACCAACAACATCAGCAGTACCAATAGCCTCACCAACACAGTCAAATGCTGTCAACATAGTGAGAATCGTCAACACCTCCAACCTCACAAGCTTCGCCAGTTCAAGAATCACTGTGGAAATCATTACGAATTAATAACGAGTATATTATATCAACGAGTTATGAAGTATTAACTCAGTTCCTCCAAAGAATTTATATGTATATCCTATATATATATATAAAAAAAAAAAATTAACCATAATAAATCTTTCTGTACTAAGCTATTATGTATGGAACTTAACTATCCGGTTAATTCATATTACTAATATGCTATGATGTACATTATTCGTTAACAATTTCATCATTGTTAACCACAATCTCTGCTTCAATTCAATGAATTCCGTCTCATAATAAGTCATGTGTATCATTCAATAACATGTTTGATTTTACACTTTCATCTTCGATGCACTCGAAACTTTCTAGAAAACATCAATCGTACTTTGCGAAGTTCGCAAGAATTCTTCAAGCGTCAACATCCTTCATTGAAGAATATCAATAAGAATAAATATTGAAGTATTGACTACATTAGTGAAATACTCCGCAAAGATTATGAAATCTCTAATGTTTTAGAAAAAAAAAAAATTTCATTTCTAATTCAATCTGAAAATCAAATGAGCTTAGTATGATTTAAACTCATTGAATCTGTATTACATCTGAAGAAAATATATTCACATATATTTTCATAAGGACTGTAATGAAAATTCTTATTCAAAACATTATTTGTGAATTTTTTTTAACGGGTAGGTAATACCCGAGAGATGTCTAAATTCACAATTAATATGTTACATTCTTTGAATCTGATTCAGCAATCACCAACTGTATTCACTACTCTCTCAACAATATACATTCTTTCGTAAAAATCAAAATAACTATTCTCATCCAAATTTGATTACATATTCTAATTTTGACAAATCAAAAAAATCCAAGTCAAGATTTAACAGAAGACATCACTCTTAGAATTCCTACATCTATCAAAGTCATACTTTGAATTCAAAACTGTGACAGAACATCACTTTTATTCGTAACACTCAGAAATAGATGAAATTCATTCGGGAATCAGGACGATTTTATCATTTGGATATTGACTATGAGAATCTGCATTTAAAACCCTTCGAAATCCTGGAAGACACTTCAAACATTGAACAATCGAGATGATGATCCAACCACACATTATCCGAAGTCTTGTACCTGAAAAGCTCTCGAAACCAAAGTCGTAGTTTAACACGTACCCTCGTCGAATTCTTTAGCATTTATTAGCAAAAACAACACTTCGATTTCTTTTCAAAGTAGCCAATTTTGTCACAGCTCCAGCAAGTCAATTTCGATTTCTCAGTCGGACTAGTCTTATTATAACCCCGATAGATACGTTGCTCTTTCGTCATTATTACTGAGGAACCTTTCATATTCCACCATATTACCACCAGCGTTTAATCATCTGAAACACGATTCTTCTGAACCCACCTCGGATTGATAACCAGAGATTCAGATATTATAGCATTAAATGCAGAGGAAACATAAAAATGGTAGAAGGTTTAAACGGTCAAAATTTTGATGATAAAAGATAGTGAGTTGGTAAAGCTCAGAAAAAGAAAGGATTTTGTACTGAAAAACGGATTGAGCAAAGTATGAGGGAAGCCGTGGACAAATCATAGAGACTGAATCTGCCTTCAAAGGATCTAAATGATTCAGTGCCTGCTGAACTCGTTAGCAAACACCTTACTTCTTATTCTAAACCTTCACAGACAGATATTCTTCATCATCATCATATCTTAAATATTATAAGATATCTTCGTATCTTCCATTATACATATTCTCCATATTTCTGGAAATATCATCATAACTATTCTTATCAAGTATCATTTATCTCTCCGTAATATCTGCAAAATAAAAGAGACTGTGTTAGTTTCTAAATTCTGAAAAATTCGAATATGAATGTTTTTGAAGTAGTGTTGGGAACTGATGCATGAGTTAGTATAATATAATGACACTTGATCAACGTCATTATATTACAGTAATTCATGCTGAGTTTCTAATGGACGTGATGATTCACAGGACATACCGTCATCATGTGTCATTTACACGACTCTTACATTCTATCTAACCTCTAAATATATCAAGAAAATATTTCTTGATGATTCGGCCTTTTTCAGGATATTCTGGTAATTTGACAAATCAAGATATTACCCTTTCAAATTCTAACTTAGAACAATTACTATGTTCATTCTGAAATCCATACCTACGAATTCTGGACCATTACAAGAGCTATTTAATCGCAAGAAGAAGAAACGAAAGGACAAAGCTCCGAAATAGAAACTGGGGTATAAACTGCAGCAAATAGAAGAGAACATTAACTGTGGATGACAATGATTATAGAAGACAGAAGCAGGAACATCGAAGTATAAGGGAAGATATAAAACCCAACAACCACCCGTAAATTATAAACCGTATATGTCAATGCATATAGCAACGTAAAGACACGGGAGAACTAAAAACACTATAAACCCTAGAGTATAGTAAAAGTAAATAGATTCTTCTGTTGGCAGATTAAAAAGAAGAATGACAGATATGAACGTTAAAAGGATATCAAAGATCAGGATGGGATGGAGCATATTAATGAATACTTTAAAGTATGAATTGAGGAAGAAAGAATAGAAGGTGTGAGTTGTAAGGAAACGAAGGGGGTGGATTTATAGATAGAGCAATCAAAGCAGATTATCGCGTATAACCAAAGAGGATCCTAATCTCCTTAATTACCGACGAATCAAATCTTATTATGGAGATCTTCTTCTAAATTCCTTAAATTTCGGAAATCAATCTTGACTACGCCACCTGTTAGGTCAAACCTGCATTTATTCATTTTCACTCTTAGGTGATAGCTTCATTCGTGCTCTTCACAAAAACAAATCGTTTTATCTATATCACTCAATTATGATAAAACTCTATTATCGATTCATATTCGTCATGAAAACATTTTATTAGTTAGCCATGACGACCTCGATCAAATTTCGGGACGAAATTTCTTTTAACGGGTAGGTAATGTGATGACCCGGAAATTTTCGATCAAATTTAAACTTTAATCTTTATATATATCCGACACGATAAGCAAAATCTGTAATGTTGAGTCTCGAAAGTTTTGAAACTATATTTCTGTAATCAAATATCCTTTGACCATGCCAAACGATTCACGAACAATTATGTGTAAATAAATATATATATACATATACATATGTCTGATTTTAAGTTGAGTTATATTAATGAAACATTGAACGGATTAGTTATTATGAATATAAGATATGAGATCTATTTTATGAATTTGGAAATGCTATCAAGGTATTGAATGAATTATACTTTACATGAATGTATTTGTTCGATGTAAGTTTATCGACGAGATTAAAAGATAATATCAAATTATTGAATTATCAGATACATTGAATTATGATTAAGAGTATCTGTTAGGAGGTCCACTTTGAATTAGGTAACCCTTATTATTAACCGTATTCGGAAAATGGTAAAGTGAGTTATAAGTAAAGACAAATGTGTCAATTTACGGGAACTAGCCAAATGTTAGTGGAGTTTTCTGTTCGACTTTCTATATAAACGTTAACTAGTTAACCTTCCTATTATTTAGAGTGAAAGTGAAACTTTGGGAATATAGTTATATTATTTAGAAAGTTTAAGGAAAACAAACTAAACGTTGACGCATAAGGAAATTATATTTTTTTTAAAGTATAAACGTTATAGGATATAATATTATAAACGATCTTCAAATATACTTTGAAATATAATTAAAATCTAAATATTTTATTAAAGTATTTCAAACCTATATATTATAAATATATTTTAATTTAGTCAAAAGACGTTTTGGTTTAAGCTAATGTCATTAAATATACTTCGATAACTAACGAGACTATGATTTATAAAAGGAAATGACCAAAACACTCAAAAGATTAAGTTACACTCTGAGTGGGTTAGTTTTTAATTAATTTAAGTCTAGTTATTAATATAGGTACATGTCACAAAATGTTTAATTTAAAATAAAATATTTTGACAAACAACGAGACTTGGATTTATAGAAGTAAATGACCACAATGCTCAACTTTATAAGTGATATTTTTATAAAGGTAATTTATTGTTATGTAAGTCTAATTTTTGTAAAAGGTACACGTCGCGTAATATAAAGGGCAAGTTTTCTAAACGTACGAAAGTACGCCCGAAAAACGGAAAGTGGTACATGAGTTGTGAGACCACGACCGTGTCATTTTTGTAAAAATTATATTTTTACCATGAGCATAAATATAATATAATATTTAATTAATTCTAAAGATTAAATATATTATATATTAAATAATATTTATATATATGTTATAAACGTGCATATGTGAATTGGAATATGAAAGTGTCGGCAAGGAGGGTTAGGTGAGTTAAATGAGTTTATATGTCGATCGATTTGAGCACACTCATATCATTCTTTCATGTCACATACTCCGTAATATTATTATTTATTTTATATTATGATCATTATTTTTGATATTAAGATTATTAATATTAATCTTATTAATATTAGTATTAGTATTATTAGGAGCGATATTATTAGTATTATTACACATAAAATATTACGACGAGGTCATGAACGAATTATTTCAAAATGTGTTTTTCGAGTGGGATAGGGCTAAGGAAATTATGGGTTATAGCTATGGAGGTGATGGGAATGGTTCATGGGTATGCTCGTGAGGTCAACCTAGTGTTTATCATCTCCGTTGTGTTTACGAACCTTTCCTACAATATTGAACCTCAATATTGATACGTGAGTACTCCTAAATTTATTTTTACATATTAATAGTGTATCCCTGACTAGTGCTCGAGAAAATAGGATCATGCATGCTTGTACATTTGATATTGCCCTTAGATAGGTTATGTTGAATCTTAAAGGTTGTTATACTATGGATGAAATAAGGTATAAGATATGCATGTCATTGGAAAGCTAGCGAAAAATTAAGAACTTTTCATTTAGATATCGAATGGATTCGATGAACGGTTAGAAAGTTTTGAATTAAACACTTAATTTCGTAATTAAGATTGCTAATGATAATTAGTGAACTAAATTTTTGGGTAATAAAAAGTGGTTATTTGGATTCTACTCGTCGAGTAGATGAATTTTCATATAAAGCACGTCTCGTTTCGTTGAACGGTTGTCAAGTTATGGATAAAATAAATTTTGTAAATTTTGATGAAACGTCGATACGGAAACTGAAATTCTCGCTGACCTGCGTTGTTTCAGATTAAAACAAAAATACCACTAAATTCTTTGCTGTAAGGTCTAACAAACGACTCTGGCCGTTTGTCAATTCGAGTCTCGACGATTTTTCTAAAAATCGCCAAAGTTGACTGTTTGGTCACATTTTAAAATTCTAAAAAGAGCTGGAACTTTTTATTAAAAATGTCAGTTTTGTATCAGTTGCCATGGTCGACCTGATGTGTGTTTACTTTTGCCAAAAATCATGTTATATCTTTGTGGTAACGAGAATTTGAAGGCTTTGACCGCTTGTCAATCCGAGTTTCGAGGAATTTTCTAAAAATCTCCAAAGTAGGCTACTCGGTCACTTTTGTAAATTTATTAAAGCTGAAAAATTAACTTTGAAACGCCTAAACCGCGTTGGCAACTACGAGTTGTCTAGATTTAGTTTACTTCTGTAAAAATTTATGCTTAATCTTTTTGGTAATGTGTAACTTTTATCTTTGGCCGTTTATCAATCGGAGTTTCGATAATTTTTCTAAAAATCGCTGAAGTGGTCGTTTAGTCATGTTTGACCGAAAAAAAATCATTTTTGTATAAGTTATTGTATTTTTGCATGCGACCTCGTTTTTACTTTAACCTTTGACTTTTGACCTTGAACTTTGACTTTTCCCGTTAACTTTTCAGTTAATTTTTTTGTGTTGACTTTCTCTAAATACTAAAATACTATTTTATGATTATGATACCATTTGTGTTACGTTGTTTCACACGTCACCTTTTACTAGAATTTTAAATGAGCATGGGTAATATAACATGTTACTATACTGTTGAGTCAGACTCGAGCATTAGGATTGTGGTACACTATGACTTGGCCTAATTTGTTAGACAAATATTGACCGTCATATAAATATATATAATTAATATAGGTTCGTGAATCCAAGGCCAACCTTACACTTGTTCGATGATGTTATATGTATTTTTACTACAAAATACAGTATGGTGAGTTTCATTTGCCTTTTTTCCCTTTATATTTTTGGGACTGAGAATACATGCGCTTTTATAAATGTTTGACGAAATAGACACAAGTAATTGAAACTACATTCTATGGTTGAATTATCGAAATCGAATATGCCCCTTTTTATTAAAGTCTGGTAATCTAAGAATTAGGGAACAGACACCCTAATTGACGCGAATCCTAAAGATAGATCTATTGGGCCTAACAAACCCCATCCAAAGTACCGGATGCTTTAGTACTTCGAAATTTATATCATGTCCGAAGGAGGATCCCGGAATGATAGGGGATATTCTTATATGTATCTAGTTAATGTCGGTTACCAGGTGTTCACCATATGAATGATTATTTTTGTCTCTATGCATGGGACGTATATTTAAGAGAACTGGAAATGAAATTCTTGTGGTCTATATAAATGATGAAAATAAATGATTATGATAAACTAATGAACTCACCAACCTTTTGGTTGACACTTGAAAGCATGTTTATTCTCAGGTTTGAAAGAGATCTTCCGCTGTGCATTAGCTGATTTTAAAGATATTACTTGGAGTCATTCATGACATATTTCAAAAGACGTTGCATTCGAGTCGTTGAAGTTCATTAAAGATTATATTTAAGTAGATGACAGATTAGGTCATTTATAGTTTGGATATTATGAAATGGTATGCATGCCTGTCAACTTTCGATGTAAATGAAAGCTTTTCTTTTAAAACGAATGCAATGTTTGTAAAATGTATCATATATAGGTCAAATACCTCGCGATGTAATCATATGTTATTGTATTCGTCCTTATGGATTGGGACGGGTCATCTCACATGCTTTCAAGTGTCAACCAAAAGGTTGGTGAGTTCATTAGTTTAACATAAATAATCATTTTCATCATTTTAATAGACCACAATATTTTGATTTTCAGTTCTCATAAATAAACGTCCCATGCATAGAGACAAAAATATCATTCATATGGTGAACACCTGGTAACCGACATTAACAAGATGCATATAAGAATATCCCCAATCATTCCGGGAAATCCTTCGGACATGATAAAAACAAACTCAAAGTACTAAAGCATCCGCTACAACGGATGTGGTTCGTTAGGCCCAATAGATCTATCTTTAGGATTCGCGTCAATTAGTAGACTGGTTTACTAATTCTTAGGTTACCAAGTAAAAGGGGCATATTCGGCTTCGATCATTCAACCATATAATGTAGTTTCGATTACTTGTGTCTATTTCGTAAGCATTTATAAAACAGCGCATGTATTCTCAGCCCAAAAATATATAATGCAAAAGCAATTAAAAAGGGAGCAAATGAAACTCACAATACTGTATTTTGTAGTAAAAATACATATGACGACATTGAACAATGCAGGGTTGGCCTCGGATTCACGAACCTATATCATTTGTATATTTATTAATATACATAATCGTAATCGATCAAATTTATATATATAACTTTATTAGTTATATTATTTTTATGTTGAATATATATATATATATATATATATATATATATATATATATATATATATATATATATATATATATATATATATATATATATATATATATGTTTCATTTATTCATTTTGTTATATAAAAATATTAATTTTTGTTATGTTATATATATTAAATATATTTATATATAAATATTATTTGGTTGTTTAAGTAGTATTTTAATAATACTAAGATAACATTTTAGGTGATAACAATAATAATAATGATAGTACTAATAATAATGATAATAGTATTGTAAGACCCAAATATTTCATAGTACATATGTGTGAATAAGTGATTCAAGTTGTGGGGTTTACGTTGTATATAATTAAAAGGCAAAAGAAGCTGAACTGAGCATTTTGCGCGCCGCGCCATTACCGGCTGACAGATTCTTTTTTCTTTTTAAATTAGATATTTTAAGGGCATTTTGGTAAAACCACTTAAGGTCTGACTTTAAGGCTTGGATCAGTTGTTTGGAGTGTCATTTACTCCATATTCACCCACCTTATCATCTTCCAATCAATTCTAGAGAGAGAGTTAGATTCTAGAGTGAGAGAGCTCAAATTAAGGAAGAAGAAACTCGAATCGGGTCAAAGTGCAAGCACTAAAGTTGTTCATCTCCTCATTTACTATGTTTTGATAGTTGTGGTAAGCCCTAAACCTAATTTCCTTGTTTTAATTGTTTAAGAGTTAGGGTTTGTGTAGGTAATGAACACTAAGACCCATTTGTTAGTGAATTTGGGTGTTTTGGGTGAAATTGGGTTATGTTGACTCAAAGATGACTAACTAGGATTTTTCAAGCATTAATTGTTGTTAATAAACCTTAATTAGTTAGTAAATTGCTAGAACACCAATATTTATGTAAATGGATGTTAAGTGGGTTAGTGGATGACCCGAAATGGGTGTGTTGACCCTAAACGGGCCAAACGGGTCAAAATGGACCTAAGTTGGTTAATGTTTGCGTTTAGTGCATAAACCTTGTTCTAAAATGTGTTTTGAACCTATCTTGGCAAATGATTAGGGTTTTGGTGCGAGATGACCCAATATTAGGGTTAGGTGTCCAAATGGGTCAAAATGACCTAGAAATGGTGAGTGTTGCGAGTTTGACCAACTTGAACAAATGATTGATTATATATACTTTGTAATAGGGGCGTTACCTTGAAGTTTCAAGCTTGGTTTATTGATTCACCGAAGGCGAAAGGTGAGTGGAATAATTATATGCGTAGATATATAATGTGTTTATTTGTGTAGCGTGATATGTGAAGTGTCGATGTGCTAAGACACCACGTTCACGTAACGAGTGAAGTGTGAAATGTCCCGTTCTTATTGATTAAAAACGTTCCATATTAATTGATTTCGTTGCGAGGTTTTGACATCTATATGAGACGTTTTTCAAAGACTGCATTCATTTTAAAACAAACCATAACCTTTATTTCATCAATAAAGGTTTAAAAAGCTTTACGTAGATTATCAAATAATGATACTCTAAAATATCCTGTTTACACACGACCATTACATAATGGTTTACAATACAAATATGTTACAACAAAATAAGTTTCTTGAATGCAGTTTTTACACAATATCATACAAGCATGGACTCCAAATCTCGTCCTTATTTAAGTATGCGATAGCGGAAGCTCTTAATAATCACCTGAGAATAAACATGCTTAAAACGTCAACAAAAATGTTGGTGAGTTATAGGTTTAACCTATATATATCAAATCATAATAATAGACCACAAGATTTTATATTTCAATACATATCCCATACATAGAGATAAAAATAATTCATATGGTGAACACCCGGTAACCGACATTAACAAGATGCATATATATATATAAGAATATCCCCATCATTCCGGGACACCCTTCGGATATGATATAAATTTCGAAGTACTAAAGCATCCGGTACTTTGGATGGGGTTTGTTAGGCCCAATATATCTATCTTTAGGATTCGCGTCAATTAGGGTGTCTGTTCCCTAATTCTTAGATTACCAGACTTAATAAAAAGGGGCATATTCGATTTCGATAATTCAACCATAGAATGTAGTTTCACGTACTTGTGTCTATTTTGTAAATCATTTATAAAACCTGCATGTATTCTCATCCCAAAAATATTAGATTTTAAAAGTGGGACTATAACTCACTTTCACAGATTTTTACTTCGTCGGGAAGTAAGACTTGGCCACTGGTTGATTCACGAACCTATAACAATATATACATATATATCAAAGTATGTTTAAAATATATTTACAACACTTTTAATATATTTTGATGTTTTAAGTTTATTAAGTCAGCTGTCCTCGTTAGTAACCTACAACTAGTTGTCCACAGTTAGATGTACAGAAATAAATCGATAAATATTATCTTGAATCAATCCACGACCCAGTGTATACGTATCTCAGTATTGATCACAACTCAAACTATATATATTTTGGAATCAACCTCAACCCTGTATAGCTAACTCCAACATTCACATATAGAGTGTCTATGGTTGTTCCGAAATATATATAGATGTGTCGACATGATAGGTCGAAACATTGTATACGTGTCTATGGTATCTCAAGATTACATAATATACAATACAAGTTGATTAAGTTATGGTTGGAATAGATTTGTTACCAATTTTCACGTAGCTAAAATGAGAAAAATTATCCAATCTTGTTTTACCCATAACTTCTTCATTTTAAATCCGTTTTGAGTGAATCAAATTGCTATGGTTTCATATTGAACTCTATTTTATGAATCTAAACAGGAAAAGTATAGGTTTATAGTCGGAAAAATAAGTCACAAGTCATTTTTGTAAAGGTAGTCATTTCAGTCGAAAGAACGACGTCTAGATGACCATTTTAGAAAACATACTTCCACTTTGAGTTTAACCATAATTTTTAGATATAGTTTCATGTTCATAATAAAAATCATTTTCTCAGAATAACAACTTTTAAATCAAAGTTTATCATAGTTTTTAATTAACTAACCCAAAACAGCCCGCGGTGTTACTACGACGGCGTAAATCCGGTTTTACGGTGTTTTTCGTGTTTCCATGTTTTAAATCATTAAGTTAGCATATCATATAGATATAGAACATGTGTGTAGTTAATTTTAAAAGTCAAGTTATAAGGATTAACTTTTGTTTGCGAACAAGTTTAGAATTAACTAAACTATGTTCTAATGATTACGAATTTAAACCTTCGAATAAGATAGTTTTATATATATGAATCGAATGATGTTATGAACATCATTACTACCTCAAGTTTAGTAGGTAAACCTACTGGAAGTGACAAGAAATGATCTAGCTTCAAAGGATCTTGGATGGCTTGAAAGTTCTTGAAGTAGGATCATGACACAAAAACAAGTTCAAGTAAGATTTTTACTCGAATTAAGATAGTTTATAGTTATAGAAATTGAATCAAAGTTTGAATATGAATATTACCTTGAATAAGAAAGATAACCTACTGTATATAACAAAGGTTTCTTGATCTTAGATGATTACTTGGAATGGATTAGAAAGCTTGGAAGTAAATTAGTAAACTTGAAGGGATTTTTGAAGTGTTCTTGAAGTGTTCTTCCTATGATGATTATAGCTTGATTCTTGAAGTGATTTTTGATGAAGATGATGATTAACTACTGGAAAAATACGTTCATAATAGTGTGTGTGTGTGTTGAGAGAAAATTAGAAAGAGAATTGGAAGTGAAATGGAGTGAATGATGAGTGGTAATTGGTGAGTGGTGAGTGGGGTTAAAAGGAGTTCTAGTTAGTTGACTAGCTCATGGTAGAAGTTAAAATTGATTAGTCATACATGACATAATCAAGAGTGGAATCCTATGCTAGTTCCTATTGGTATATACTCATAGTAAGTACGTTTTGAAGCTGTGTATAATACGGGTAAGAATACGACTAGAATTCTTGATGAAAGAAAAGAATGGAAAAGTAACTGTAACCATTTTCGTTAAGTATGAGTGTTTTGATATATGTCTTGAAGTCTTTCAAAAGTATTTTAATACATCTAAATACACTACATGTATATACATTTTAACTGAGTCGTTAAGTCATCGTTAGTCGTTACATGTAAGTGTTGTTTTGAAACCTTTAAGTTAACGATCTCAATTAATGTTGTTAACCCATTGTTTATTATATCTAATGAGATGTTAAATTATTATATTATCATGATATTATGATATATTAATATATCTTAATATGATATATATACATTTAAATGTCGTTACAACGATAATCGTTACATATATGTCTCGTTTCGAAATCCTTAAGTTAGTAGTCTTGTTTATATGTATATAACTCATTGTTAATATACTTATGGAGATACTTACTTATCATAATCTCATGTTAACCATATGTATATCCATATATATATCATCATGTCGTTTTTACAAGTTTTAACGTTCGTGAATCGCCGGTCAACTTGGGTGGTCAATTGTCTATATGAAACATATTTCAATTAATCAAGTCTTAACAAGTTTGATTGCTTAACATGTTGGAAACATTTAATCATGTAAATATCAATCTCAATTAATATATATAAACATGGAAAAGTTCGGGTCACTACAAAGTGTCGATGTGTTAAGACGCCACTCGGGAGTGAAGCATCGATGTGTTAAGATGCCACTTCGTGAGATGTAACGAGTGAAGTGTCGATGTGTTAAGACACCACTCGGGGTGAAGTGTCGATGTGTTAAGACACCACCCGGGGTGAAGTATCGAAGTGCTAAGATGCCACCCGAGGGGTTAGTGTGCGACGTGTTAAGTGCACTAATGGTTGTTGTGAACACCAACGATCTTTAAACACCGTTCCTTGTACGATTGGTTAACCATGGTTATTGTGTTGTAGTGTAAGCATATTACTTTTGTTCTTGTTATATATGCTTTTGGTTATGCTAGCTTGATTATGGGAAGTTATAGCTTGTATTTAGGACGATAAGCTAATTGTGACTGCTAGCATGTATACGGTATGCGCGTAAGTGTTTGCAAGTAGATATATTATATATGTATGTGTATAATTATTGCATTCACTAAGCTTTGCTTACCCTCTCGTTGTTTACCTTTTTATAGGTTCGATTGTGGACAAGGGTAAGGGCATTATCTTGGATTAGAGATCCCGCTTTGTTGATTAGGGGAAGCTTTTTGGAAGTGTTAGTTCTTGGAGGTTGACCGAGACAAACCTGCAAAGGGGGAAACATGTGGGGGATTAGCGCACCGCTAAGTGAATGGAATCTATCTAACAGATATAGCTTAAGCCACACACAAGCTATATACTAACAACAACACTTGCTAACTACTAACTAGCATACAATAAGACAATACGAGGATCGGCGGCTTGTACGAGCACACGACTCTCAGCTGATCGGGCCTGAGTCTACCGATAGTCCCTGCTACTCAATTCACAGTATAGTTATCCAGATGCAGGGGGTGCATCGTTCACACTCTACTCAACAATGAGTAGCCTATGGACCCAACCTCCCCTAGGCACGGTTGACCTCATACTGACTCTAACCTCTCCTAGGCACGTTCTCGAGTCCCCAGTCTATGGACCCAACCTCCCCTAGGCCCGACTGGTGCCAATCACACAGTGTATACATAATTCACATACAACATCAGGCAAATGATATTATTCTATCATAGCAATTCCTACACTATGCATGGTAAAAGAGTCAACCACAGTAGCATGATATGCTACTTAAACTCTATCCGTAGATAGACCCACTCACCAATTACCAGCAACTGCTCACTTATTATTTCTGAGCTTCCTCCTTGTCCTTTTCTCCTGAGAACAGCAAAAACCAAGTTAGAATAGTGTTCCCATCAAGATTAAACACACTGACAGTGAATTATAGCAAATTTGTAAAAAAAATGCGTCCGCTAAAATTTTCATGCTTAAAACTTATGCACTTTCAGAATCAGAATTTACATCCTGAAAATCATAAAAACACGCGGACAGCATAACAGCTATAAATCAACACTTAGTAAAAATTTCACTGTCTAAGACCATCGGTCGATGGTCCCATCCATCGGCCGATCATCAACACACCATCGGTCGATGGTCTCCCACAATCAGTCGATCATCAAAATTACATCAGCTGGTCAAAATCTCACACCATCGGTCGATGGTCTTGTCCACTGGCCGATCGACCCTCACCATCGGTCGATGGTCAACGACCATCGGCCGAAGGTAGTTCATCAGCTGCAACAGCAGCAAAGTGACGGGTTTCAACCCAAAATCATCAAATCTCAACTTTGGACACGTTTTTGACCTCAAAAACTGGTAACATCTTTTACACTAAACATTTAGAAACATAAACCCACAACTTTTATGCACAAACAACAACAAATTGAACCAATTTGGACATCAAAACCCACTTTCATAAAACTTGACTAAAACACCCATTTTGACACTGATTTGATCACGAAATCAGATAAACTTTACCTTGTTAGAATCACAACAACATAAGGAACGATTTGACACCAAAATCAAGCTTTAATTCGAGATCAAATGATTTAGGGTTGTTTGAAGGAGGTGAAGTTAGGTGAGAGTGAGCGAGAGGAAGGTTCAGGAGCAATTGAGAGGAAATTAGCTGGTCTCACACTTAATTTGGGGTTAAAACCTCATACCCCACAACACACGGGTATTTACCAGTTATCTGATATCTTTCGCACAAGATTAGGTAACCCAAACGAGGTCCAATTAAAATAAACAAACCTGTTCTGGGACCCTTGTCACAAACTGGTCACAACACAATTATATTAAAACACTAATAAAATAATTAAAATAAAAAACACTTAAGACTAAGCACAAACCCTAAGGGCAAAAATAGTCCACTTACAACTAGCCCGGGTTTCAGTCTGTTACATTTAATCCCAAACGCCATGCTCGTAGTGTAGTTTGGTACTTAAACTTTTTGGCGGTCGAAACTCATATTTTGTATTTAAACTTGTAAATTGGGCCGTGTGAGCCCCGCTTCGTAAAACTAATTTTATTAATGGAACGTGCTAGTTTTACATATATGAACTTGTGGGTGAAAGCGTTTCGTCTAATTATGTCGGGAAATGGCCAAACATTTTTGGGTATTTGGTTACCGGGGACAGCAGTCTGCCCAGGTGGGTTCGCGCGCCGCGCCACCACCTGGCGCGCCGCGCCATATGCTGGCTAGTCAAATTTTTTTTTTATTTGTGATATTATTACGGGTTTGGTTCGGGTTGTTACAAGTGGTATCAGAGTATGGTCTAAGGGATTTAGGTGACTTGAGATAGGTGCCTAGACTTAGACTTTTTGTGTGCGCGTTATGCGGGACTTGTAGGACTTTGGGCCGAATCGGGATTGGTTAATGCATAGGTTTATGTGAACTAATCATGCGCTATTTGTTTTGTGTAGTATTTGAAATCATCAAGCGAGATAGACGTTGTACTAGTGAGTTAATGCGATGTGCTCGCGTAGTAATGACTAGCTACCATTATTACGGGTGCAAATCGTGTCAAACAAGCGATGTACGACGATTGTTGAGCGAGATGAAGCGGTGTGGTGTATATGTATGTATATATATATATATATATATATATATATATATATATATATATGTATGTATGTATATATATGTGTGTGTGTGTCATGTCTTTCGTTTCGTTTTTTAATCTTTTCCGTTTTATAGAATGAAGATGAGAAACGGACACGACACCGAACATGATAACGGAGGTACTAGTGAGGACGTCGAGTTGACGGCCAAGATAGAGGCCATCTTTAAACATCAAAAGGCAGAGTACCTTGTGGAGATAAAGAAGATGTTTCTAGATTCGATCGACGATCAATTGGTTAGTGTGGTAAAAGAACAAGTTAAGGCCGTTCTTCACGAAGATAATGTGGGAAGATGGGACTTTTTATTTAAGAATTTCAAGGATGCACAACCTCCTACCTTTGAAGGCGAACGAGACCCTCTTAAAAGTGCCCGATGGATCTCCGATATGGAGGGGGCCTTCCGTACTTGTGAATGCCCTCACGATAAGAAGGTAAGATATGGGTCTAGCATGTTAAGGGGCGATGCTAAGTTATGGTGGGACGCGAAAATTCGAATTTATGGCAAAGAGCAATGTATGGAATTCACGTGGGATGAATTCAAGGTGGAGTTTTTCAATGAATACCGAACTTCGACTGATCTTACAAGGTTTAAGGACGAGTTGCATTCCTTGAGGCAAGGGTCAATGGATTTGAACACTCTCAAATTCGTGTTTTTGTCCAAGACCCAATTTTGCCCGGAGTATGTCGGGAATGATAAGATGTTGAAGGAAGACTTTTACTGAACGTTGAATGATTGTTATCAAGATAAGATTAGTGTGACGGTGGTGAAAACTTTTGATGAATTATTTGATATGGCCAAGGGTTTTGAGGCGCTCGTGTTGAGAAAGAGAGGCTTTACTTTTGGCTAGAGAAAGAGTGAAGGTTCGAACCATTCGAACTTTTCGAACAAAAAGAACAAGAAGGGTTCCGGTAATGCTAGTGGTGGGAAGAAGGGAGTTTCCGGGGATTTTTCTTATTCGTGCTACAATTGTGGACAAAAGGGCCACATGGCTCGTGAATGTTCGAGTTTATCCTCCGCAAACAAAATCACTTGTTTTAATTGTGGTAAAGAGGGGCACAAAAGGCCGGAATGCCCCAACTTGTGTAATGATAATGTGAAGCGGTTAGAGAAGGCGGCGGGTACGGCTAGGGGTCGCAACTACTTGATGACCAATGATGAAGCCAAACAATCGAACGAAGTTGTCTCAGGTACTTTCATGGTTAATTCTAATCCGACAAGGATTCTTTTCGATAGTGGTGCAAATTTGTCGTTCGTGTCTCCTAAATTTGTGCATAAACTTAATAGACCGTTAGCTAAGTTAAGTCGTCCGGTAGAAGTCGAAATAGCGGACGGCAAGACGGAGTTAGTGGTTGACGTGTGTAAGAATTGTGATGTTGTTTTTGGTGACGAAAACTTTAAAATTGATCTCATTCCTATGACTTTGGGCGATTTTGATATCGTTGTGGGTATGGATTGGCTCGATCGAAATAGAGCCGATATTTCATGCCATGAAAAGTCTATTCGTGTGAAGACCCTAAGTGGGGGAGAGTTAATTATTCATGGCGATAAACGAAGAAGACTTGTGCCGATATGTTCTTTTGCACGAGCACGTCGTTTTCTTGTTAGTGGTGGCATGACTTTTCTTGCCCATGTTGTTGATACTCATGATGAGCCACCACCCATTCATGAAATTCCGGTGGTTAGTGAATTCGAAGACATTTTTCCGGACGAGTTACCGGGTGTTCCGGCGGAAAGACAAGTTGAATTTCGCGTTGAGTTGGTTCTGGGAGCTACTCCCATTACTAAAACTCCTTATCGTTTAGCACCAACGGAAATGCAAGAGTTGTTGAATCAAACCCAAGAGTTACTTGAAAAGGGTTTTATCTGACCGAGTGCTTCGCCATGGGGCGCTCCGGTTTTATTCGTAAAGAAGAAGGATGGTAGTATGCGGATGTGCATCGATTATCGGGAGTTGAATAAAGTGACGATCAAGAATCGTTATCCATTGCCTCGGATTGACGATTTGTTTGACCAACTCCAAGGTGCGACGTATTTCTCGAAGATTGACCTACGGTCCGGCTATCACCAAATGCGGGTCCGTGAGGAAGATATCAAGAAAACGGCTTTTCGAACGCGTTATGGGCATTTTGAATTTGTAGTTATGCCTTTCGGTCTTACGAATGTACCGACGACATTCATGGATCTTATGAACCGAGTGTGCCAACCTATGTTGGACAAGTCGGTAATTGTGTTCATTGACGACATACTTGTTTATTCAAAGAGTATGAGCGAACATGAGCGTCATTTGCGTGAAGTATTGAAGACGTTACGAAGGGAGAAGTTATATGCTAAGTTCTCCAAATGTGAATTTTGGCTAAGGGAGGTTCAATTCCTTGGCCACATTGTGAACAAGGACGGTATTCAAGTAGATTCGATGAAGATAGAGACGGTGAAGAGTTGGAGACAACCGAATACGCCTACGGAAATCCGAAGTTTTCTCGGATTGGCCGGTTATTATCGTCGATTTATCTAACACTTTTCTAAGATCGCTTCTTCGTTGACGAAATTAACAAGGAAGAACGCGAGGTTTGTTTGGGAGAACGAGCAAGAAATTACTTTTCAATTGTTAAAGGAGAAGTTGTGTCAAGCTCCGGTGTTAGTGTTGCCGGAAGGGGTAGAAGACATGACGATTTATTGTGATGCGTCTTTAAATGGGCTCGGGTGTGTTCTAATGCAAAGAGGAAATGTCATTGCTTACGCCTCTCGTCAATTAAAGGAACACGAAACGAGATATCCGACTCATGATCTTGAGTTGGCGGCGGTGGTACATGCGTTGAAAATTTGGCGCCATTACTTGTATGGTGTCAAGTGTACGATTTATTCGGATCACAAAAGTTTGAAACATCTCTTTAATCAACGAGATTTGAATTATCGTCAACGTAGGTGGATGGATGTGGTAAAAGACTATGATTGTGAAATACTTTACCATCCGGGCAAGGCAAATGTGGTCGCGGATGCGTTGAGTCGAAAGAATCATCACCCGGCGTTACGATTGGGATTGTTACGTATGATTATTACTAACGATTTTCTTGAAAAACTTGGTGTGATTCAAATAGAGGCTTACATTCACAACAAGCATGTGGAACGAATTGTAGGGCAATCGGAATTCATTACTATGGGTTCGCTTGGTTTGCTGTCTTTTCAAGGAAGAGTGTGGGTGCCTAAGATGGGTGATTATCGACAAGTGCTACTTGATGAAGCACATAAGTCAAAGTATTCCATTCATCCGGGCGCAACGAAGATGTATCTTCATTTAAGGAAAGATTATTGGTGGTCGGGCATGAAACGTGATGTTGTAAAGTATGTTGAGCAATGCGTCACGTGTTTGCAAGTTAAAGCCGAACACCAAAAGCTGTATGGTAAGTTGCAACCGTTAGAAATCCCGAAATGGAAATGGGAGCACATTACCATGGATTTCATCACAAAGTTACCTAAAACGGAGAGAACCCAATTTGATTCGATTTGGGTGATATTTGACAAATTGACAAAAAGTGCTTTGTTTCTTCCCATTAAGGAAGCGATATCGTCGGAGACTTTGGCCAAGTTGTTTATCAAGGAAGTCATCTCTCGACACGGGGTTACTATATCTATCATTTCGGATCGAGATACTCGTTTTACATCTCGGTTTTGGGAAAAGTTTCATGAAGATATGGGTACGCAATTAAAGTTGAGCACGGCGTATCATCCTGAAACGGACGGTCAAACTGAACGTACGAATCAAATATTGGAGGATATGTTAGGGGCATGTATTATTGATTTTGGTGGTAGTTGGGACGAGCACTTACCTTTGGTGGAATTCTCGTACAATAATAGTTATCATAATAGTATTGGGATGCCACCTTACGAGATGCTTTATGGGCGTAGGTGTCGAAACCCGATTTGTTGGGGTGAAGTGGGACAAAAGGAAATCGGGAGTACCGATTTAGTCTTAGAGACGAATAGCAAGATTGATATTATTCGGGATCATTTGAAGAAGGCTCAAGATAGACAAAAGTCGTATGCCGATAAACGTAGACGAATGATCGAATTTCAAGAAGGAGACATGGTAATGCTTAAGGTTTCGCCATGGAAGGGTATTATTCGATTTCAAAAACGGGGAAAGTTAGCTCCTCGGTTTATTGGGCCATTCAAGGTTTTAGCTCGTGTTGGTGAAGTTGCATATCGATTGGAATTACCCGAAGAGCTTGCGAGGATCCATAACACGTTTCATGTTTCCCATCTCCGTAAGTGTCTTGCGGATGATTCTTCATGGATGCCATTAGACAAAATTGAGCTGAATAATAAGTTGGAGTATGTTGAAGAGCCGATTGCTATACTTGATGAGAAAGTGAAAATGTTGCGTAACAAGGAGGTGAGAACTTTTAAGGTTCAATGGCGTCAGAGTAAAGGTTCCGAGTTTACTTGGGAACCCGAAGAATTCGTGTTGGTTTATCTTCCCTCTTGTCATGCGACGTGAATCGCGAGGATGCGCTCCGAATTAAGTAGGGGAGAGTTGTAAGACCCAAATATTTCATAGTACATATGTGTGAATAAGTGATTCAAGTTGTGGGGTTTACATTGTATATAATTAAAAGGCAAAAGAAGCTGAACTGGGCATTTGGCGCACCGCGCGGCCTTATGGCGCGCCACGCCATTACGGGCTGACAGATTCCTTTTTCTTTTTAAATTAGATATTTTAAGGGCATTTTGGTAAAACCACTTAAGGTTCGACTTTAAGGCTTGGATCAGTTGTTTGGAGTGTCATTTACTCCATATTCACCCAACTTATCATCTTTCAATCAATTCTAGAGAGAGAGTTAGATTCGAGAGTGAGGGAGCTCAAATTAAGGAAGAAAAAACTCGAATCGGGTCAAAGTGCAAGAACTAAAGTTGTTCATCTCCTCATTTACTACGTTTTGATAGTTGTGGTAAGCCCTAAACCTAATTTCCTAGTTTTAATTGTTTAAGAGTTAGGGTTTGTGTAGGTAATGAACACTAAGACCCATTTGTTAGTGAATTTGGGTGTTTTGGGTGAAATTGGGTTATGTTGACTCAAAGATGACTAACTAGGGTTTTTCAAGCATTAATTGTTGTTAATAAACCTTAATTAGTTAGTAAATTGCTAGAACACCAATATTTATGTAAATGGATGTTAAGTAGGTTAGTGGATGACCCGAAATGGGTGTGTTGACCCTAAACGGGCCAAACGGGTCAAAATGGACCTAAGTTGGTTAATGTTTGCGTTTAGTGCATAAACCTTGTTCTAAAATGTGTTTTGAACCTATCTTGGCAAATGATTAGGGTTTTGGTGCGAGATGACCCAATATTAGGGTTAGGTGTCCAAATGGGTCAAAATGACCTAGAAATGGTGAGTGTTGCGAGTTTGACCAACTTTAATAAATGATTGATTATATATACTTTGTAATAGGTGCGTTACCTTGAAGTTTCAAGCTTAGTTTATTGATTCACCAAAGGCGAAATGTGAGTGGAATAATTATATACGTAGATATATAATGTGTTTATTTGTGTAGCGTGATATGTGAAGTGTCGATGTGCTAAGACACTACGTTCACGTAACGAGTGAAGTGTCGATGTGTTAAGACGTCACTTGGGAGTGAAGCATCGATGTGTTAAGATGCCACTTCGTGAGATGTAACGAGTGAAGTGTCGATGTGTTAAGACACCACTCGGGGTGAAGTGTCGATGTGTTAAGACACCACCCGGGGTGAAGTATCGAAGTGCTAAGATGCCACCCGAGGGGTTAGTGTGCTACGTGTTAAGTGCACTAATGGTTGTTGTGAACACCGACGGTCTTTAAACACCGTTCCTTGTACGATTGGTTAACCATGGTTATTGTGTTGTAGAGTAAGCATATTACTTTTGTTCATGTTATATATGCTTTTGGTTATGCTAGCTTGATTATGGGAAGTTATAGCTTGTATTTAGGACGATAAGCTAATTGTGACTGCTAGCATGTATACGGTATGCGCGTAAGTGTTTGCAAGTAGATATATTATATATGTATGTGTATAATTATTGCATTCACTAAGCTTTGCTTACCCTCTCGTTGTTTACCTTTTTATAGGTTCGATTGTGGACAAGGGTAAGGGCATTATCTTGGATTAGAGATCCCGCTTTGTTGATTAGGGGACGCTTTTTGGAAGTGTTAGTTCTTGGAGTTTGACCGAGACTTGGGTAGTTTAATCCCAAACGCCATGCTCGTAGTGTAGTTTGGTACTTAAACTTTTTGGCGGTCGAAACTCATATTTTGTATTTAAACTTGTAAATTGGGCCGTGTGGGCCCCGCTTCGTAAAACTAATTTTATTAATGAAACGTGCTAGTTTTACATATATGAACTTGTGGGTGAAAGCGCTTCGTCTAATTATGTCGGGAAACGGCCAAACATTTTTGGGTATTTGGTTACCGAGGACAGCAGTCTGCCCAGGTGGGTTCGCGCACCGCGCCACCACCTGGCGCGCCGCGCCATATGCTGGCCAGTCAAATTTTTTTTTTTATTTGTGATATTATTACGGGTTTGGTTCGGGTTGTTACAAGTATTAATAATTCTCTAATTGATAATATTAATGATAGTTTTTGTAATAAATCTCATAATAATGATAGTAATAGTAGTTTTTAATAACATGAATAATTTAATAGTAATGGTAATGAAAATAATAATCTTGATAATAATACCTAATACTTAATAATAACAATAATAGTTATAAAAATCTTTTTACTAGTGATAATTTTAATAATAATACCTTTTGTTAATAACAATAATAAAATCTTCATATTTAATTTCTAAAACAATAATTAAAGTTTCTATAGCATCAATTCGTAACCCTAATTATAATATTAGTAGTAATACTTATATTAATATTAATCATAACAATAATATTTGGTGATAATACTAGTACTAGTAATAATAATGATATTAATATTAATGATAATAACAATACTACTTGTAAGTCATAATGATAACATAACAATACAAGTAATAATAATAAGAATTAATAATAACAATAATAATACTAATAATAATAATAATAATAATAATAATAATAATAATAATAATAATAATAATAATAATAATAATAATAATAATAATAATAATAATAAGTAAAAGAATAATAATAATGAAATTTTGAAGCTACCTTCAAGAGAAATCGTCCTAAAAAAAATAAACCGCCCCATCAGGGACTCGAACCCGCGACCTCCTGAATACCCGCAAACACTCCTTACCACCTTAAATGTCCCATTCTTATTGATTAAAAACGTTCCATATTAATTGATTTCGTTGCGAGGTTTTGACCTCTATATGACGTTTTTCAAAGACTGCATTCATTTTAAAACAAACCATAACCTTTATTTCATCAATAAAGGTTTAAAAAGCTTTACATAGATTATCAAATAATGATAATCTAAAATATCCTGTTTACACACGACTATTACATAATGGTTTACAATACAAATATGTTACAACAAAATAAGTTTCTTGAATGCAGTTTTTACACAATATCATACAACCATGGACTCCAAATCTCGTCCTTATTTAAGTATGCGACAGCGGAAGCTCTTAATAATCACCTGAGAATAAAAATGCTTAAAACGTCAACAAAAATGTTGGTGAATTATAGGTTTAACCTATATATATCAAATCATAATAATAGACCACAAGATTTCATATTTCAATACACATCCCATACATAGAGATAAAAATCATTCATATGGTGAACACCTGGTAACCGACATTAACAAGATGCATATATAAGAATATCCCCATCATTCCGGGACACCCTTCGGATATGATATACATTTCAAAGTACTAAAGCATCCGGTACTTTGGATGGGGTTTGTTAGGCCCAATAGATCTATCTTTAGGATTCGCGTCAATTAGGGTGTCTGTTCCCTAATTCTTAGATTACCAGACTTAATAAAAAGGGGCATATTCGATTTTGATAATTCAACCATAGAATGTAGTTTCACGTACTTGTGTCTATTTTGTAAATCATTTATAAAACCTGCATGTATTCTCATCCCAAAAATATTAGATTTTAAAAGTGGGACTATAATCACTTTCACAGATTTTTACTTCGTCGGGAAGTAAGACTTGGCCACTGGTTGATTCACGAACCTATAACAATATATACATATATATCAAAGTATGTTCAAAATATATTTACAACACTTTTAATATATTTTGATGTTTTAAGTTTATTAAGTCAACTGTCCTCGTTAGTAACCTACAACTAGTTGTCCACAATTAGATGTACAGAAATAAATCGATAAATATTATCTTGAATCAATCCACGACCCAGTGTATACGTATCTCAGTATTGATCACAACTCAAACTATATATATTTTGGAATCAACCTCAACCCTGTATAGCTAACTCCAACATTCACATATAGAGTGTCTATGGTTGTTCCGAAATATATATAGATGTGTCGACATGATAGGTCGAAACATTGTATACGTGTCTATGGTATCTCAAGATTACATAATATACAATACAAGTTGATTAAGTTATGGTTGGAATAGATTTGTTACCTATTTTCACGTAGCTAAAATGAGAAAAATTATCCAATCTTGTTTTACCCATAACATCTTCATTTTAAATCCGTTTTGAGTGAATCAAATTGCTATGATTTCATATTGAACTCTATTTTATGAATCTAAATAGAAAAAGTATAGGTTTATAGTCGGAAAAATAAGTTACAGGTCATTTTTGTAAAGGTAGTCATTTCAGTCGAAAGAACGACGTCTAGATGACCATTTTAGAAAACATACTTCCACTTTGAGTTTAACCATAATTTTTGGATATAGTTTCATGTTCATAATAAAAATCATTTTCTCAGAATAACAACTTTTAAATCAAAGTTTATCATAGTTTTTAATTAACTAACCCAAAACAGCCCGCGGTGTTACTACGATGGCGTAAATCCGGTTTTACGGTGTTTTTCGTGTTTCCAGGCTTTAAATCATTAAGTTATCATATCATATAGATATAGAATATGTATTTAGTTGATTTTAAAAGTCAAGTTAGAAGGATTAACTTTTGTTTGCGAACAAGTTTAGAATTAACTAAACTATGTTCTAGTGATTACAAGTTTAAACCTTCGAATAAGATAGCTTTATATGTGTGAATCGAATGATGTTATGAACATCATTACTACCTTAAGTTCCTTGGATGAACCTACTGGAAAAGAGAAAAATGGATCTAGCTTCAACAGATCCTTGGATGGCTCAAAGTTCTTGAAGCAAAATCATGACACGAAAACAAGTTCAAGTAAGATCGTCACTTGAAATAAGATTGTTATAGTTATAGAAATTGAACCAAAGTTTGAATATGATTATTACCTTGTATTAGAATGATAACCTACTATAAGAAACAAAGATTTCTTGAGGTTGGATGATCACCTTACAAGATTGGAAGTGAGCTAGCAAACTTGAAAGTATTCTTGATTTTATGTAACTAGAACTTGTAGAATATATGAAGAACACTTAGAACTTGAAGATAGAACTTGAGAGAGATCAATTAGATGAAGAAAATTGAAGAATGAAAGTGTTTGTAGGTCTTTTTGGTCGTTGGTGTATGGATTAGATATAAAGGATATGTAATTTTGTTTTCATGTAAATAAGTCATGAATGATTACTCATATTTTTGTAATTTTATGAGATATTTCATGCTAGTTGCCAAATGATGGTTCCCACATGTGTTAGGTGACTCACATGGGCTGCTAAGTGTTGATCATTGGAGTGTATATACCAATAGTACATACATCTAAAAGCTGTGTATTGTACGAGTACGAATACGGGTGCATACGAGTAGAATTGTTGATGAAACTGAACGAGGATGTAATTGTAAGTATTTTTGTTAAGTAGAAGTATTTTGATAAGTGTATTGAAGTCTTTAAAAAGTGTATAAATACATATTAAAACACTACATGTATATACATCTTAACTGAGTCGTTAAGTCATCGTTAGTCGTTACATGTAAGTGTTGTTTTGAAACCTTTAGGTTAACGATCTTGTTAAATGTTGTTAACCCAATGTTTATAATATCAAATGAGATTTTAAATTATTATATTATCATGATGTTATCATGTATGAATATCTCTTAATATGATATATATACATTAAATGTCTTTACAACGATAATCGTTACATATATGTCTCGTTTAAAAATCATTAAGTTAGTAGTCTTGTTTTTACATATGTAGTTCATTGTTAATATACTTAATGATGTATTTACTTATCATAGTATCATGTTAACTATATATATATATCCATATATATTTCATCATATAGTTTTTACAAGTTTTAACGTTCGTGAATCACCGGTCAACTTGGGTGGTCAATTGTCTATATGAAACATATTTCAATTAATCAAGTCTTAACAAGTTTGATTGCTTAACATGTTGGAAACATTTAATCATGTAAATATCAATCTCAATTAATATATATATAAACATGGAAAAGTTCGGGTCACTACAGTACCTACCCGTTAAATAAATTTCGTCCCGAAATTTTAAGCTGTTGAAGGTGTTGACGAATCTTCTGGAAATAGATGTGGGTATTTCTTCTTCATCTGATCTTCATGCTCCCAGGTGAACTCGGGTCCTCTACGAGCATTCCATCGTACCTTAACAATTGGTATCTTGTTTTGCTTAAGTCTTTTAACCTCACGATCCATTATTTCGACGGGTTCTTCGATGAATTGAAGTTTTTCGTTGATTTGGATTTTATCTAACGGAATAGTTAGATCTTCTTTAGCAAAACATTTCTTTAAATTCGAGACGTGGAAAGTGTTATGTACAGCCGCGAGTTGTTGAGGTAACTCAAGTCGGTAAGCTACTGGTCCGACACGATCAATAATCTTGAATGGTCCAATATACCTTGGATTTAATTTCCCTCGTTTACCAAATCGAACAACGCCTTTCCAAGGTGCAACTTTAAGCATGACCATCTCTCCAATTTCAAATTCTATATCTTTTCTTTTAATGTCAGCGTAGCTCTTTTGTCGACTTTGGGCGGTTTTCAACCGTTGTTGAATTTGGATGATCTTCTCGGTAGTTTCTTGTATAATCTCCGGACCCGTAATCTGTCTATCCCCCACTTCACTCCAACAAATCGAAGACCTGCACTTTCTACCATAAAGTGTTTCAAACGGCGCCATCTCAATGCTTGAATGGTAGCTGTTGTTGTAGGAAAATTCTGCTAACGGTAGATGTCGATCCCAACTGTTTCCGAAATCAATAACACATGCTCGTAGCATGTCTTCAAGCGTTTGTATCGTCCTTTCGCTCTGCCCATCAGTTTGTGGATGATAGGCAGTACTCATGTCGAGACGAGTTCCTAATACTTGCTGTAATGTCTGCCAGAATCTTGAAATAAATCTGCCATCCCTATCAGAGATAATAGAGATTGGTATTCCATGTCTGGAGACGACTTCCTTCAAATACAGTCGTGCTAACTTCTCCATATTGTCATCTTCTCTTATTGGCAGGAAGTGTGCTGATTTGGTGAGACGATCAACTATTACCCAAATAGTATCAAAACCACTTGCAGTCCTTGGCAATTTAGTGATGAAATCCATGGTAATGTTTTCCCATTTCCATTCCGGGATTTCGGGTTGTTAAAGTAGACCTGATGGTTTCTGATGCTCAGCTTTGACCTTAGAACACGTCAAACATTCTCCTACGTATTTAGCAACATCGGCTTTCATACCCGGCCACCAAAAATGTTTCTTGATATCCTTGTACATCTTCCCCGTTCCAGGATGTATTGAGTATCTAGTTTTATGAGCTTCTCTAAGTACCATTTCTCTCATATCTCCAAATTTTGGTACCCAAATCCTTTCAGCCCTATACCGGGTTCCGTTTTCCCGAATTTTAAGATGCTTCTCCGATCCTTTGGGTATTTCATCCTTTAAATTTCCCTCTTTTAAAACTCCTTATTGCGCCTCCTTTATTTGAGTAGTAAGGTTATTATGAATCATTATATTCATAGATTTTACTCGAATGGGTTCTCTGTCCTTCCTGCTCAAGGCATCGGCTACCACATTTGCCTTCCCCAGGTGGTAACGAATCTCAAAGTCGTAATCATTCAATAATTCAATCCACCTACGCTGCCTCATATTCAGTTGTTTCTGATTAAATATGTGTTGAAGACTTTTTTGGTCGGTATATATAATACTTTTGACCCCATATAAGTAGTGCCTCCAAGTCTTTAATGCAAAAACAACCGCGCCTAATTCCAAATCATGCATCGTATAATTTTGTTCGTGAATCTTCAATTGTCTAGACGCATAAGCAATCACCTTCGTTCGTTGCATTAATACACAACCGAGACCTTGCTTTGATGCGTCACAATAAATCACATAATCATCATTCCCTTCAGGCAATGACAATATAGGTGCCGTAGTTAGCTTTTTCTTCAATAACTGAAATGCTTTCTCTTATTCATCATTCCATTCAAATTTCTTCCCTTTATGCGTTAATGCAGTCAAGGGTTTTGCTATTCTGGAAAAGTCTTGGATGAACCTTCTGTAGTAACCAGCTAGTCCTAAAAACTGGCGTATGTGTTTCGGAGTTTTCGGGGTTTCCCACTTTTCAACAGTTTCTATCTTTGCCGGATCCACCTTAATACCTTCTTTGTTCACTATGTGACCGAGGAATTGAACTTCTTCCAACCAAAATGCATACTTTGAAAACTTAGCGTACAATTCTTCCTTCTTCAATACTTCTAACACCTTTCTCAAATGTTCACCGTGTTCTTAGTCATTCTTTGAGTAAATAAGTATGTCATCAATGAAAACAATGACAAACTTGTCAAGGTATGGTCCACACACTCGGTTCATAAGGTCCATGAACACAACTGGTGCATTAGTTAAACCAAACGGCATGACCATAAACTCGTAATGACTGTAACGTGTTCTGAAAGCAGTCTTTGGAATATCATCTTCTTTCACCCGCATTTGATGATACCCGGAACGTAAGTCAATCTTTGAATAAACAGACGAGCCTTGTAGTTGATCAAATAAGTCGTCGATTCTCAGTAGTGGGTAGCGGTTCTTGATGGTAAGTTTATTCAACTCTCGGTAGTCGATACACAACCTGAATGTACCATCTTTCTTCTTGACAAACAAAACAGGAGCTCCCCACGGTGATGTGCTTGGTCGAATGAAACCACGCTCTAAAAGTTCTTGTAATTGGCTTTGCAGTTCTTTCAACTTACTGGGTGCGAGTCTGTAAGGAGCACGAGCTATTGGTGCTGCTCCTAGTACAAGATCTATTTGAAATTCAACGGATCGATATGGGGGTAATCCCGGTAATTCTTTCAGAAATACATCGGGAAATTCTTTTGCAATGGGAACATCATTGATGCTCTTTTCTTCAGTTTGTACTTTCTCGACGTATGCTAGAACAGCATAGCAACCTTTTCTTATTAGTTTTTGTGCCTCCAAATTACTAATAAGATGTAGCTTCGTGTTGCCCTTTTCTCCGTACACCATTAAGGATTTTCCTTTTTCTCGTATAATGCGAATTGCATTTTTGTAACAAACGATCTCTGCTTTCACTTCTTTCAACCAGTCCATACCGATTATCACATCAAAACTCCCTAACTCTACTGGTATCAAATCAATCTTAAATGTTTCGCTAACCAGTTTAATTTCTCGATTCCGACATATATTATCTGCTGAAATTAATTTACCATTTGCTAATTCGAGTAAAAATTTACTATCCAAAGGCGTCAATGGACAACTTAATTTAGCACAAAAATCTCTACTCATATAGCTTCTATCCGCACCCGAATCAAATAAAACGTAAGCAGATTTATTGTCAATAAGAAACGTACCCGTAACAAGCTCCGGGTCTTCCTGTGCCTCTGCCGCATTAATATTGAAAACTCTTCCGCGGCCTTGTCCATTCGTGTTCTCCTGGTTCGGGCAATTTCTAATAATGTGGCCCGGTTTTCCACATTTATAACAAACTACATTGGCATAACTTGCTCCGACACTACTTGCTCCGCCATTACTCGTTCCGACACCATTTGTTCCTTTCGTTCTATTAACCCCTGGTCCGTAGACCTCACACTTCACCCCGCTATGACCATTTCTTTTACACTTGTTGCAAAATTTGGTGCAGAACCCCGAGTGATACTTTTCACACCTTTAGCATAGCTGCTTCTGATTGTTGTTGTTGTTGCGGTTATTATTGTTGTTGGGATGATTGATGTAGTTGCTGTTGTTGTTGTTGTTGGGCCGTTTGTTGTAGTTGTGATTGATGTTGCGATTGTTGGGATAATTGTTGCGATTATTATTGTAATTGCTGTTGTTGTTGTATTGGTGATTCTTATCACCGTTTTCCTCCCACTTTCTTTTGACTTGCTTCACATTGGCCTCTTCAGCAGTCTGTTCTTTAATTCTTTCTTCAATCTGGTTCACTAGTTTGTGAGCCATTCTACATGCCTGTTGTATGGAGGCGGGCTCGTGTGAACTTATATCTTCTTGGATTCTTTTCGGTAATCCTTTCACAAACGCGTCGATCTTCTCTTCCTCATCTTCGAATGCTCCCGGACACAATAGGCACAATTATGTGAATCGTCTTTCGTACGTGGTAATATCAAATCCTTGGGTTCGTAACCCTCTAAGTTCTGTCTTGAGCTTATTGACCTCGGTTCTAGGACGGTACTTCTCGTTCATCAAGTGCTTGAATGCTGACCACGGTAGTACGTACACATCGTCTTATCCCACTTGCTCTAGATATGTATTCCACCATGTTAACGCAGAACCTGTGAAGGTATGCGTAGCGTACTTCACTTTGTCCTCTTCAGTACACTTACTTATGGCAAACACCGATTCAACCTTCTCGGTCCACCGTTTCAATCCGATCGGTCCTTCAGTTCCATCAAATTCCAAAGGTTTGCAGGCAGTGAATTCTTTGTAGGTGCATCCTACACGATTTCCTGTACTGCTAGATCTAAGGTTATTGTTGGTATGTAGCGCAGCCTGTACTGCGGCTATGTTTGAAGCTAGAAAAGTACGGAATTCCTCTTCATTCATATTCACAGTGTGTCGAGTAGTCGGTGCCATTTCCTTCAAAATAGTCAAATGGAACAAGTTAATCATACAGAATATTAAAAGTAGTTAATAGTATTTCGTAGCATAATATGAACTCATTTATAAAAGCTTTTTCTTCATATTAGCGTTTTATAAGTTTAAATTCGGGTAGTACCTACCCGTTAAGTTCATACTTAGTAGCTAATATACAATTCAACTACTACAATTCTATATGAAAAACTGATTATAATAATATTTCGCGTTCAAACTTTTACACAATATTTTACAAACTTACAATACCGCTTATTTTACATATAGCATGAAATATAGCACACAATAAATTTGATACAAGATGGTTGTGAAGATAATTCTAGCTAGTACACAAATCGTTCAGCAAAGGCAATAAAGACACGTAATTCATACGTCCAGAAACAAGTCATGCATTCTGGTTTTACTAGGATTACTTCCCATCCTTGGTCTTGTGGAACATAACCGTTATGGCCGTTGATAAGACAGCGTGTTGTAACATCATCAAAGGGACAAGGGTTACGTAATGTCCAACAGTCCCGTAACAATCTAAAAACCTCATTTCTTACCCCAATTACCGACTCCGTCACTTGTGGGAACGTTTTGTTTAATAGTTGTAGCCCGATGTTCTTGTTCTCACTTTGGTGAGAAGCGAACATTACTAATCCGTAAGCATAACATTCTTCTTTATGTTGCATGTTAGCCGCTTTTTCTAAATCACGAAGTCCAATATTCGGATATATTGAGTCAAAATAATTTCTTAACCCATTGCGTAAAATAGCATTTGGGTTCCTCGCAATATATGCGTCAAAGTAAACACATCGTAACTTATGGATTTCCCAATGTGATATCCCCCATCTTTCGAACGAAAGCCTTTTATAAACCAAGGCATTCTTGGAATGTTCTTCGAATGTCTTACAAACTGATCTCGCCTTAAGTAGTTGTGCCGAAGAATTCTGACCGACTCTAGACAAGATTTCATCAATCATGTCTCCGGGTAGGTCTCTTAAAATATTGGGTTGTCTATCCATTTTGTGTTTTTATACTGTAAAATAGACAAGAGTTAGATTCATAAAAAAAAATACTTATTAATACAAGCAATTTTTACATATATCATAAAACATAAGCACACTATATTACATATATTACACCACACGAATACAACTATCTTATTCCGACTCGCTTATTTCTTCTTCTTCGGTTTTGGTTCGTTTTGCCAAGTTTCTAGGGATATATGATGTTCCCCTAATACGAGCCATCTTTTTCCACATTGGTTTAGAAAAACCTGGTGGTTTAGAGGTTCCCGGGTCATTGTTACAACTTAAGGACTTCGGGGGTTGACGATACATATAAAGTTCATCGGGGTTGGAATTAAATTTCTCTATTTTTATGCCCTTTCCCTTATTATTTTCTTTTTCCTTTTTAAATTCAGTAGGGTAATTTCTATAACATCATCGGAATTCTCGTCGGAATCCGATTCATCGGAGAATTGGTAATCCTCCCAATATTTTGCTTCCTTGGCGGAAACACCATTGACCATAATTAACCTTGGTCGGTTGGTTGAGGATTTTATTTTACTTAACCATTTTATTATTTCCTCCACCGGTTCTATTTCTTCATCCGGTTCCGATTCTTCTTCCGGTTCCGATTCTTCTTCCGGTTCCGACTCTTCTTCCGGTTCCTCTTCGGGAACTTGTGAATCAGTCCACGAATCATTCCAATTTACATTTGACTCATCATTATTATTAGGTGAGTCAATGGGACTTGTTCTAGAGGTAGACATCTATCACATAATATCAAACGCGTTAAGAGATTAATATATCACAAAATATTCACATGTTAAAAATATATAGTTTCCAACAAAATTTGTTAAGCAATCATTTTTCAAGTAAACACGGTCGAAGTCCAGACTCACTAATGCATCCTAACAAACTCGATAAGACACACTAATGCAAAATTCTGGTTCTCTAAGACCAACGCTCGGATACCAATTGAAATGTCCCGTTCTTATTGATTAAAAACGTTCCATATTAATTGATTTCGTTGCGAGGTTTTGACCTCTATATGACGTTTTTCAAAGACTGCATTCATTTTAAAACAAACCATAACCTTTATTTCATCAATAAAGGTTTAAAAAGCTTTACGTAGATTATCAAATAATGATAATCTAAAATATCCTGTTTACACACGACTATTACATAATGGTTTACAATACAAATATGTTACAACAAAATAAGTTTCTTGAATGCAGTTTTTACACAATATCATACAAGCATGGACTCCAAATCTCGTCCTTATTTAAGTATGCGACAGCGGAAGCTCTTAATAATCACATGAGAATAAACATGCTTAAAACGTCAACAAAAATGTTGGTGAATTATAGGTTTAACCTATATATATCAAATCATAATAATAGACCACAAGATTTCATATTTCAATACACATCCCATACATAGAGATAAAAATCATTCATATGGTGAACACCTGGTAACCGACATTAACAAGATGCATATATAAGAATATCCCCATCATTCCGGGACACCCTTCGGATATGATATACATTTCGAAGTACTAAAGCATCCGGTACTTTGGATGGGGTTTGTTAGGCCCAATAGATCTATCTTTAGGATTCACGTCAATTTGGGTGTCTGTTCCCTAATTCTTAGATTACCAGACTTAATAAAAAGGGGCATATTCAATTTCAATAATTCAACCATAGAATGTAGTTTCACGTACTTGTGTCTATTTTGTAAATCATTTATAAAACCTGCATGTATTCTCATCCCAAAAATATTAGATTTTAAAAGTGGGACTATAACTGAAAGGACCCGTCTTAATCCATCTGGATGAAATCACCAACAACTGGTTCCATTGCGATGATCGACTTCAAATAATATCTTTAAAATGAGCAAATGCACAGCGGAATGTTTCTTTCATACCTGAGAAAAAACATGCTTTCAAGTGTCAACCAAAAGGTTGGTGAGTTCATAGGTTTATCATAAAACAATAAAACTCATCATTTTGATAGACCACAAGATTTAAATGCTGCATGGTACAAATGGGCCCGAATCCTATACCCACCTGTAATGTACATGCGATATCTTTTAAATACAGTACACCTTTTTCATGTACGCAACCATTTTTCATAAATCATAGTAGCTGTACACATATCTCGTGTACAAAATATCATACACATAACCTGTGTATAAAAATCATTCTCTCGATACATAACATTCACTTCAATTGGTGGCAATTATCATGTCCACATAATTCAATGGTGGCAATTATCATGTCCACATAATTCAATGGTGGCAATTATCATGTCCACATAATTCAATAATAATCCGCAGAACTTCTGTCTGCATAATAATTCATTCGAGGAATGTTTTGCTTGTGTCTATCTCGTCAAACATTTATAAAAGCATTTCATGTATTCGCAGTTCAAAATATATTTCAAAAGCATTTAATAAAGCAGTTATAAAAGTAGTGCATGTATTCTCAGTCCCAAAAATGTAAAGAGTAAAAGGGAATCAAATGAACTCACCTAATGTATTTTGTAGTAAAAATACATATGACTATATTGAACAATGCAGGGTTGGCCTCGGATTCACGAACCTAAATCATTTATGTATATATTAACACATAATATTAATCAACTAAGTTATAAATTTTATAATGTGTTATGATTAATATCCTTATATATAATTATATTAATACTTATAATAGGTTATATTATATATATATAATAATAATATATTAGTTAATATATTAAAACATGATAGTTTGTAATATTAGTTATATTTATGTTACATGTAAAAATTATATTATATATATATATAAAGAATATTTGTTGTAATAATAATAATAATAATAATAATAATAAAAATAATAATAATATTCATAAAATTAATAATAATAGTAATTTTCATAAAAATAATAATAATGATAATAATAACAAAAATAATAATACTTACTAAACTAATAATAATAAGATTAAAAATAAGAGTGTATACCCCTCTGATAGCTTTTTCTAAAAAGAAATGCCCTGAACGGGACTCAAACCCGTGACCTCTCGCTAACCCCAAACCTCCTTAAACCATCCTGCTGTTTGTGCTATTTTGTTATACCTTATAACCCGTAATTATTTAACCTATTATCCGTCTCAGTCTAGTAATACCACTAGGATTCGGCCCAACAAGTAAATCATGCCCAACAAGTCTGTTAACGGCCCAAACTAAAATGTGTAGTCCAACAATTTGTTAACCTCTTTTAACAATTAAGAAGTTAATGTGTGTTGTAATCGAATAAGATCATAACACAGCCGCCACACTTTTCATTCATCATCATCTTTTAAACTTCATTGTCTTCATCAGTCACCATCATCATCATATGATCATCATCATATGATTATCATCATCATCTATCTATTTCCTTTAATCATAATTGGCCCAATCATCACCTACAAGTCACGGCTCAAGTATGAAACATAATATGGGATTCGGTTTAGGCACAACAGACAACGAAATCTTGCAATCTAATATTTATTTCTTTATTTTTCTTTTTAAACATCCCACTAGCAAAAGTATTGGTAGTTGTTAGCACTTTATCTTTTGGTGGGTTTGCATTTCGTCAAAAAGAAAAGAGAAGCAACAAGCCGTCCCAATCTTTAAGAAAAAAATGATTTGAACGCTTTTATATATAATTTGGTCGGCCATTTTTGCATTTACTAATCCCACTTGGCCATTTGCTTTGAATTATTATGGAGGTTATATAAAGTATGGTATTATAATATCAAATACCTCTCAAATTCCTCCTAGCATGTTCTCATCATATTTCTTTCGGTTTGCAATGTAATACAAACAGTAGCGGCTTTTTATCAAAACAGGTGTGAGGTGTTCGACTGTTTAAACAAACGTGGAGCTGCAGGAGTTTGATGGCATAAGGTGGTGATTAAAAGAATTGAAGGTGGTTGTTCAAGGGTGATAAAGGTGATGGTTTGTCAACAATGGTGGTTTTCTTGGTCATGGATAGAAAAGAGAGAAGTGATTGAGAGGAGAGGTCGTGGTGAATTGTTTTAACCCAAAACAGCAGCAACTACAAGCAGTCGAGGTGATTTGTGATGGGGTTTGGTTGGCGTCCAAATAGAAACAAAGAATAGAAGTAATTTACGCGTAGCAGGTGGTTACTAAGGTGATGTTAGAATGATGGATTAATGGTGATCAAAGGTGGTGGGTTGTGGTTATGGTGATATATGGTGACGATAAAGTGGTGGTTTAATGAAGGTGGTTTGTGGTTGGGCTGTCGAATATAGTAGAAATTAGAATTAATATTTGGTGTTGGTTTGTTTCGAAGATGATCAGGAAGTGGAGATAAAATGTGGCTTGTGATGGTTGATCAAGAAAAGGGTATAAGTAGTGAAGAAGGTGATGGTGTTCTTGATTCACTCGATTAGAAGCAAAGATAGGAAATTGTCAACAAGTGTTGTGGACGTTTTAATGAAGATGCATCAGTCCATGGTTGTTTGTTGATGAATAAACTGATAAACAGAAAATAATATAGCAGCATGATTGCAGCCGTATATGTCATGGGGGAATGGTGATGGTTCACAATGGTGATGGCTCAAGAAAGTGGTTATGGTGTTGGGTGGTATGAGGAACCCGTTGTTCTTAGCCTTTTTATGTTTCAATTCGTGTAATTAAAAGCTGTGAAGGTTAATTGCCATTGATATTAGATAAAGTAAGGTCTACTGAATTGCATAATACCGAATTGTTCGAATATTATAGAAAGTGTGGTTCGACAACAATCAATCAGGAATAGATAAAAAATAAAAATATAAGTTTAGTACGATCTTCAACTGCTTTTGTTTGTTACCGAGACTTATTGGAGTTGATTTGTACCATAAAGCAAATTATAATACTGTTTGATTGTAACATGTAACTAATTGGTACGATTTCCTTGATTATATATTTTTATGTAAGTTAATATAATAATAATTGTATTAATAATAATAATAACACAAATAATAATTATATAAAAATAATATTAGTGTTTTGTTAAAGATAACACAAATAGTAATAGTTCAAATAATACAATAATTTTTATTACTAATAATAATATTAACATTAATAAAAAAAATGATAATGATAATATTATTAATATATCAATTATATTCAAACTTGTAATTTAATATAATATCATTTGTATATATATATATACACACATATCTATTTACAAATAATTGTTCGTGAATCGTCGGGGATAGTCAAGGGTTAAATGCTTTCATGAAATAGTTCAAAAATTCTAAAATTCAATCTAATAGACTTTGCTTATCGTGTCGAAACCATATAAAGGTTAAGTTTAAATTTGGTCGGAATTTCCCGGGTCGTCACAGTACCTACCCGTTAAAGAAATTTCGTCCCGAAATTTGAGTGAGGTGGTCATGGCTAACAATAAAAATGTTTTCATGACGAATATGAGTTGATAAATGGAGATTTATCATCATTGAGTAATACGGATAAAAATTTTGATTATTCGAAGAGTACGAATGAAGCTATCACAAAAGAGTGAAATGAGGAAATAAAGTTTCGTCATAACTTTTGACGTAGATAGGGTTGATTTTCGGAGTTCAAGGGATTTGAAGAAAATTCTTGAAATCTGAATAAGATCTGATTTCCTCGGGATTAAGAAAATTAGGATCTCTTTAATTAAATGCAGAAATCTGCCTTGATTGCTATGTCGGATGTTTCCATTATAAATTAACCTCTTCCGTTTTATTATTCTCACGACTTCTATACCTTCTTTCTCAGTTCATATATCAAAAGATTATAATAATGCTTAATCCGGTTCTAATCCTTGTTCTCATTCTGACTATCGCAATGATCGTCCTTCTTTTCCAACTCCCACCGGAAGAATCTGTTTATTTCTACTATGCTCTAGTGATTATTGTATTTATAATCCTCCCGTATCTTTATATTGCTATACGCACTGATATCTACGGTTTGTAATTTCTGCGTTGTTGTTGGGTTTTATATCTTCCCTTATATTTCAATGTCCCTGCTTCTGTCTCCTATAATCATTGTCATCCACAGTTAATGTTCTATCTTATTTGCTGCGATTTATACCCTTTTATTTTTATTTCGAAGCTTCGTGCTTTTGTTTTCTTTTCGCAAGTAATGGTCCAGAATTCGTATGTATGGTGTTCCGAATGAACTTAATGTTCTAAACAAGGAAGAACGTAATAGCACAATTTGATTTATCAAGTTACCAGAATTCAAGGAAAAGATAGGACTATCAAAAATATGTTCTTGATATGTTTATAGATTAGACAGAACGTAAGGGTCTTATAACATGGCACATGATGACGTTAGAGTCTGTGAATCATCACGTTCCATTAGAAACTCAACATGACTTACTGTAATATAATCACGTTGATCAAGTGTCATTATATTATACTAACTCATGCATCAGTTCCCAACACTACTTCAAAACATTCATTAGTAATTTATACAGAAGTTTCCAATATAATGTAATACAGAAAGCACGAAGAGATAACTAATTTCGGACAAGAAGAGCGATGAAAATATCCTCAGAAATATCAAAGATATTTATGATGATATTTTGGGATTTCTAAGTTCGATGGTTGATGAAGAAAGATTTTTTTTTTCCGCAAGATTTTAACATGAGTACGGAGCAAGATATTAGTTGAAGATTTCATCGGATCCAGAATTACCTGAATTCTTTGAATATATGGTGTGGTCCTTGTATTTGTCCTTGGTCTCCTTCGTGGTTAGCCCAATTCGTTTTCCAGTTCCAACTTTTCTGAGCTTTTCCAACATACTATTCTTTATCATCAAACTTGCGATGATTAAGGTCGTTTACGATTGTCTATGGTTTCTGCTGCTTCATTCAGCTTTTTCAACATTTAGAGTATTGATTTGTGACTGAGTGCTTTTCAGAATTTCAGAATGAGAGATCATAATTCTAAGAGATAAATGTCATACATATAACTGTTGATGTAGATATGCTGCGAGTTTTCAAAGTACTGATTGCTGATTCCCGGTAATTGGTATGGCAGTTCTCGTTACAAGATGCAGATGAGTATATGATAGGGTTTCAATGAATAAATATAATGATTTGTCAGAGAGATTTAAGCCAAAAAGCAACGAGGTTGCTGGTACGTCTGCTGGTAATATGGTGGAATTTAAAAGAATTCTCCGGTATCAAAAGGGTAATCTTATATATCAGGATTATAGTAAGCCTACTTTGAATGAAAAGTCGAAGTTGACTTGCTGGAAATGTGACAAAATTGGCTACTTTGAAAAGGGATCGCAAAGTTATTTTTGCTAATAAATGCCAAAGGATCTGACGCGGCTACGTGTTAAACTTTTACTCAGTTGCCGAGAGTTTCTCAGGTGAATAACTATATGCATAAATCTTTCCTTCCGTAGATAAAGTGCGGTTGATTCATCCTATCGATTGAGGTGTTTTCAAAAATCATGAAAGGTTTGAACGCAGATTATAATCGTCGAGATACAAATGAGGTTTAAGATGAGATCAAGTGGCAAACTTGAAGAATTGTTTAGTTTCATATGTTATAATCAATATTTTAATTCATTTTAATTGTCCAATGTTGATAGTCCTCAGTTGATAGTCCACAGTTAGCAATTCAATAATTCATATATAATTTAATATATAATATTCGAATTATTTAATAAGTATCGTGACCCGTGTACATGTCTCAGACTCGATCACAACTCAAATTATATATATTATTATAGAATCAACCTCAACCCTGTATAGAGAACTCGATCATTACTGCATATAGAGTGTCTATGGTTATTCCAAATAATATATATAAATGCGTCGATATGATATGTCAAAACCTTGTATACGTGTCCCGATATTTAAAGTGCGTAAAATAAATAACAGAAATTAAATAACGATAATTAAAGTGCGTAAAGTAAATAACAGAAATTAAATGATGATAAATAAAATTGCGAGAATGTAAATTGCGATAATTAAATTACGATAAATAAATTGTGATAAATAAATTGCGATAAATAAAAGGTAATACGGAATTAACAGTTAGCTAGGAATAGTTAGCTAGGAACAGTTAGCGTGGATTCTTAACAAAATTTCTCATAATTAATTTGTTTGTTTCTAACAAATTTTATTTTGTCCAATGTTTTCTTCATTATGCCACTTGTTGGATTCTGGTAAATCAAAATTCAAATATGAAATTGGATGAAAATGGTTATTCGGCGGTGAACGGATACGTATATCGGTGGTTGAAAGTAGGATAGTAAATGACTGTTGAATCAGCTTCGAAGAATGTATAGTGTAACTTATTAATGTGAAATCTAAATATTCCTCGGGTATTACCTACCCGTTAAAATATTTTCACCATTAACAGTTTGTACAAAAGACTTTTAATTACAATCTTTATGAAAATATATATACATATATATTTACTTCAGACGTAATCATGGATTTAATGAGTTAATATGATATGAATCTCATTTGATTTTCGGTTAGAATTAGAGTACATAATCTCTAAAACATTAGAGATTACATAATCATCATGTCGAACGAAGATAATTGATGTAGAATGATACATAAAACGATGATTATACTCGAGGTACAGAATGAGATATTGAAGTGTGTGATGCGGATGTCATTGTTGGTGGTACTACTGGTGCTGGTGGTGCTGCTGAAGCTAGTACATTTTGCACCATATTTTTCCAAGGCTACAACTCGGGCGAGAAGCTCGTTAACTTATTACTCCAGAATGATTGTCGGTAGGATCAAATGAATGAATAAGGTTTAGAATCTGAGTTATGATATAGTCATGGCGAGATACTCTGGAAATAAAAAAAAATGGTGTTTCGAACAGGTTCGCCGGTAAGTGCTTCAGGTTCTTCGCCAAGAGGGAAAGTCGGTTGATGGAAAAGATCGCTTTGTTCGCGTCTCTATTGATTCAGTCGTCTACGATCTCATCAGATGAATTGATGATGACTGATTGGTTGATCCATTCCATTTATACTGCTTTCGGAGCTCAAGTGTGTTTCCATATCAGAATAACTGTCGGAATAACTATCGGAATAGCTATCGGAATCTGAAGGACTCGAACTGGTTGAGGGATTCATCTCGTACGATCATATGAAGGATTTTCGATAAGAAATAGATTATAGGATGTAGATTAGTACCCTACAATACATACTTTACATATGCATATATAATACTAAAAATTCCATAAATTACGGAGGAATCTACAGAAGCTATCAAGCAAAGTCTACAGTAACAGATACGCTGAGATATGAATTTTGTCTATACACTATTCATGCAGTCATTGCAGTAAAACGTGTCTAGACTAAGAATGATAAGCAGGTAATTTCCTAAGGAAGATAAGTAGGTAATTTTCGACACGAAATGATAAGCAAAACTTTTGACATGCAGACACGGTCGAAGTCCAGACTCACTAATGCATCTAAGCAACTATCAGTTAGACACACTAATGCATGACCTGGTTCGCTAAGAACACCGCTCTGATACCAACTAAAAGGACCCGTCCTAATCCATCTGGACGAAATCACCAACAACTGGTTCCATTGCGATGATCGACTTCAAATAATATCTTTAAAATGAGCAAATGCACAGCGGAATGTTTCTTTCATACCTGAGAAAAAACATGCTTTCAAGTGTCAACCAAAAGGTTGGTGAGTTCATAGGTTTATCATAAAACAATAAAACTCATCATTTTGATAGACCACAAGATTTAAATGCTGCATGGTACAAATGGGCCCGAATCCTATACCCACCTGTAATGTACATGCGATATCTTTTAAATACAGTACACCTTTTTCATGTACGCAACCATTTTTCATAAATCATAGTAAGTGTACACATATCTCGTGTACAAAATATCATACACATAACCTGTATATAAAAATCATTCTCTCGATACATAACATTCACTTCAATTGGTGGCAATTATCATGTCCACATAATTCAATGGTGGCAATTATCATGTCCACATAATTCAATAATAATCCGCAGAACTTCTGTCTGCATAATAATTCATTCGAGGAATGTTTTGCTTGTGTCTATCTCGTCAAACATTTATAAAAGCATTTCATGTATTCGCAGTTCAAAATATATTTCAAAAGCATTTAATAAAGCAGTTATAAAAGTAGTGCATGTATTCTCAGTCCCAAAAATGTAAAGAGTAAAAGGGAATCAAATGAACTCACCTAATGTATTTTGTAGTAAAAATACATATGACTATATTGAACAATGCAGGGTTGGCCTCGAATTCACGAACCTAAATCATTTATGTATATATTAACACATAATATTAATCAACTAAGTTATAAATTTTATAATGTGTTATGATTAATATCCTTATATATAATTATATTAATACTTATAATAGGTTATATTATATATATATATATAATAATAATATATTAGTTAATATATTAAAACATGATAGTTTGTAATATTAGTTATATTTATGTTACATGTAAAAATTATATTATATATATATATAAAGAATATTTATTTTAATAATAATAATAATAATAATAATAATAATAATAATAACAATAATAATAATAATAATAATAATAATAATAATAATAATAATAATAATAATAATAATAATATTCATAAAATTAATAATAATAGTAATTTTCATAAAAATAATAATAATGATAATAATAACAATAATAATAATAATAATAATAATAATAATAATAATAATAATAATAATATTCATAAAATTAATAATAATAGTAATTTTCATAAAAATAATAATAATGATAATAATAACAAAAATAATAATACTTACTAAACTAATAATAATAAGATTAAAAATAAGAGTGTATACCCCTCTGATAGCTTTTTCTAAAAAGAAATGCCCTGAACGGGACTCAAACCCGCAACCTCTCGCTAACCCCAAACCTCCTTAAACCATCCTACTGTTTGTGCTATTCTGTTATACCTTATAACCCGTAATTATTTAACCTATTATCCGTCTCAGTCCAGTAATACCACTAGGATTCGGCCCAACAAGTAAATCAAGCCCAACAAGTCTGTTAACGGCCCAAACTAAAATGTGTAGTCCAACAATTTGTTAACCTCTTTTAACAATTAAGAAGTTAATGTGTGTTGTAATCGAATAAGATCATAACACAGCCGCCACACTTTTCATTCATCATCATCTTTTAAACTTCATTGTCTTCATCAGTCACCATCATCATCATATGATCATCATCATATGATTATCATCATCATCTATCTATTTCCTTTAATCATAATCGGCCCAATCATCACCTACAAGTCACGGCTCAAGTATGAAACATAATATGGGATTCGGTTTAGGCACAACAGACAACGAAATCTTGCAATCTAATATTTATTTCTTTATTTTTCTTTTTAAACATCCCACTAGCAAAAGTATTGGTAGTTGTTAGCACTTTATCTTTTGGTGGGTTTGCATTTCGTCAAAAAGAAAAGAGAAGCAACAAGCCGTCCCAATCTTTAAGAAAAAAATGATTTGAACGCTTTTATATATAATTTGGTCGGCCATTTTTGCATTTACTAATCCCACTTGGCCATTTGCTTTGAATTATTATGGAGGTTATATAAAGTATGGTATTATAATATCAAATACCTCTCAAATTCCTCCTAGCATGTTCTCATCATATTTCTTTCGGTTTGCAATGTAATACAAACAGTAGCGGCTTTTTATCAAAACAGGTGTGAGGTGTTCGACTGTTTAAACAAACGTGGAGCTGCAGGAGTTTGATGGCATAAGGTGGTGATTAAAAGAATTGAAGGTGGTTGTTCAAGGGTGATAAAGGTGATGGTTTGTCAACAATGGTGGTTTTCTTGGTCATGGATAGAAAAGAGAGAAGTGATTGAGAGGAGAGGTCGTGGTGAATTATTTTAACCCAAAACAGCATCAACTACAAGCAGTCGAGGTGATTTGTGATGGGGTTTGGTTGGCGTCCAAATAGAAACAAAGAATAGAAGTAATTTACGCGTAGCAGGTGGTTACTAAGGTGATGTTAGAATGATGGATTAATGGTGATCAAAGGTGGTGGGTTGTGGTGATATATGGTGACGATAAAGTGGTGGTTTAATGAAGGTGGTTTGTGGTTGGGCTGTCGAATATAGTAGAAATTAGAATTAATATTTGGTGTTGGTTTGTTTCGAAGATGATCAGGAAGTGGAGATAAAACGTGGCTTGTGATGGTTGATCAAGAAAAGGGTGTAAGTAGTGAAGAAGGTGATGGTGTTCTTGATTCACTCGATTAGAAGCAAAGATAGGAAATTTTCAACAAGTGTTGTGGACGTTTTAATGAAGATGCATCAGTCCATGGTTGTTTGTTGATAAATAAACTGATAAACAGAAAATAATATAGCAGCATGATTGCAGCCGTATATGTCATGGGGGAATGGTGATGGTTCACAATGGTGATGGCTCAAGAAAGTGGTTATGGTGTTGGGTGGTATGAGGAACCCGTTGTTCTTAGCCTTTTTATGTTTCAATTCATGTAATTAAAAGCTGGGTTAATTGCCATTGATATTAGATAAAGTAAGGTCTACTGAATTGCATAATACCGAATTGTTCGAATATTATAGAAAGTGTGGTTCGACAACAATCAATCAGGAATAGATAAAAAATAAAAATATAAGTTTAGTACGATCTTCAACTGCTTTTGTTTGTTACCGAGACTTATTGGAGTTGATTTGTACCATAAAGCAAATTATAATACTGTTTGATTGTAACATGTAACTAATTGGTACGATTTCCTTGATTATATATTTTTATGTAAGTTAATATAATAATAATTGTATTAATAATAATAATAACACAAATAATAATTATATAAAAATAATATTAGTGTTTTGTTAAAGATAACACAAATAGTAATAGTTCAAATAATACAATAATTTTTATTACTAATAATAATATTAACATTAATAAAAAAAATGATAATGATAATATTATTAATATATCAATTATATTCAAACTTGTAATTTAATATAATATCATTTGTATATATATATATACACACATATCTATTTACAAATAATTGTTCGTGAATCGTCGGGGATAATCAAGGGTTAAATGCTTTCATGAAATAGTTCAAAAATTCTAAAATTCAATCTAATAGACTTTGCTTATCGTGTCGAAACCATATAAAGGTTAAGTTTAAATTTGGTCGAAATTTCTCGGGTCGTCACAATAACTCACTTTCACATATTTTTACTTCGTCGGGAAGTAAGACTTAGCCACTGGTTGATTCACGAACCTATAACAATATATACATATATATCAAAGTATGTTCAAAATATATTTACAACACTTTTAATATATTTTGATGTTTTAAGTTTATTAAGTCAGCTGTCCTCGTTAGTAACCTACAACTAGTTGTCCACAATTAGATGTACAGAAATAAATCGATAAATATTATCTTGAATCAATCAACGACCCAGTGTATACGTATCTCAGTATTGATCACAACTCAAACTATATATATTTTGGAATCAACCTCAACCCTGTATAGCTAACTCCAACATTCACATATAGAGTGTCTATGGTTGTTCCGAAATATATATAGATGTGTCGACATGATAGGTCGAAACATTGTATACGTGTCTATGGTATCTCAAGATTACATAATATACAATACAAGTTGATTAAGTTATGGTTGGAATAGATTTGTTACCAATTTTCACGTAGCGAAAATGAGAAAAATTATCCAATCTTGTTTTACCCATAACTTCTTCATTTTAAATCCGTTTTGAGTGAATCAAATTGCTATGGTTTCATATTGAACTCTATTTTATGAATCTAAACAGAAAAAGTATAGGTTTATAGTCAGAAAAATAAGTTACAAGTCATTTTTGTAAAGGTAGTCATTTCAGTCGAAAGAACGACGTCTAGATGACCATTTTAGAAAACATACTTCCACTTTGAGTTTAACCATAATTTTTGGATATATTTTCATGTTCATAATAAAAATCATTTTCTCAGAATAACAACTTTTAAATCAAAGTTTATCATAGTTTTTAATTAACTAACCCAAAACAGCCCGCGGTGTTACTACGACGGCGTAAATCCAGTTTTACGGTATTTTTCGTGTTTCCAGGTTTTAAATCATTAAGTTAGCATATATAGATATAGAACATGTATTTAGTTGATTTTAAAAGTCAAGTTAGAAGGATTAACTTTTTTTTGCGAACAAGTTTAGAATTAACTAAACTATGTTCTAGTGATTACAAGTTTAAACCTTCGAATAAGATAGCTTTATATGTATGAATTGAATGATGTTATGAACATCATTACTACCTTAAGTTCCTTGGATAAACCTACTGGAAAAGAGAAAAATGGATCTAGCTTCAACGGATCCTTGGATGGCTCAAAGTTCTTGAAGCAAAATCATCACACGAAAACAAGTTCAAGTAAGATCATCACTTGAAATAAGATTGTTATAGTTATAGAAATTGAACCAAAGTTTGAATATGATTATTACCTTGTATTAGAATGATAACCTACTGTAAGAAACAAAGATTTCTTGAGGTTGGATGATCACCTTACAAGATTGGAAGTGAGCTAGCAATATTGAAAGTATTCTTGATTTTATGTAACTAGAACTTGTAGAATATATGAAGAACACTTAGAACTTGAAGATAGAACTTGAGAGAGATCAATTAGATGAAGAAAATTGAAGAATGAAAGTGTTTGTAGGTGTTTTTGGTCGTTGGTGTATGGATTAGATATAAAGGATATGTAATTTTGTTTTCATGTAAATAAGTCATGAATGATTACTCATATTTTTGTAATTTTATGAGATATTTCATGCTAGTTGCCAAATGATGGTTCTCAAATGTGTTAGGTGACTCACATGGGCTGCTAAGAGCTAATCATTGGAGTGTATATACAAATAGTACATACATCTAAAAGCTGTGTATTGTACGAGTACGAATACGGGTGCATACGAGTAGAATTGTTGATGAAACTAAACGAGGATGTAATTGTAAGTATTTTTGTTAAGTAGAAGTATTTTGATAAGTGTATTGAAGTCTTTCAAAAGTGTATAAATACATATTAAAACACTACATGTATATACATCTTAACTGAGTCGTTAAGTCATCGTTAGTCGTTACATGTAAGTGTTGTTTTGAAACCTTTAGGTTAACGATCTTGTTAAATGTTGTTAACCCAATGTTTATAATATCAAATGAGATTTTAAATTATTATATTATCATGATATTATCATGTATGAATATCTCTTAATATGATATATATACATTAAATGTCTTTACAACGATAATCGTTACATATATGTCTCGTTTAAAAATCATTAAGTTAGTAATCTTGTTTTTACATATGTAGTTCATTGTTAATATACTTAATGATATATTTACTTATCATAGTATCATATTAACTATATATATATCCATATATATGTCATCATATAGTTTTTACAAGTTTTAACGTTCGTGAATCACCGGTAAACTTGGGTGGTCAATTGTCTATATGAAACATATTTCAATTAATCAAGTCTTAACAAGTTTGATTGCTTAACATGTTGGAAACATTTAATCATGTAAATATCAATCTCAATTAATATATATAAACATGAAAAAGTTCGGGTCACTACACCACCCAGCCATTTATGTCTTTCTGAAATTATTCAAACCGTTTATTTATTTATCCTTTATCTAACAGTTTCTCTAATTCTTCTTCTTCTTCACTATAACGAATCCAAATAAATAAATAAAAATAAAATAAAATCATAACTACGAATTACACTGTCGATTTTAGACTTATTATCTAAGTTATAAACATTGATTTTGTGATAAATTAGTTTGAAAAAAAAATATAAAGAGAACAACTATCTGTTGCTGTTCGTCGAGCATAACAAAAGGAAAAAAAATTGTGCTTTTCAATTTTAATTGCATTATAACTAAAGACTATAACACGAAATAGTTTAGTAATCACATATAGAAACTATAGGAATCGTCAAGTGAATCAAAAACTTCAACACGATTACGAATTTTTGCTAAGAACAAAATGGTTGACTTTTTGAAATTTAGGTTTGACTTAAAAATTCAAACTCATTTCAAAGAATTAAAGGTTGAGATTTTACATATAGTTTGAATGAAGGTTTCCTAGCAATTCTGCAATTCAAGATTTTAAAGAATGCTATGATTTCGAGTTTTGGTAAAAATGAAAGTGGAACAGCGATGGCGAGCAGAGAAAAAAAACAAAAACAAATATATCTGTCTTTTAATTTTTGCTGATATCAGTATTTGATATACATAATGTACGATTGATTGAGAGATAATGTAAGATGATTTGATAAATTTTTTTCTATTACTCATTGATTTTGACAGGTAACCAAAGATGAAGCAGGAATTAAATAAAAAAAATAAAAGTATTAACATGTAGCTGGTTTTTCCCATTTGATTGGTACTATCGAATATATCTAATGTAAGATCAATCAGATAGGAGAATATCAACCAATAAAGTTGATTGTGAAGGGTAACAAAATTACGAAATCGAATTTCTATCTGTGTATATGTAAACCTGTATCAAACTACGATATTTGTATATATATATATATATATATATATATATATATATATATATATATATAACTGAAATCTTATATATTTGTTTACATAAATTAGATTTTAACTAATATTAATAGTTATCTATGTATTAATGATAATAATAGTATTAACATTTATAATACTAATAAGGATATTATTATTAATTGTATTTTTAATTGAAAAATATGATTTATCATATTTAGTATTATAAGTAATGATAATGTTGTTATTATTATTTCTTAGTGTTAATATTGTTATTAATAATAATATCCTTATTAGTATTATAAATGTTAATACTATTATTATCATTAATACATAGATAACTATTAATATTAGTTAAAATCTAATTTATGTAAACAAATATATAAGATTTTAGTTATATATATATATATATATATATATATATATATATATATATATATATATATATATATATATATATATATATATAACTGAAATCTTATATATTTGTTTACATAAATTAGATTTTAACTAATATTAATAGTTATCTATGTATTAATGATAATAATAGTATTAACATTTATAATACTAATAAGGATATTATTATTAATAACAATATTAACACCAAGAAATAATAATAACAACATTATCATTACTTATAATACTAAATATGATAAATCATATTTTTCAATTAAAAATACAATTAATAATTTTTAATAATACTGTTGTTAATATTAATAACAATAATAATAATAAAAATACTAATTATAATAATACTAATAATAATAATGATATTAGTAATAACAATACTATAACAATCCATATATATATATATATATATATATATATATATATATATATATATATATATATATATATATATATATATATATATATATATATATATCAAATTCACATCTATAGATTATATATATTTAAAATAATATTAATAATGCTAGTATTGATATAAAAAGTAATAACGATATTATAACAACTATATTTACTTTTATATCATATATGTATTATTACTTATATTATACAATAACTTTTATTGAGTAATTATTATTTATACAATTTATATATTTTACAATATAATAATAATTATACATAGAAATTATATATATATATTTACATATAGCTTCATTTTAAATAAAAACTTTTTATCTTGTGTAATATTCTACATAATTAACTCAATTTATTGAATTGTATTTTATTATTTTAATTTATTATATAAACTTATATTTATGTATATATATATATTTAATTACATATTTATTTACAAACAAATCGTTCGTGAATCGTCGGGAATAGTCAAAGGTATGAAGACAGTTTAAAATTTTTGAGATTCAACTTAACAAACTTTGCTTATCGTGTCGGAATAATATAAAGATTAGGTTTAAATTTGGTCGGAAATTTCAGGGTCATCACAGTACCTACCCGTTAAAGAAATTTCGTCCCGAAATTTGAGTGAGGTCGTCATGGTTAACGATAATAATGTTTTCATGACTCGTATAAGTTGATAAATAGAGTTTTATTACCATTGAGTAATAATGATAAAATAATTCGATTATTCGGAGAGTACGAATGAAGCTATCACAAAAGAGTGAAATGGAATAGACAAGTTTCATCATAACTTTTCACTAGTCATGGTTGAATTTAGAAAATAAGGTGCGTCTTAACTTTTGACGTGGAGGTTGAATTTCGGAATTCAAGGGATTTAAAGGAAATCTTCGAAATCTAAAAGATTTGATTCTTCAGCTAAATAAGGAAATTAGGATCTCCATAATTAAATGCAGTGATCCGCCTAGATTACTCTGTCTGATATTCCCATTATAAATTAAGCTCTTCTGTTCTATTATTCTCACAATTCCTATACTTTCTTTCTTAGTTCATACATCCAAAAGATTGTGAAAATGCTTAATCCCGTTCTAATCCTTGATATTTTCCTAATTATCATTTCTGTCATCCTTCTTTTCAATCTTCCTCCAGAAGAATCTGTTTACTTCTACTATTACCTTAGGGGTGATACTATTCTTAATTATACCGTGTCTTTATATTGTTATTCGTATTAATATCCACGGTTTGTAACCTCCGTGTTGTTATTGGGCTTTATATTTTCTATTATATTTTGGAGTTCTTTGCCTTTTTATTATCTTCTCGACCTCTTGTAAAGCGACTAACGGTCCAGAATTCGTAAGTATAGAATTTCGAGTGAACTTAATGTTCTAAACAAGAAAGAATGTAATAGCACGATTTGATTTGTCAAATTTGAAATGTCCCGTTCTTATTGATTAAAAACGTTCCATATTAATTGATTTCGTTGTGAGGTTTTGACCTCTATATGAGACATTTTTCAAAGACTGCATTCATTTTAAAACAAACCATAACCTTTATTTCATCAATAAAGGTTTAAAAAGCTTTACGTAGATTATCAAATAATGATAATCTAAAATATACTGTTTACACACGACTATTACATAATGGTTTACAATACAAATATGTTACAACGAAATAAGTTTCTTGAATGCAGTTTTTACACAATATCATACAAGCATGGACTCCAAATCTTGTCCTTATTTAAGTATGCGACAGCGGAAGCTCTTAATAATCACCTGAGAATAAACATGCTTAAAACGTCAACAAAAAATGTTGGTGAGTTATAGGTTTAACCTATATATATCAAATCGTAACAATAGACTACAAGATTTCATATTTCAATATACATCCCATACATAGAGATAAAAATCATTCATATGGTGAACACCTGGTAACCGACATTAACAATATGCATATATAAGAATATCCCCATCATTCAGGGATCCTCCTTCGGACATGATATAAATTTCGAAGTACTAAAGCATCCGGTAGTTTGGATGGGGCTTGTTGGGCCCGATAGATCTATCTTTAGGATTCGCGTCAATTATGGTGTATGTTCCCTAATTCTTAGATTACCAGACTTAATAAAAAGGGGCATATTCGATTTCGATAATTCAACCATAGAATGTAGTTTCACGTACTTGTGTCTATTTTGTAAATCATTTATAAAACCTCCATGTATTCTCATCCCAAAAATATTAGATTTTAAAAGTGGGACTATAACTCACTTTCACAGATTTTTACTTAGTCGGGAAGTAAGACTTGGCCACTGGTCGATTCACGAACCTATAACAAATATGTACATATATATCAAAGTATGTTTAAATTATATTTACAACACTTTTAATACATTTTGATGTTTTAAGTTTATTAAGTCAGCTGTCCTCGTTAGTAACCTACAACTAGTTGTCCAACGTTAGATGTACAGAAAAAAATTGATATATATTATCTTGAATCAATCCACGACCCAGTGTATACACGTCTCAGGCTAGATCACAACTCAAAGTATATATATTTTTGGAATCAACCTCAACCCTGTATAGCTAACTCCCACATTACTGCATATAGAGTGTGTATGGTTGTTCCAAATAATATATACACATGGGTCGATATGATATGTCAAAACATTTGCATACGTGTCTATGGTATCCCAAGATTACATAATATATTAGAATACATGTATAATACAATATAAGTTAGCTAGGATATGATTAATATAGATTTGTTACCAATTTTCACTTTGCTACAACAAGAAAAATTATCCAAACTTGTTTTACCCATAACTTCTTCATTTTAAATCCGTTTTAAGTGAATCAAATTGCTATGGTTTCATATTGAACTCTATTTTATGAATCTAAACAGAAAAAGTATAGGTTTATAGTCAGAAATATAAGTTACAATTCGTTTTTGTAAAGGTAGTCATTTCAGTCGAAAGAACGACGTTTAGATGACCATTTTAGAAAACATACTTCCACTTTGAGTTTAACCATGATTTTTGGATATAGTTTCATGTTCATAAGAAAAATCATTTTCCCAGAAGAACAACTTTTAAATCAAAGTTTATCATAGTTTTTAATTAACTAACCCAAAACAGCCCGCGGTGTTACTACGACGGCGAAAATCCGGTTTTACGGTGTTTTTCGTGTTTCCAGGTTTTAAATCATTAAGTTATCATATCATATAGATATAGAACATGTGTTTTGTTGATTTTAAAAGTCAAGTTAGAAGGATTAACTTTTGTTTGCGAACAAGTTTAGAATTAACTAAACTATGTTCTAGTGATTACAAGTTTAAACCTTCGAATAAGATAGCTTTATATGTATGAATTGAATGATGTTATGAACATCATTACTACCTCAAGTTTTCTGGATAAAGCTACTGGAAATGAGAAAAATGGATCTAGCATCAAAGGATCCTTGGATGGCTTGAAAGTTCTTGAAGCAGAATCATGACACGAAAACAGTTCAAGTAAGATTTTCACTCGAAATAAGATTGTTATAGTTATAGAAATTGAATCAAAGTTTGAATATGAGTATTACCTTGTATTAGAAAGATATATTACTGTAAATAATAAAGATTTCTTGAGGTTGGATGATCACTCTACAAGATTGGAAGTAAGCTAGCAAACTTGGAAGTATTCTTGATTTTATGAAACTAGAACTTGTAGAATTTATGAAGAACACTTAGAACTTGAAGATAGAACTTGAGAGAGATCAATTAGATGAAGAAAATTGAAGAATGAAAGTGTTTGTAGGTGTTTTTGGTCGTTGGTGTATGGATTAGATATAAAGGATATGTAATTTTGTTTTCATGTAAATAAGTCATGAATGATTACTCATATTTTTGTAATTTTATGAGATATTTCATGCTAGTTGCCAAATGATGGTTCCCACATGTGTTAGGTGACTCACATGGGCTGCTAAAAGCTGATCATTGGAGTGTATATACCAATAGTACATACATCTAAAAGCTGTGTATTGTACGAGTACGAATACGGGTGCATACGAGTAGAATTGTTGATGAAACTGAACGAGGATGTAATTGTAAGCATTTTTGTTAAGTAGAAGTATTTTGATAAGTGTCTTGAAGTCTTTCAAAATTGTATGAATACATATTAAAACACTACATGTATATACATTTTAACTGAGTCGTTAAGTCATCGTTAGTCGTTGCATGTAAGTGTTGTTTTGAAACCTTTAGGTTAACGATCTTGTTAAATGTTGTTAACCCAATGTTTATAATATAAAATGAGATTTTAAATTATTATATTATCATGATATTATGATGTACGAATATCTCTTAATATGATATATATACATTAAATGTCGTTACAACGATAATCGTTACATATATGTCTCGTTTCAAAATCATTAAGTTAGTAGTCTTGTTTTTACATATGTAGTTCATTATTAACATACTTAATGATATGTTTACTTATCATAATATCATGTTAACTATATATATATAACCATATATATTTCATCATATAGTTTTTACAAGTTTTAACGTTCGTGAATCATCGGTCAACTTGGGTGGTCAATTGTCTATATGAAACCTATTTCAATTAATCAAGTCTTAACAAGTTTGATTGCTTAATATGTTGGAAACACTTAATCATGCAAATAACAATTTCATTTAATATATATATAAACATGAAAAAGTTCGGGTCACTACAGTACCTACCCGTTAAATAAATTTCGTCCCGAAATTTTAAGCAGTTGGAGGTGTTGACGTATCTTCTGGAAATAAATGCGGGTATTTCTTCTTCATCTGATCTTCTCGTTCCCAGGTGAACTCGGGTCCTCTATGAGCATTCCATCAAACCTTAACAATTGGTATCTTGTTTTGCTTAAGTCTTTTAACCTCACGATCCATTATTTCGACGGGTTCTTCGATGAATTGAAGTTTTTCGTTGATTTGGATTTCATCTAACGGAATAGTGAGATCTTCTTTAGCAAAACATTTCTTCAAATTCGAGACGTGGAAAGTGTTATGTACAGCCTCGAGTTGTTGAGGTAACTCAAGTCGGTAAGCTACTGGTCCGACACGATCAATAATCTTGAATGGTCCGATATACCTTGGATTTAATTTCCCTCGTTTACCAAATTGAACAACGCCTTTCCAAGTTGCAACTTTAAGCATGACCATCTATCCAATTTCAAATTCTATATCTTTTCTTTTAATGTCAGTGTAGCGCTTTTGTCGACTTTGGGCGGTTTTTAACCGTTGTTGAATTTGAATGATCTTCTCGGTAGTTTCTTGTATTATCTCCGGACCCGTAATCTGTCTATCCCCCACTTCACTCCAACAAATCGGAGACCTGCACTTTCTACCATAAAGTGCTTCAAACGGCGCCATCTCAATGCTTGAATGGTAGCTGTTGTTGTAGGAAAATTCTGCTAACGGTAGATGTCGATCCCAACTGTTTCCGAAATCAATAACACATGCTCGTCGCATGTCTTCAAGCGTTTGTATCGTCCTTTCGCTCTGCCCATCAGTTTGTGGATGATAGGCAGTACTTGTAGTGACCCGAACTTTTCCATGTTTATATATATTAATTGAGATTGATATTTACATGATTAAATGTTTCCAACATGTTAAGCAATCAAACTTGTTAAGACTTGATTAATTGAAATATGTTTCATATAGACAATTGACCACCCAAGTTGACCGGTGATTCACGAACGTTAAAACTTGTAAAAACTATATGATGACATATATATGGATATATATATATATATATAGTTAACATGATACTATGATAAGTAAACATATCATTAAGTATATTAACAATGAACTACATATGTAAAAACAAGACAACTAACTTAATGATTTTTAAACGAGACATATATGTAACGATTATCGTTGTAAAGACATTTAATGTATATATATCATATTAAGAGATATTCATACATGATAATATCATGATAATATAATAATTTAAAATCTCATTTGATATTATAAACATTGGGTTAACAACATTTAACAAGATCGTTAACCTAAAGGTTTCAAAACAACACTTACATGTAACGACTAACGATGACTTAACGACTCAGTTAAAATGTATATACATGTAGTGTTTTAATATGTATTTATACACTTTTGAAAGACTTCAATACACTTATCAAAATACTTCTACTTAACAAAAATGCTTACAATTACATCCTCGTTCAGTTTCATCAACAATTCTACTCGTATACACCCGTATTCGTACTCGTACAATACACAGCTTTTAGATGTATGTACTATTGGTATATACACTCCAATGATCAGCTCTTAGTAGCCCATTTGAGTCACCTAACACATGTGGGAACCATCATTTGGCAACTAGCATGAAATATCTCATAAAATTACAAAAATATGAGTAATCATTCATGACTTATTTACATGAAAACAAAATAACATATCCTTTATATCTAATCCATACACCAACGACCAAAAACACCTACAAACACTTTCATTCTTCAATTTTCTTCATCTAATTGATCTCTCTCAAGTTCTATCTTCAAGTTCTAAGTGTTCTTCATAAATTCCAAAAGTTCTAGTTTCATAAAATCAAGAACCTTTCAAGTTTGCTAGCTCACTTCCAATCTTGTAAGGTGATCATCCAACCTCAAGAAATCTTTGTTTCTTACAGTAGGTTATCATTCTAATACAAGGTAATAATCATATTCAAACTTTAGTTCAATTTCTATAACTATAACAATCTTATTTTAAGTGATGATCTTACTTGAACTTGTTTTCGTGTCATGATTCTGCTTCAAGAACTTCGAGCCATCCAAGGATCCATTGAAGCTAGATCCATTTTTCTCTTTTCCAGTAGGTTTATCCAAGGAGCTTAAGGTAGTAATGATGTTCATAACATCATTCGATTCATACATATAAAGCTATCTTATTCGAAGGTTTAAACTTGTAATCACTAGAACATAGTTTAGTTAATTCTAAACTTGTTCGCAAACAAAAGTTAATCCTTCTAACTTGACTTTTAAAATAAACTAAACACATGTTCTATATCTATATGATATGCTAACTTAATGATTTAAAACCTGGAAACACGAAAAACACCGTAAAACAGGATTTACGCCGTCGTAGTAACACCGCGGACTGTTTTGGGTTAGTTAATTAAAAACTATGATAAACTTTGATTTAAAAGTTGTTATTCTGAGAAAATGATTTTTATTATGAACATGAAACTATATCCAAAAATTATAGTTAAACTCAAAGTGGAAGTATGTTTTCTAAAATGGTCATCTAGACGTCGTTCTTTCGACTGAAATGACTACCTTTACAAAAACGACTTGTAACTTATTTTTCCGACTATAAACCTATACTTTTTCTGTTTAGATTCATAAAATAGGGTTCAATATGAAACCATAGCAATTTGATTCACTCAAAACGGATTTAAAATGAAGAAGTTATGGGTAAAACAAGATTGGATAATTTTTCTCATTTTAGCTACGTGAAAATTGGTAACAAATCTATTCCAACCATAACTTAATCAACTTGTATTGTATATTATGTAATCTTGAGATACCATAGACACGTATACAATGTTTCGACCTATCATGTCAACACATCTATATATATTTCGGAACAACCATAGACACTCTATATGTGAATGTTGGAGTTAGCTATACAGGGTTGAGGTTGATTCCAAAATATATATAGTTTGAGTTGTGATCAATACTGATATACGTATACACTGGGTCGTGGATTGATTCAAGATAATATTTATCGATTTATTTCTGTACATCTAACTGTGGACAACTAGTTGTAGGTTACTAACGAGGACAGCTGACTTAATAAACTTAAAACATCAAAATATATTAAAAGTGTTGTAAATATATTTTGAACATACTTTGATATATATGTATATATTGTTATAGGTTCGTGAATCAACCAGTGGCCAAGTCTTACTTCCCGACGAAGTAAAAATCTGTGAAAGTGAGTTATAGTCCCACTTTTAAAATCTAATATTTTTGGGATGAGAATACATGCAGGTTTTATAAATGATTTACAAAATAGACACAAGTACGTGAAACTACATTCTATGGTTGAATTATCGAAATCGAATATGCCCCTTTTTATTAAGTCTGGTAATCTAAGAATTAGGGAACAGACACCCTAATTGACGCGAATCCTAAAGATAGATCTATTGGGACTAACAAACCCCATCCAAAGTACCGGATGCTTTAGTACTTCGAAATTTATATCATATCCGAAGGGTGTCCCGGAATGATGGGGATATTCTTATATATGCATCTTGTTAATGTCGGTTACCAGGTGTTCACCATATGAATGATTTTTATCTCTATGTATGGGATGTGTATTGAAATATGAAATCTTGTGGTCTATTATTATGATTTGATATATATAGGTTAAACCTATAACTCACCAACATTTTTGTTGACGTTTTAAGCATGTTTATTCTCAGGTGATTATTAAGAGCTTCCGCTGTCGCATACTTAAATAAGGACGAGATTTGGAGTCCATGCTTGTATGATATTGTGTAAAAACTGCATTCAAGAAACTTATTTTGTTGTAACATATTTGTATTGTAAACCATTATGTAATGGTCGTGTGTAAACAGGATATTTTAGATTATCATTATTTGATAATCTACGTAAAGCTTTTTAAACCTTTATTGATGAAATAAAGGTCATGGTTTATTTTAAAATGAATGCAGTCTTTGAAAAACGTCTCATATAGAGGTCAAAACCTCTCAACGAAATCAATTAATATGGAACGTTTTTAATCAATAAGAACGGGACATTTCAGTTGGTATCCGAGCGTTGGTCTTAGAGAACCAGAATTTTACATTAGTGTGTCTTATCGAGTTTGTTAGGATGCATTAGTGAGTCTGGACTTCGACCGTGTTTACTTGAAAAATGATTGCTTAACAAATTTTGTTGGAAACTATATATTTTTAACATGTGAATATTATGTGATATATTAATCTCTTAACGCGTTTGATATTATGTGATAGATGTCTACCTCTAGAACAAGTCCCATTGACTCACCTAATAATAATGAAGAGTCAAATGTAAATTGGAATGATTCGTGGACTGATTCACAAATTCCCGAAGAGGAACCGGAAGAAGAGTCGGAACCGGAAGAAGAATCGGAACCGGAAGAAGAATCGGAACCGGATGAAGAAATAGAACCGGTGGGGGAAATAATAAAACGGTTAAGTAAAAGAAAATCCTCAACCAACCGACCAAGGTTAATTATGGTCAATGGTGTTTCCGCCAAGGAAGCAAAATATTGGGAGGATTACCAATTCTCTGATGAATCGGATTCCGACGAGAATTCCGATGATGTTATAGAAATTACCCCAACCGAATTTAAAAATGCAAAAGAAAATAATAAGGGAAAGGGCATAAAAATAGAGAAATCTAATTCCAACCCCGATGAACTTTATATGTATCGTCAACCCCCGAAGTCCTTAAGTTGTAACAATGACCCGGGAACCTCTAAACCACCAGGTTTTTCTAAACCAATGTGGAAAACGACGGCTCTTATTAGGGGAACATCATATATCCCTAGAAACTTGGCAAAATGAACCAAAATAGAAGAAGAAGAAGAAACAAGCGAGTCGGAATAAGATAGTTGTATTCGTGTGGTGTAATATATGTAATATAGTGTGCTTATGCTTTATGATATATGTAAAAATTGCTTGTATTAATAAGTATTTTTTTTATGAATCTAACTCTTGTCTATTTTACAGTATAAAAACACAAAATGGATAGATAACCCAATATTTTAAGAGACCTACCCGGAGACATGATTGATGAAATCTTGTCTAGAGTCGGTCAGAATTCTTCGGCACAACTATTTAAGGCGAGATCAATTTGTAAGACATTCGAAGAACGTTCCAAGAATGCCTTGGTTTATAAAAGACTTTCGTTCAAAAGATGGGGGATATCACATTGGGAAATCCATAAGTTACGATGTGTTTACTTTGACGCATATATTGCGGGGAACCCAAATGCTATTTTACGCAATGGGTTAAGAAATTATTTTGACTCAATATATCCGAATATTGGACTTCGTGATTTAGAAAAAGCGGCTAACATACAACATAAAGAAGCATGTTATGCTTACGGATTAGTAATGTTCGCTTCTCACCAAAGTGAGAACAAGAACATCGGGCTACAACTATTAAACAAAACGTTCCCACAAGTGACGGAGTCGGTAATTGGGGTAAGAAATGAGGTTTTTAGATTGTTACGGGACTGTTGGACATTACGTAACCCTCGCACCCTTTGACGACGTTACAACACGCTGTCTTATCAACGGCCATAACGGTTATGTTCCACAAGACCAAGGATGGGAAGTAATCCTAGTAAAACCAGAATGCATGACTTGTTTCTGGACGTATGAATTACGTGTCTTTATTGCCTTTGCTGAACGACTTGTGTACTAGCTGGAATTATCTTCACAACCATCTTGTATCAAATTTATTGTGTGCTATATTTCATGCTATATGTAAAATACGCGGTATTGTAAGTTTGTAAAATATTGTGTAAAAGTTTGAACGCGAAATATTATTATAATCAGTTTTTCATATAGAATTGTAGTAGTTGAATTGTATATTAGCTACTAAGTATGAACTTAACGGGTAGGTACTACCCGAATTTAAACTTATAAAACGCTAATATGAAGAAAAAGCTTTTATAAATGAGTTCATATTATGCTACGAAATACTATTAACTACTCTTAATATTCTGTATGATTAACTTGTTCCATTTGACTATTTTGAAGGAAATGGCACCGACTACTCGACACACCGTGAATATGAATGAAGAGGAATTCCGTACTTTTCTAGCTTCAAACATAGCCGCAGTACAGGCTGCGCTACATACCAATAATAACCTTGGATCTAGCAGTACAGGAAATCGTGTAGGATGCACCTACAAAGAATTTACTGCCTGCAAACCTTTGGAATTTGATGGAACCGAAGGACCGATCGGATTGAAACGGTGGACTGAGAAGGTCGAATCGGTGTTTGCCATAAGTAAGTGTACTGAAGAGGACAAAGTGAAGTACGCTACGCATACCTTCACAGGTTCTGCGTTAACATGGTGGAATACCTATCTAGAGCAAGTGGGACAAGACGATGCGTACGCACTACCGTGGTCAGCATTCAAGCACTTGATGAACGAGAAGTACCGTCCCAGAACCGAGGTCAATAAGCTCAAGACAGAACTTAGAGGGTTACGAACCCAAGGATTTGATATTACCACGTACGAAAGACGATTCACAGAATTGTGCCTATTGTGTCCGGGAGCATTCGAAGATGAGGAAGAGAAGATCGACGCATTTGTGAAAGGATTACCGGAAAGAATCCAAGAAGATATAAGTTCACACGAGCCCGCCTCCATACAACAGGCATGTAGAATGGCTCACAAACTAGTGAACCAGATTGAAGAAAGAATTAAAGAACAGACTGCTGAAGAGGCCAATGTGAAGCAAGTCAAAAGAAAGTGGGAGGAAAACGGTGATAAGAATCACCAATACAACAACAACAGCAATTACAACAATAATCGCAACAATTATCCCAACAATCGCAACATCAATCGCAACTACAACAAACGGCCCAACAACAACAACAACAACAACAGCAGCAGAAACTACAACAATAATCCCAACAATAATAATAACCGCAACAATAACAACAATCAGAAGCAGCTATGCCAAAGGTGTGAAAAGTATCACTCGGGGTTCTGCACCAAATTTTGCAACAAGTGTAAAAGAAATGGTCATAGCGCGACGAAGTGTGAGGTCTACGGACCAGGGGTTAATAGAACGAAAGGAACAAATGGTGTCGGAACGAGTAATGGCGGAGCAAGTAGTGTCGGAGCAAGTTATGCCAATGTAGTTTGTTATAAATGTGGAAAACCGGGCCACATTATTAGAAATTGCTCGAACTAGGAGAACACGAATGGACAAGGCTGCGGAAGAGTTTTCAATATTAATGCGGCAGAGGCACAGGAAGACCCGGAGCTTGTTACGGGTACGTTTCTTATTGACAATAAATCTGCTTACGTTTTATTTGATTCGGGTGCGGATAGAAACTATATGAGTAGAGATTTTTATGCTAAATTGCGTTGTCCATTGACGCCTTTGGATAGTAAATTTTTACTCGAATTAGCAAATGGTAAATTAATTTCAGCAGATAATATATGTCGGAATCGAGAAATTAAACTGGTTAGCGAAACATTTAAGATTGATTTGATACCAGTAGAGTTAGGGAGTTTTGATGTGATAATCGGTATGGACTGGTTGAAAGAAGCGAAAGCAGAGATCGTTTGTTACAAAAATGCAATTCGCATTATACGAGAAAAAGGAAAACCCTTAATGGTGTACGGAGAAAAGGGCAACACGAAGCTACATCTTATTAGTAATTTGAAGGCACAAAAACTAATAAGAAAAGGTTGCTATGATGTTCTAGCACACGTCGAGAAAGTACAAACTGAAGAAAAGAGCATCAATGATGTTCCCATTGCAAAAGAATTTCCCGATGTATTTCCGAAAGAATTACCGGGATTACCCCCACATCGATCCGTTGGATTTCAAATAGATCTTGTACCAGGAGCTGTACCAATAGCTCGTGCTCCTTACAGACTCGCACCCAGCGAGATGAAAGAACTGCAAAGCCAATTACAAGAACTTTTAGAGCGTGGTTTCATTCGACCAAGCACATCACCGTGGGGAGCTCCTGTTTTGTTTGTCAAGAAGAAAGATGGTACATTCAGGTTGTGTATCGACTACCGAGAGTTGAACAAACTTACCATCAAGAACCGCTACCCACTACCGAGAATCGACGACTTATTTGATCAACTACAAAGCTCGTCTGTTTATTCAAAGATTGACTTACGTTCCGGGTATCATCAAATGCGGGTGAAAGAAGATGATATTCCAAAGACTGCTTTTAGAACACGTTACGGTCATTACGAGTTTATGGTCATGCCGTTTGGTTTAACTAATGCACCAGCTGTGTTCATGGACCTTATGAACCGAGTGTGTGGACCATACCTTGACAAGTTTGTCATTGTTTTCATTGATGACATACTTATTTACTCAAAGAATGACCAAGAACACGGTGAACATTTGAGAAAGGTGTTAGAAGTGTTGAGGAAGGAAGAATTGTACGCTAAGTTTTCAAAGTGTGCATTTTGGTTGGAAGAAGTTCAATTCCTCGGTCACATAGTGAACAAAGAAGGTATTAAGGTGGATCCGGCAAAGATAGAAACTGTTGAAAAGTGGGAAACCCCGAAAACTCCGAAACACATACGCCAGTTTTTAGGACTAGCTGGTTACTACAGAAGGTTCATCCAAGACTTTTCCAGAATAGCAAAACCCTTGACTGCATTAACGCATAAAGGGAAGAAATTTGAATGGAATGATGAATAAGAGAAAGCGTTTCAGTTATTAAAGAAAAAGCTAACTACGGCACCTATGTTGTCATTGCCTGAAGGGAATGATGATTTTGTGATTTATTGTGACGCATCAAAGCAAGGTCTCGGTTGTGTATTAATGCAACGAACGAAGGTGATTGCTTATGCGTCTAGACAATTGAAGATTCACGAACAAAATTATACGACGCATGGACGGTGGATCGGAGAAGAATCTTAAAATCATGCGTCGTATAATTTTGTTCGTGAATCTTCAATTGTCTAGACGCATAAGCAATCACCTTCGTTCGTTGCATTAATACACAACCGAGACCTTGCTTTGATGCATCACAATAAATCACAAAATCATCATTCCCTTTAGGCAATGACAATATAGGTGCCGTAGTTAGATTTTTCTTCAATAACTGAAACGCTTTCTCTTGTTCATCCTTCCATTCAAATTTCTTCCCTTTATGCGTTAATGCAGTCAAGGGTTTTGCTATTCTGGAAAAGTCTTGGATGAACCTTCTGTAGTAACCAGCTAGTCCTAAAAAATGGCGTATGTGTTTCGGAGTTTTCGGGGTTTCCCAATTTTCAACAGTTTCTATCTTTGCCGAATCCACCTTAATACCTTCTTTGTTCACTATGTGACCGAGGAATTGAACTTCTTCCAACCAAAATGCACACTTTGAAAACTTAGCGTACAATTCTTCCTTCCTCAATACTTCTAACACCTTTCTCAAATGTTCACCGTGTTCTTGGTCATTCTTTGAGTAAATAAGTATGTCATCAATGAAAACAATGACAAACTTGTCAAGGTATGGTCCACACACTCGGTTCATTAGGTCCATGAACACAGCTGTTGCATTAGTTAAACCAAACGGCATGACCATAAACTCGTAATGACCGTAACGTATTCTGAAAGCAGTCTTTGGAATATCATCTTCTTTCACCCGCATTTGATGATACCCGGAATGTAAGTCAATCTTTGAATAAACAGACGAGCCTTGTAGTTGATCAAATAAGTCGTCGATTCTCGGTAGTGGGTAGCGGTTCTTGATGGTAAGTTTGTTCAACTCTCGGTAGTCGATACACAACCTGAATGTACCATCTTTCTTCTTGACAAACAAAACAGGAGCTCCCCACGGTGATGTGCTTGGTCGAATGAAACCACGCTCTAAAAGTTCTTGTAATTGGCTTTGCAGTTCTTTCATCTCGCTGGGTGCGAGTCTGTAAGGAGCACGAGCTATTGGTGCAGCTCCTGGTACAAGATATATTTGAAATTCAATGGATCGATGTGGGGGTAATCCCGGTAATTCTTTCGGAAATACATCGGGAAATTCTTTTGCAACGAGAACATCATTGATGCTCTTTTCTTCAGTTTGTACTTTCTCGACGTGTGCTAGAATAGCATAGCAACCTTTTCTTATTAGTTTTTGTGCCTTCAAATTACTAATAAGATGTAGCTTCGTGTTGCCCTTTTCTCCGTACACCATTAAGGGTTTTCCTTTTTCTCGTATAATGCGAATTGCATTTTTGTAACAAACGATCTCTGCTTTCACTTCTTTCAACCAGTCCATACCGATTATCACATCAAAACTCCCTAACTCTACTGGTATCAAATCAATCTTAAATGTTTCGCTAACCAGTTTAATTTCTCGATTCCGACATATATTATCTGCTGAAATTAATTTACCATTTGCTAATTCGAGAAAAATTTACTATCCAAAGGCATCAATGGACAACTTAATTTAGCACAAAAATCTCTACTCATATAGCTTCTATCCGCACCCGAATCAAATAAAACGTAAGCAGATTTATTGTCAATAAGAAACGTACCCGTAACAAGCTCCGGGTCTTCTTGTGCCTCTGCCGCATTAATATTGAAAACTCTTCCGCGGCCTTGTCCATTCGTGTTCTCCTGGTTCGGGCAATTTCTAATAATGTGGCCCGGTTTTCCACATTTATAACAAACTACATTGGCATAACTTGCTCCAACACTACTTGCTCCGCCATTACTCGTTCCGACACCATTTGTTCCTTTCGTTCTGTTAACCCCTGGTCCGTAGACCTCACACTTCGCCGCACTATGACCATTTCTTTTACACTTGTTGCAAAATTTGGTGCAGAACCCCGAGTGATACTTTTCACACCTTTGGCATAGCTGCTTCTGATTGTTGTTGTTGTTGTTAATCTTCTCTTCCTCATCTTCGAACACTCCCGGACACAATAGGCATAATTCTGTGAATCGTCTTTCGTACGTGGTAATATCAAATCCTTGGGTTCGTAACCCTCTAAGTTCTGTCTTGAGCTTATTGACCTCGGTTCTGGGACTGTACTTCTCGTTCATCAAGTGCTTGAATGCTGACCACGGTAGTGCGTAAGCATCATCTTGTCCCACTTGCTCTAGATAGGTATTCCACTATGTTAACGCAGAACCTGTGAAGGTATGCGTAGCGTACTTCACTTTGTCCTCTTCAGTACACTTACTTATGCAAACACCGATTCGACCTTCTCGGTCCACCGTTTCAATCCAATCGGTCCTTCAGTTCCATCAAATTCCAAAGGTTTGCAGGCAGTGAATTCTTTGTAGGTGCATCCTACACGATTTCATGTACTGCTAGATCCAAGGTTATTGTTGGTATGTAGTGCAGCCTATACTGCGGCTATGTTTGAAGCAAGAAAGGCACGAAATTCCTCTTCGCTCATATTCAAGGTGTGTCGAGTAGTCGGTGCCATTTCCTTCAAAATAGTCAAATGAAACGAGTTAATCATATAGAATATCAAGAGTAGTCAATAGTATTTCGTAGCTTAATTTGAACTTATTTATAAAAGCTCTTTCTTCATATTAGCATTTTATACTCTTTAATTCGGGTAGTACCTACCCGTTAAGTTCATACTTAGTAGCTAACATACCATTTCAACTACTACAATTCTATATGAAAAACTAATCACAAAAAAAAAATATCATATTCAAACCTTTATACAATAACTTGCAAACTTACAATACCATTTTTTTTTACATGTAGCATGAAATATAGCATACAAAACTTTGAAACAAAGTAGTTGCGAAGATAATTCTAGTTAATAAATAAGGCGTTCAGCAAAGGCAATAAAGACACGTAATTCATACGTCCAGAAACAAGTCATGCATTCTGGTTTTACTAATACCACTTCCCATCCTTGGTTTTGTGGAACATAACCGTTGTGACCGATAGTAAAACAATGTGTTGTAACGTCATCAAAAGGATGAAGGTTACGTAATGACCAACAGTCTTGTAATAACCTAAAAACCTCATTTCTTACCCCAATTACCGACTCCGTCACTTGTGGGAACGTTTTGTTTAATAGTTGTAGCCCGATGTTCTTGTTCTAACTTTCGTGAGAAGCGAACATTACTAACCCGTAAGCATAACATGCTTCTTTATGTTGCATGTTAGCCGCTTTTTCTAAATCACGAAGTCCTATATTCAGATATATTGAGTCAAAATAATTTCTTAACCCGTTGCATAAAATAGCATTTGGGTTCCCCGCAATATATGCGTCAAAGTAAACACATCATAACTTATGGATTTCCCAATGTGATATCCCACATCTTTCAAACGAAAGCCTTTTATAAATCAAGGCATTCTTGGAACGTTCTTCGAATGTCTTACAAACTGATCTCGCCTTAAATAGTTGTGCCGAGGAATTCTGACCGACTCTAGACAAGATTTCATCAATCATGTCTCCGGGTAGGTCTCTTAAAATATTGGGTTGTCTATCCATTTTGTGTTTTTATACTGTAAAATAGACAAGAGTTAGATTCACGGTGTGTCGAGTAGTCGGTGCCATTTCCTTCAAAATAGTCAAATGGAACAAGTTAATCATACAGAATATTAAGAGTAGTTAACAGTATTTCGTAGCATAATATGAACTCATTTATAAAAGCTTTTTCTTCATATTAGCGTTTTATAAGTTTAAATTCGGGTAGTACCTACCCGTTAAGTTCATACTTAGTAGCTAATATACAATTCAACTACTACAATTCTATATGAAAAACTGATTATAATAATATTTTGCGTTCAAACTTTTACACAATATTTTACAAACTTACAATACCGCTTATTTTACATATAGCATGAAATATAGCACACAATAAATTTGATACAAGATGGTTGTGAAGATAATTATAGCTAGTACACAAGTAGTTCAGCAAAGGCAATAAAGACACGTAATTCATACGTCCAGAAACAAGTCATGCATTCTGGTTTTACTAGGATTACTTCCCATCCTTGGTCTTGTGGAACATAACCGTTATGGCCGTTGATAAGACAGCGTGTTGTAATGTCGTCAAAGGGACAAGGGTTACGTAATGTCCAACAGTCCCGTAACAATCTAAAAACCTCATTTCTTACCCCAATTACCGACTCCGTCACTTGTGGGAACGTTTTGTTTAATAGTTGTAGCCCGATGTTCTTGTTCTCACTTTGGTGAGAAGCGAACATTACTAATCCGTAAGCATAACATGCTTCTTTATGTTGCATGTTAGCCGCTTTTTCTAAATCACGAAGTCCAATATTCGGATATATTGAGTCAAAATAATTTCTTAACCCATTGCGTAAAATAGCATTTGGGTTCCTCGCAATATATGCGTCAAAGTAAACACATCGTAACTTATGGATTTCCCAATGTGATATCCCCCATCTTTCGAACGAAAGCCTTTTATAAACCAAGGCATTCTTGGAATGTTCTTCGAATGTCTTACAAACTGATCTCGCCTTAAGTAGTTGTGCCGAAGAATTCTGACCGACTCTAGACAAGATTTCATCAATCATGTCTCCGGGTAGGTCTCTTAAAATATTGGGTTGTCTATCCATTTTGTGTTTTTATACTGTAAAATAGACAAGAGTTAGATTCATAAAAAAAAATACTTATTAATACAAGCAATTTTTACATATATCATAAAGCATAAGCACACTATATTACATATATTACACCACACGAATACAACTATCTTATTCCGACTCGCTCGTTTCTTCTTCTTCGGTTTTGGTTCGTTTTGCCAAGTTTCTAGGGATATATGATGTTCCCCTAATACGAGCCGTCATTTTCCACATTGGTTTAGAAAAGCCTGGTGGTTTAGAGGTTCTCGGGTTATTGTCACAACTTAAGAAATACGGGTGTTGACGATACATATAAAGTTCATCGGGTTTGGAATCAAATTTCTCTATTTTTATGCCCTTTCCCTTATTGTTCTCTTTTGCCTTATTAAATTGTGTTAGGGTAATTTCTAAAACATCATCGGAATCCTTGTCGGGATCCGATTCATCGGAGAATTGGTAATCCTCCCAATACTTTGCTTCCTTGGCGAAAACACCATTGACCATAACTAACTTTGGTCGGTTGGTTGAGGATTTTCTTCTACTTAACCGTTTTATTATTTCCCCCACTGGTTCTATTTCTTCTTCCGGTTCCGATTCTTCTTCCGGTTCCGATTCTTCTTCCGGTTCCGACTCTTCTTCCGGTTCCTCTTCGGGAACTTGTGAATCAGTCCACGAATCATTCCAATTTACATTTGAATCTTCATTATTATTAGGTGAGTCAATGGGACTTGTTCTAGAGGTAGACATCTATCACATAATATCAAACGCGTTAAGAGATTAATATATCACATAATATTTACATGTTAAAAATATATAGTTTCCAACAAAAATTTTTAAGCAATCATTTTTCAAGTAAACACGGTCGAAGTCCAGACTCACTAATGCATCCTAACAAACTCGATAAGACACACTAATGCAAAATTCTAGTTCTCTAAGACCAACGCTTGGATACCAACTGAAATGTCCCGTTCTTATTGATTAAAAACGTTCCATATTAATTGATTTCGTTGCGAGGTTTTGACCTCTATATGAGACGTTTTTCAAAGACTGCATTCATTTTAAAACAAACTATAACCTTTATTTCATCAATAAAGGTTTAAAAAGCTTTACGTAGATTATCAAATAATGATAATCTAAAATATCCTGTTTACACACGACTATTACATAATGGTTTACAATACAAATATGTTACAACGAAATAAGTTTCTTGAATGCAATTTTTACACAATATCATACAAGCATGGACTCCAAATCTTATCCTTATTTAAGTATGTGACAGCGGAAGCTCTTAATAATCACCTGAGAATAAACATGCTTAAAACGTCAACAAAAAATGTTGGTGAGTTATAGGTTTAACCTATATATATCAAATCGTAACAATAGACCACAAGATTTCATATTTCAATATACATCCCATACATAGAGATAAAAATCATTCATATGGTGAACACCTGGTAACCGACATTAACAAGATGCATATATAAGAATATCCCCATCATTTCGGGATCCTCCTTCGAACATGATATAAATTTCGAAATACTAAAGCATCCGGTACTTTGGATGGGGCTTGTTGGGCCCGATAGATCTATCTTTAGGATTCGCGTAAATTAGGGTGTCTGTTCCCTAATTCTTAGATTAATAGACTTAATAAAAAGGGGCATATTCGATTTCGATAATTCAACCTTAGAATGTAGTTTCACGTACTTGTGTCTATTTTGTAAATCATTTATAAAACCTGCATGTATTCTCATCCCAAAAATATTAGATTTTAAAAGTGGGACTATAACTCACTTTCACAGATTTTTACTTCGTCGGGAAGTAAGACTTGGCCACTGGTCGATTCACGAACCTCAAGTTTTCTGGATAAAGCTACTGGAAATGAGAAAAAAGGATCTAGCTTCAAAGGATCCTTGGATGGCTAGAAAGTTCTTGTATTAGAAAGATATCTTACTGTAAATAAGAAAGATTTCTTGAGGTTGGATGATCACTCTACAAGATTGAAAGTAAGCTAGCAAACTTGGAAGTATTCTTGATTTTATGAAACTAGAACTTGTAGATTTATGAAGAACACTTAGAACTTGAAGATAGAACTTGAGAGAGATCAATTAGATGAAGAAAATTGAAGAATGAAAGTGTTTGTAGGTGTTTTTGGTCGTTGGTGTATGGATTAGATATAAATGATATGTAATTTTGTTTTCATGTAAATAAGTCATGAATGATTACTCATATTTTTGTAATTTTATGAGATATTTCATGCTAGTTGCCAAATGATGGTTCCCACATGTGTTAGGTGACTCACATGGGCTGCTAAGAGCTGAACATTGAAGTGTATATACCAATAGTACATACATCTAAAAGCTGTGTATTGTACGAGTACGAATACGGGTGCATACGAGTAGAATTGTTGATGAAACTGAACGAGGATGTAATTGTAAGCATTTTTGTTAAGTAGAAGCATTTTGATAATTGTCTTGAAGTCTTTCAAAATTGTATGAATACATATTAAAACACTACATGTATATACATTTTAACTGAGTCGTTAAGTCATCGTTAGTCGTTACATGTAAGTGTTGTTTTGAAACCTTTAGGTTAACGATCTTGTTAAATGTTGTTAACCCAATGTTTATAATATCAAATGAGATTTTAAATTATTATATTATCATGATATTATGATGTACGAATATCTCTTAATATGATATATATACATTAAATGTCGTTACAACGATAATCGTTACATATATGTCTCGTTTCAAAATCATTAAGTTAGTAATCTTGTTTTTACATATGTAGTTCATTATTAATATACTTAATGATATGTTTAATTATCATAATATCATGTTAACTATATATATAACCATATATATTTCATCATATAGTTTTTACAAGTTTTAACGTTCGTGAATCACCGGTCAACTTGGGTGGTCAATTGTCTATACGAAACCTATTTCAATTAATCAAGTCTTAACAAGTTTGATTGCTTAATATGTTGGAAACACTTAATCATGTAAATAACAATTTCATTTAATATATATATAAACATGGAAAAGTTCGGGTCACTACAAAATTACCAGAATCACTGAGAATAGTACTATCAAGAATATATTTTCTTGATATGTTCAGAAGTTAAGCAGAATGAAAGAGTTATGTAACATGGCACATGATGACGTTATGATCTGTGAATCATCACATTCCATTAGAAACTCAGCATGACTTACTTTAATATAATCACGTTGATCAAGTGTCATTATATTATACTAACCCATGCTTCAGTTCCCAACACTACTTCAAAAACATTCATAATTTAAGTTTGAATTTTTTAGAATTTAGAAACTAAAATAGTTTCCTTTTTATGATATATCACAGATAGTGCAGAGAGATAATTAATATCGGACGAGAATATTTATGAAAATATCCTCAGAAATATCGAAGATATTTATGATGATATTTTGGAATTTCTAAGCTTGAAGGTTGATTAAGAAAAAAATTTCGCAAGATTTTAACATGACTTCGGAGCAAGATATTCTCTAAAGATTTCAACGGATCCATAATTACCTGGATTCTTTGAATATAGGGTATGGTCCTTGTATTTGTCCTTGGTCTCCTTCGTGGTTAGCTAAATCTGTTTTTCAGTTTCAACTTTTCTGAGCTTTTCCAACATACTATTCGTTATCATCAAACTTCTGATGATTAAGGTCGTTTACGGTTGTCTACGGTTTCTGCTGCTTCATTCAGCTTTTTCAACATTCAGAGTATTGATTTGTAGACTGAGTGCTTTTCGAAATTTCATAATGAAAATCATAATTCTAAGAGATAAACTTTATACATATAGCTGTTGATGTAGATATGCTGTGAGTTTTCAAAGTTCTGATTTGATTCCCGGTAATTGGTATGGCAGTTCTTGTTACAAGATGCGGATGAGTATATGAATAGGTTTTAACGAACAACTATAATGGTTCTTCGGAGAGACTTAAGCCAATGAGTAATGAAGTTGCTGGTAAGTTTACTGCTAATGTGGTGGAATATAAACGGTTCTCCGGTAACGATGACGACAGGCAAACTTATATATCGAGGTTATAATAAGGCTAATTTGAATGGAAGTTGGAGTTGATTTGTTGAAGCTGTGACAAAATTGGCTAATTTGAAAAAGAGTTGCAATGTTATTTTCGATAATAACAATGCCAAAGGAGCTAGCACAGATATGTGTTAAACGTTTACTCAGGTTCTGAGTGTTTTCAGGTTCATTACTATATGCATTAATCTTTTCTTCCGTAGATGAAATGCGGTTGGTTCATCCTCTCGATTGAGGTGTTTTCAAGAATTATGAAAGGTTTGAACGCATATTGTAATCGTCAAGATACAAATGAGGTTTAAGATGAAATCAAGTGGCAAACTTGAAGAAATGTTTAGTTTCATATGTTATATTCAATATTTTAATTCATTTTAATTGTCCAATGTTATTAGTTCACAGTCGATAGTCCACAGTTGACAGTCCAATAATTCATATATAATTTAATATATAATATTCGAATTAATTAATACGTATCGTGACCCGTGTACATGTCTCAGACTCGATCACAACTCAAATTATATATATTATTGTAGAATCAACCTCAACCCTGTATAGAGAACTCGATCATAACTGCATATAGAGTGTCTATGGTGATTCCAAATAATATATATATGCGTCGATATGATATGTCAAAACCTTGTATACGTGTCCTAATATTTAAAGTTCGTAAAATAAATAGCAGAAAATAAATGACGATAAATAAAGTGCGTAAAGTAAATAACAGAAATTAAATGACGATAAATAAACTGCGATAAATAAAATGTAATCAGTTAGCTAGGAACAGTTAGCTGGAACAGTTAGCGTGGATTCTTAATAAAATTTTTCGTAGTTAATTTATTTGTTTCTATCAAATTTTTTTTTATTTCGTCAAATGTTATCTTCATTATGCCACTTATTGAATTCTGATAGGTCAAAATCCAAATATGAAATTGAATGAAAATGGTTATTCTGCGGTGAACGGATACGTATATCGGTGGTTGTAAGTAGGATAGTAAATGATTGTTGAATCAGCTTCGTCGAATGTACAGTGTAACTTATTAAAGTGAAATCTAAATATTCCTCGGGTATTACCTACCCGTTAAAATATTTTCACCATTAACAGTTTGTACGAAAGAATTTTTAATTACAATCTTTATGAAAATATACTTGTATATATATTTTCTTCAGATGCAATCATGGATTTAATGAGTTAATATGATATTAAACTCATTTGATTTACGTTAGAACAAGAATATATAATCTCTAAAACATTAGAGATTACATATTCGCCATGTTGAACGAAGATAAATGATGTAGAACGTCATGTAGAATGATGATTATGCTCGGGGTACCGATTGTGATGTTGAGGCGTTTGTTGTTGTGGTTTGTGTTGTTGCTGGTGGTACAGTTGATGCCGTTGATGTTGTAGAAGCTGGTACATTTTGCACCATATTTTTCAAGGCTACAACTCGGGCGCCAAACTCATTGACTTTATTACTCCAGGATGATTGTCGGTATGAACGAGCGAATGAATAAGGTTTTGAATCTGACTTGTGATATAGTCATGGCGAGACACTCTGGAAATGAGAGGGAAAATGGTGTTACGAACAGGTTCGCCGGTAAGTGCTTCAGGTTCTTCACCAAGAGCGCAGGTTGGTGAGTGGAAAGGATCGCCTTCTTCTCGTCTCCATTGATTTAGTCGACTACAAAACCATCTGATGAATTGGGGATGGCTGATTAGTTGATTCATTCCGGTGACACTGCTTTCGGAGCTTGAGTGAAACTCTATGTCGGAATAGCTGTCGGAATAACTATCGGAATAGTTATCGGAATCTAAGGGACTCGAACTAGTTGAGGGACTCATCTCGTACGATCAGATGTAGGATTTTCGATAAGGAATAGAATAGGATGTAGATTAGTACCCTGCAATACATAATTTACATATGCATATATAATACTAAAATACCATAAGTTACGGAGGAATATACGGAAGCTGTCAGGCAAAGGTAACAATAACAGATACGCTAAGATATGAATTTATCTATACACTGTCTATGCAATAGAGGCAGTAAGATGTGTCTAGACTTTAAGGATGATAAGCAAATAATTTTTGACACTAATGATAAGCAAAACTTTTGACATGCAGACACGGTCGAAGTCCAGACTCACTAATGCATCCTAACGACTTATCAGTTATATACACTAATGCAGACCTGGTTCACTAAGACCACCGCTCTGATACCAACTGTAGAGACCCGTCCTAATCCATCTGGACAAAGTCCATATCGATTACAAATGGTTCACAATAGTTGATTACATCGCGAGGTACTTGACCTCTATATGATACATTTTACAAGCATTGCATTCGTTTTTAAAAGACAACTTGCTTTACATCGAAAGTTGATGGCATGCATACCATTTCATAATATATCCAACTATAATTGACTTAGTAATAATCTTGACGAACTCGACGACTCGAATGCAACGTCTTTTGAAATATGTCATGAATGACTCCATGTAATGTCTCTAAAATGAGCAAATGCACAGCGAAAGATTTCTTTCATACCTGAGATAAACATGCTTTCAAGTGTCAACCAAAAGGTTGGTGAGTTCATTAGTTTAACATAAATAATCATTTCCATCATTTTAATAGACCACAAGATTTTCATTTTCAGTTCTCATAAATAAACGTTCCATGCATAGAGACAAAAATATCATTCATATGGTGAACACCTGGTAACCGACATTAACAAGATGCATATAAGAATATCCCGTATCATTCTGGGAAATCCTTCGGACATGATAAAAACAAACTCGAAGTACTAAAGCATCGGCTACAACGGATGGGTTCGTTAGACCCAATAGATCTATCTTTAGGATTCGCGTCAATTAGTAGACTGGTTTACTAATTCTTAGGTTACCAAGTAAAAGGGGCATATTCAGCTTCGATCATTCAACCATATAATATAGTTTCGATTACTTGTGTCTATTTCGTAAACATTTATAAAACAGCGCATTTATTCTCAGCCCAAAAATATATAATGCAAAAGCAATTAAAAAGGGAGCAAATGAAACTCACAATACTGTATTTTGTAGTAAAAATACATATGACGATATTGAACAATGCAGGGTTGGCCTCGGATTCACGAACCTATATCATTTGTATATTTATTAATATACATAATTGATAGTGAGCATAGCACTACCTTGCGTAATGCACAAGTGCGCTGATCCGCAATGATCCGCGTTAATCTGCGCTGATCAGCAATGAGCCGCGTTAAGCCGCACTGATCCGCAATGATCCGCGATAATCCGCGCTGATCCGCAATGATCCGCGTTAATCCGCGCTGATCCGCAATGAGCCGCGATAATCCGCGCTGATCCGCAATGATCCACGATAATCCGCGCTGATCCGCAGTGATCCGCGATAATGCACAATAATTTGCGATCCCGCGATCCACGATCCCGCAATCCGCATAAGTGTGCAAGAATCCGCGATCCGCGATCCGCGTTCCGCACACCGCGAATATTCTGAATACTATAAATAGGGAGTTTGGCCTCTCATTTATAGGTTGTTGATTCTCCACTATTTGCTCTAGCCCTTGTGTTAAGGTGAATTATGCTAATCAATAATCAAGACCGGGTCAGGGTGGTTGATCACTTAATTGCAAAAGTGAAAGACGATCATCGGGGCCCAAAACAAACAACAACACCACAATCCTCCTCATTGCACTCGAAACTAGATCAATTTCCGTGAGGAAGATGGATCTAGGATCGATCAATTGGCGCCATCCGTGGGACACGTCATGATTTCTAACTTGCTCTTGCAATCAATCATATGAATCGGATCTAATTCGTATGTGTAAGTTTTCATTTACTTTACGTATTAAATTCTGATTCAATACTCATTGCGATTTAATTAAATAAAAAAGTCGCTGAGATCTTACAAGCATAAACAAGTGACTTTTATAAGAGTAATAGTCATATCTATTAAATAATGTCTGATTCTGAGATAAAATATAGTTTAGAAATTATTTTCTCTTTATGAGATATAATTTAGCACGTGAGATCTGAGATGAAGATTATAAAATTTGCTTGCGAATTATTATTTAGAGAATGTTATTATTATTTAGTTGTTTATGTGCTTTACAAAGCAACCTGGTGATAGCGTAAATAAAGAAAGATGAGTTGCATGAATGTGTCTTAAAACATATGCGCGCTCTGATTGCGCTCTGATTAAAAGATGAAATCGGTTTGTTTAAACGAATTCAATCGATGGATATGTTCTTGTTATCGATTGAAATTCATTATGAAAAAAATATATACAAGAGTCTTGATCTGTTGCTTCATCAACGGCTTCGCGCCATCAGTTCAAAACGAATATCGTATAAAAAGAATTGTTAATAATGCGGAAGGTGCAACATTTGCGAACATGTGTAAGATTGTGCTCATATGCGTATGTTAAATTTTGTTATTGCATACATATGCCTATGCTGCCACAGAGAGGAAAACATGATATCGACATATAATTAAGGACCCGTTGTTTTGATAAGTATAGCCTTATTATCACAAGGAATTTATTGTTGCTTATCTTAGCATATCAGCGTAGCCCTGATTGTAGCATATGCGCTGATTAAGTCGCGAACATTGAACATGATTTCGAGACATAGCCAAAGCGCGGTTTAAGAGAAGATAACGCGCAACCTGAAAGCAATAAAGCGCATATAATTTTTTCGGCATATGCAAGTATGCGATGTATGTACTATGCATTCCAAGCGTTGGAGAAAATGTCTCAATCGAGTAGCTGCAACACGAGAATTGCAATGAAAGTATTATTCATATAGACTTCGCGGTGCCTGATTATGGCCCGAGCACGGTCTAAGGAAAGCGGCTTGAATTGGCTTAATAAAAGTATTCTTGCAGATTTTTACGCTGCCTAATTATCACTCAAGTGTGATCACGTAATACGGTTTTGGTCGACTAAAGAAATAGTGGTGCTCAAAGTTATAGTATTGCTAAGCGCAAGAAATGAATTGTGATACGAGAAGTTCTAATCAAAAGTATATTGATTAGTGAAATGAAAAGTACAAATATTGTACCGCTTCATATCTTGAGTCGCTTCATATCTTGAGTAACAACGCATAATAACATAATGACGCTCTAAATGCAACGACGTTTGCGCTAGTACAAAAGTATATATTGATCAGTAGCAATTCGCACTGAGTCTTATAGCTCGCATCCTCCAACGGTTGCATAAGGTAGCTCGATCCTCGAAACCATTCTCGTGTAAAAGGCAACATGTGTGCGCCATTTGGTGAAGCAATATCAGCGCAATCCTGATTGTAGTTTTTGAACTACTACGGTACAATATTCGTGTTGCCCGATTAGGTGCCGGGCACGTTCTCGAAAAATAGTTCGAATATTGGCTTATAGAATTCTTGCGCTATAATACATTAACCTAAACTGGTTGTTTATTTATAATTATAAAGGTTATTAAAAGTAGATCTATTTGAATTAAATGGATCTATTTAATTAAGATTTGTATAGATCCGCACAAATTAGTTTACGGTTTTCATAAATTCAATTTATATCGATATTTTATTGCACGTGGTGGATGCAAAAGCATACGGGTATTATAGACCTTGCTGCGTGGACCAAAAAGTAATTTGATATTAGTACAGCCATGCATGGGTAAGGTATAATACGCAAAAAGTTGTTCGCGCAAAGCATGCGCAATTATTTGCAGACGCTAATGTTTCATGCGCAATTATACGCAAAAAGTGGGCGACCTTTGTGCTATGCTAAACTATGCGATGACTTGGCGTATGGAATTGCTCAACGGGGCATAATTCATGCGCAAAAAACTCAACCGAGCTCATGCGCATCATGTTTGATTGAACTTGCGTGTTTCATTGCGCGTCGGTTTGCGCACGCGCCGCTGCTTTACAAAAAATAATTAAGCTATAAGGTTGCGCGGAGGAGTTGTAATTAAGCATTTTTTGATCATGTATCTAGTAGATGAGTTCACTATGTATGCAAGCGACATTAATACTTTTTGAAGTTCTGAGATCCATGAAACATGATTAAGGAAAAGCCTTAAGGCAATTGCTTATTTGGCCTTTCAAGTGATTGTTTCTCTTTTGCAAAAGGATGAAACTTGATCCTTAATTAGTAGTGAATATGTTTATTCAACTTATCCTTCTACAACAATTATGAGATTAAATAATCAACGTACTTGGTATGGTATACCATAAGTTGCGTGTGCAATAATATTGTTAAGGGTGGTTTTAGTAGCTTTTGCGTCGCTTCATATGTGCGAAAATGAGAAATGCTCATGAAGGCATACGCACTTGAGGATGGTTAGAGTCCAATAAAGATTGTGCGAGTAATGTTTGAGTGAACGGCAAAGATTCGCCTGCAAGCAGATACAAAACATGTTCAGCCTTGCTACTACTCATCATGGCATATCAACTCGGCTTAGATTGTAGTTTTACAATCAGCCTCGAAAAGCTTCTCGTGCAATTTTAAAGCAACAGATGTGCATTCTTAAACAAAGCCATATGATGAAACAACATTAGTGCAATCCTGATTGTAGTCTTTGCGGTACTAGGAAAACAACATTTGCGTTACCCGACTAGGTTCCGAGTGTGATCTTGAAGAGATAGCTTGAGTTATGCTTAATAAATTTTCACGCATACTTGGCGTTGCTCGATTGCAGCTCATATGCGCAATCAGTGGAATTTAAATGCAATATTATTGCGCAGGTTTTGCTCACATTTTGAGACTTTTGCGGAATGAGCATGTGAAAAATAAGATGCAATGACATTTACGCTGATCTAATTGTTACCTAATATTGGCGTTAAAGATAATGAGCGTACTAAGACTTCGCGGTGCCCGATTGTACGGCCCGAGTATGGTCTTGTAAACGGCTCCTATTTAGCTTTCAAAGATGGCGTATGCAGACTTTGTGGTTCGAGCATGGTCTTGAAAAACAGCCGGCTCTAGTAACAATGCGTACTCAGAATCTGTATTGTTGGATTGTAACTTGTTTAGGCGCGATATGTGACATGCGTTGCTAGGTTGCATTACGCGATGAATAAATTTTTGTTTCTAACTTCTTGGGATCATGCGCAAAGAGCAATGTTGGCGGAAGAATTTTCGATCGTGCAGGTATATTTGTTTGCAAAGGGTATCTATATATATGTCTTGGCAAAAGTATACTGTAGGGATTATTTTTACTCAAATTGCCTGTTAAACTATGGAATGTGTTGCCACGTTGCGCAAATTGGTTTGCATGCATAATACGTTTTAAATGCAAGTTTAATTCACAAAATAATGCTACTCCACGTGGTATCATATATGGTACATAATTGTTCAGGCCATGCAAAGTTTACTATATGTGTAATACTATTATGGAGTGCAAGTTGATGTCCACATGTGATATATGATATTGGGCTGCACATTAACAGTTAGTTATGAATTGTGCGGCTATGGAGTTGAGAAAATTACATGCATCTCTACTTTTTTGTGGATCGTATAAAGATCCATTGAGTAAATTTGAAGCTATCACGATTAAGCTCGCAAGTTTAAAAGTTACGCGGATGTTAAGCAAGTTTGAAATTGTAAGATTTGAAAATTTTTGTGCATATGGCATGTTATTAAGTCCATAATCGTATGGCTATGGAAACAGTATCTAAGTCCATGAGCATATGGCCATCGCAATATCATCATTTGTGCGATGCGAAAATTGTTTAAGTCTGCGAGTATTTGACCATGACAATACTATTGTTTGTGCTAAAAGCACGAGGTTGCATTGCTTAAAAAGCATGGCCGCAATTATTGATTGATTTTGCACACGATGCATGTGGTCATGAGGGCTAAAACCATATGTTCTTATAATACAAATGCACGTTGGCGAGATAGGCTTAAAATACGTCATGTGTTCTTTGTTATATTAACATAAGCTTCAATTGACTTGCTTCATATATGCTTCTGGCAAATTTCTTAAGAATATTATACTATGCAAAAAAGCGTCAAATCGTGGTCAAATTTTATCAAGTGCGGACGCGTACTTTGATTTTTCAAATTGAAAACCACTTGGCGTGTGAAAATACAATGAATGCCTAAGCGATGAAGAAAGCCCGCTTGGATGAATCACATGAAATTGCATGTGTTGGCGAAATATTGCGAAAGGAACTTAAAATCCTAAGTATTTGATTTTGCCAATACTTAGATGCTTCGCAATGCTAATTGATTGCCTAAGGATCGATTTGTCGGACTTAGAAGATTCATAATATATAAAAGATTGTTTCGCATAAGTACGTGTTTATTATGTGCACAATAATAAACATGGAAATTGCAAAGGACAAGTCTAGAAATTATGAATATATAACAAAGCGCTATATAAATAAACGTTGCAACATGATTTTTTCTTTGATAAACAAGCGCCATGCGTTGCGCATAACTTCACGAGCAAAGCATATTGTACACTTAGAGTTCGACATCATATACTTTCAGTTTATAATATCGAACTGGGGGGACTTGACAGTGTATATATTGCTATATTCTCTATGATTGCATACTTACAAGTTCGTCATTATATATCTTCAACATATAATACCGAACTTGGGGGACTTGATAGTGCACATAGCACTACCTTGCGTAATGCACAAGTGCGCTGTGTAGTGACCCGAACTTTTCCATGTTTATATATATTAATTGAGATTGATATTTACATGATTAAATGTTTCCAACATGTTAAGCAATCAAACTTGTTAAGACTTGATTAATTGAAATATGTTTCATATAGACAATTGACCACCCAAGTTGACCGGTGATTCACGAACGTTAAAACTTGTAAAAACTATATGATGACGTATATATGGATATATATATAGTTAACATGATACTATGATAAGTAAACATATCATTAAGTATATTAACAATGAACTACATATGTAAAAACAAGACTACTAACTTAATGATTTTTAAACGAGACATATATGTAACGATTATCGTTGTAAAGACATTTAATGTATATATATCATATTAAGAGATATTCATACATGATAATATCATGATAATATAATAATTTAAAATCTCATTTGATATTATAAACATTGGGTTAACAACATTTAACAAGATCGTTAACCTAAAAGTTTCAAAACAACACTTACATGTAACGACTAACGATGACTTAACGACTCAGTTAAAATGTATATACATGTAGTGTTTTAATATGTATTTATACACTTTTGAAAGACTTCAATACACTTATCAAAATACTTCTACTTAACAAAAATGCTTACAATTACATCCTCGTTCAGTTTCATCAACAATTCTACTCGTATGCACCCGTATTCGTACTCGTACAATACACAGCTTTTAGATGTATGTACTATTGGTATATACACTCCGATGATCAGCTCTTAGCAGCCCATGTGAGTCACCTAACACATGTGGGAACCATCATTTGGCAACTAGCATGAAATATCTCATAAAATTACAAAAATATGAGTAATCATTCATGACTTATTTACATGAAAACAAAATAACATATCCTTTATATCTAATCCATACACCAACGACCAAAAACACCTACAAACACTTTCATTCTTCAATTTTCTTCATCTAATTGATCTCTCTCAAGTTCTATCTTCAAGTTCTAAGTGTTCTTCATAAATTCCAAAAGTTCTAGTTTCATAAAATCAAGAATACTTTCAAGTTTGCTAGCTCACTTCCAATCTTGTAAGGTGATCATCCAACCTCAAGAAATCTTTGTTTCTTACAGTAGGTTATCATTCTAATACAAGGTAATAATCATATTCAAACTTTGGTTCAATTTCTATAACTATAACAATCTTATTTTAAGTGATGATCTTACTTGAACTTGTTTTCGTGTCATGATTCTGCTTCAAGAACTTCGAGCCATCCAAGGATCCATTGAAGCTAGATCCATTTTTCTCTTTTCCAGTAGGTTTATCCAAGGAACTTAAGGTAGTAATGATGTTCATAACATCATTCGATTCATACATATAAAGCTATCTTATTCGAAGGTTTAAACTTGTAATCACTAGAATATAGTTTAGTTAATTCTAAACTTGTTCGCAAACAAAAGTTAATCCTTCTAACTTGACTTTTAAAATAAACTAAACACATGTTCTATATCTATATGATATGCTAACTTAATGATTTAAAACCTGGAAACACGAAAAACACCGTAAAACCGGATTTACGCCGTCGTAGTAACACCGCGGGCTGTTTTGGGTTAGTTAATTAAAAACTATGATAAACTTTGAATTAAAAGTTGTTATTCTGAGAAAATTATTTTTATTATGAACATGAAAGTATATCCAAAAATTATGGTTAAACTCAAAGTGGAAGTATGTTTTCTAAAATGGTCATCTAGACGTCGTTCTTTCGACTGAAATGACTACCTTTACAAAAACGACTTGTAACTTATTTTTCCGACTATAAACCTATACTTTTTCTGTTTAGATTCATAAAATAGAGTTCAATATGAAACCATAGCAATTTGATTCACTCAAAACGGATTTAAAATGAAGAAGTTATGGGTAAAACAAGATTGGATAATTTTTCTCATTTTAGCTACGTGAAAATTGGTAACAAATATATTCCAACCATAACTTAATCAACTTGTATTGTATATTATGTAATCTTGAGATACCATAGACACGTATACAATGTTTCGACCTATCATGTCGACACATCTATATATATTTCGGAACAACCATAGACACTCTATATGTGAATGTTGGAGTTAGCTATACAGGGTTGAGGTTGATTCCAAAATATGTATAGTTTGAGTTGTGATCAATACTGAGATACGTATACACTGGGTTGTGGATTGATTCAAGATAATATTTATCGATTTATTTCTGTATATCTAACTGTGGACAACTAGTTATAGGTTACTAACGAGGACAGCTAACTTAATAAACTTAAAACATCAAAATATATTAAAAGTGTTGTAAATATATTTTGAACATACTTTGATATATATGTATATATATTGTTATAGGTTCGTGAATCAACCAGTGGCCAAGTCTTACTTCCCGATGAAGTAAAAATCTGTGAAAGTGAGTTATAGTCCCACTTTTAAAATCTAATATTTTTGGGATGAGAATACATGCACGTTTTATAAATGATTTACAAAATAGACACAAGTACGTGAAACTACATTCTATGGTTGAATTATCGAAATCGAATATGCCCCTTTTTATTAAGTCTGGTAATCTAAGAATTAGGGAACAGACACCCTAATTGACGCGAATCCTAAAGATAGATCTATTGGGCCTAACAAACCCCATCCAAAGTACCGGATGCTTTAGTACTTCGAAATTTATATCATATCCGAAGGGTGTCCCGGAATGATGGGGATATTCTTATATATATGCATCTTGTTAATGTCGGTTACCAGGTGTTCACCATATGAATGATTTTTATCTCTATGTATGGGATGTGTATTGAAATATGAAATCTTGTGGTCTATTATTATGATTTGATATATATAGGTTAAACCTATAACTCACCAACATTTTTGTTGACGTTTTAAGCATGTTTATTCTCAGGTGATTATTAAGAGCTTCCGCTGTCGCATACTTAAATACGAACGAGATTTGGAGTCCATGCTTGTATGATATTGTGTAAAAACTGCATTCAAGAAACTTATTTTGTTGTAACATATTTGTATTGTAAACCATTATGTAATGGTCGTGTGTAAACAGGATATTTTAGATTATCATTATTTGATAATCTAAGTAAAGCTTTTTAAACCTTTATTGATGAAATAAAGGTTATGGTTTGTTTTAAAATGAATACAGTCTTTGAGAAACGTCTCATATAGAGGTCAAAACCTCGCAACGAAATCAATTAATATGGAACGTTTTTAATCAATAAGAACTGGACATTTCAGTTGGTATCCGAGCGTTGGTCTTAGAGAACCAGAAAATTTGCATTAGTGTGTCTTATCGAGTTTGTTAGGATGCATTAGTGAGTCTGGACTTCGACCGTGTTTTCTTTAAAAATGATTGCTTAACATTTTTGTTGGAAACTATATATTTTTAACATATGAATATTATGTGATATATTAATCTCTTATCGTGTTTGATATTATGTGATAGATGTCTACCTCTAGAACAAGTCCCATTGACTCACCTAATAATAATGAAGAGTCAAATGTAAATTGGAATGATTCGTGGACTGATTCACAAGTTCCCGAAGAGGAACCAGAAGAAGAGTCGGAACCGGAAGAAGAATCGAAACCGGAAGAAGAATCGGAACCGGATGAAGAAATAGAACCGGTGGGGGAAATAATAAAACGGTTAAGTAAAAGAAAATCCTCAACCAACCGACCAAGGTTAATTATGGTCAATGGTGTTTCCGCCAAGGAAGCAAAATATTGGGAGGATTACCAATTCTCCGATGAATCGGATTCCGACGAGAATTCCGATGATGTTATAGAAATTACCCCAACTGAATTTAAAAAGGCAAAAGAAAATAATAAGGGAAAGGGCATAAAAATAGAGAAATCTAATTCCAACCCCGATGAACTTTATATGTATCGTCAACCCCCGAAGTCCTTAAGTTGTAACAATGACCCGGGAACCTCTAAACCACCAGGTTTTTCTAAACCAATGTGGATAACGACGGCTCGTATTAGGGGAAAATCATATATCCCTAGAAACTTGGCAAAACGAACCAAAACCAAAGAAGAAGAAACAAGCGAGTCGGAATAAGATAGTTGTATTCATGTGGTGTAATATATGTAATATAGTGTGCTTATGCTTTATGATATATGTAAAAATTGCTTGTATTAATAAGTATTTTTTTTTTATGAATCTAACTCTTGTCTATTTTACAGTATAAAAACACAAAATGGATAGACAACCCAATATTTTAAGAGACCTACCCGGAGACATGATTGATGAAATCTTGTCTAGAGTCGGTCAGAATTCCTCAGCACAACTATTTAAGGCGAGATCAGTTTGTAAGACATTAGAAGAACGTTCCAAGAATGTCTTGGTTTATAAGAGACTTTCGTTTGAAAGATGGGGGATATCACATTGGGAAACCCATAAGTTACGATGTGTTTACTTTGATGCATATATTGCGGGGAACTCAAATGCTATTTTACGCAACGGGTTAAGAAATTATTTTGACTCAATGTATCTGAATATAGGACTTCATGATTTAGAAAAAGCGGCTAACATGCAACATAAAGAAGCATGCTATGCTTATGGGTTAGTAATGTTCGCTTCTCACCAAAGTGAGAAAAAGAACATCGGGCTACAGCTATTAAACAAAACGTTCCCACAAGTGACGGAGTCGGTAATTGGGGTAAGAAATGAGGTTTTTAGATTGTTACGGGACTGTTGGACATTACGTAACCCTCGTCCCTTTGACGACGTTACAACACGCTGTCTTATCAACGGCCATAACGGTTATGTTGCACAAGACCAAGGATGGGAAGTAGTCCTAGTAAAACCAGAATGCATGACTTGTTTCTGGACGTATGAATTACGTGTCTTTATTGCCTTTGCTGAACGACTTGTGTACTAGCTAGAATTATCTTCACAACTATCTTGTATCAAAGTTATTGTGTGCTATATTTCATGCTTTATTGTAAAATATTGTATAAAAGTTTGAACGCGAAATATTATTATAATCAGTTTTTCATATAGAATTGTAGTAGTTGAATTGTATATTAGCTACTAAGTATGAACTTAACGGGTAGGTACTACCCGAATTTAAACTTATAAAACGCTAATATGAAGAAAAAGCTTTTATAAATGAGTTCATATTATGCTACGAAATACTATTAACTACTCTTAATATTCTGTATGATTAACTTGTTCCATTTGACTATTTTGAAGGAAATGGCACCGACTACTCGACACACAGTGAATATGAATGAAGAGGAATTCCGTACTTTTCTAGCTTCAAACATAGCCGCAGTACAGGCTGCGCTACATACCAACAATAACCTTGGATCTAGCAGTACAGGAAATCGTGTAGGATGCACCTACAAAGAATTCACTGCCTGCAAACCTTTAGAATTTGATGGAACTGAAGGACCGATCGGATTGAAACGGTGGACCGAGAAGGTCGAATTGGTGTTTGCCATAAGTAAGTGTACTGAAGAGGACAAAGTGAAGTACGCTACGCATACCTTCACAGGTTCTGCGTTAACATGGTGGAATACCTATCTAGAGCAAGTGGGATAAGACGATGCGTACGCACTACCGTGGTCAGCATTCAAGCACTTGATGAACGAGAAGTACGTCAATAAGCTCAAGACAGAACTTAGAGGGTTACGAACCCAAGGATTTGATATTACCACGTATGAAAGACGATTCACAGAATTGTGCCTATTGTGTCCGGGAGCATTCGAAGATGAGGAAGAGAAGATCGACGCGTTTGTGAAAGGATTACATGAAAGAATCCAAGAAGATATAAGTTCACACGAGCCCGCCTCCATACAACAAGCATGTAGAATGGCTCACAAACTAGTGAACCAGATTGAAGAAAGAATTAAAGAACAGACTGCTGAAGAGGCCAATGTGAAGCAAGTCAAAAGAAAGTGGGAGGAAAATGGTGATAAGAATCACCAATACAACAATAACAGCAATCGCAACAATTATCCCAACAATCGCAACATCAATCGCAACTACAACAAACGGCCCAACAACAACAACAACAACAACAACATCAGCAACTACAACAATCATCCCAACAACAATAATAACCACAACAACAACAACAATCAGAAGCAGCTATGCCAAAGGTGTGAAAAGTATCACTCGGGGTTCTGCACCAAATTTTGCAACAAGTGTAAAAGAAATGGTCATAGCGCGGCCAAGTGTGAGGTCTACGGACCAGGGGTTAATAGAACGAAAGGAACAAATGGTGTCGGAACGAGTAATGGCGGAGCAAGTAGTGTCGGAGCAAGCTATGCCAATGTAGTTTGTTATGAATGTGGAAAACCGGGCCACATTATTAGAAATTGCCCGAACCAGGAGAACACGAATGGACAAGGCCGCGGAAGAGTTTTCAATATTAATGCGGCAGAGGCACAGGAAGACCCGGAGCTTGTTACGGGTACGTTTCTTATTGACAATAAATCTGCTTACGTTTTATTTGATTCGGGTGCGGATAGAAGCTATATGAGTAGAGATTTTTGTGCTAAATTAATTGTCCATTGACGCCTTTGGATAGTAAATTTTTACTCGAATTAGCAAATGGTAAATTAATTTCAGCAGATAATATATGTCGGAATCGAGAAATTAAACTGGTTAGCGAAACATTTAAGATTGATTTGATACCAGTAGAGTTAGGGAGTTTTGATGTGATAATCGGTATGGACTGGTTGAAAGAAGTGAAAGCAGAGATCGTTTGTTACAAAAATGCAATTCGCATTATACGAGAAAAAGGAAAACCCTTAATGGTGTACGGAGAAAAGGGCAACACGAAGCTACATCTTATTAGTAATTTGAAGGCACAAAAACTAATAAGAAAAGGTTGCTATGCTGTTCTAGCACACGTCGAGAAAGTACAAACTGAAGAAAAGAGCATCAATGATGTTCCCGTCGCAAAAGAATTTCCTGATGTATTTCCGAAAGAATTACCGGGATTACCCCCACATCGATCCGTTGAATTTCAAATAGATCTTGTACCAGGAGCTGCACCAATAGCTCGTGCTCCTTACAGACTCGCACCCAGCGAGATGAAAGAACTGCAAAGCCAATTACAAGAACTTTTAGAGCGTGGTTTCATTCAACCAAGCACATCACCGTGGGGAGCTCCTGTTTTGTTTGTCAAGAAGAAAGATGGTACATTCAGGTTGTGTATCGACTACCGAGAGTTGAACAAACTTACCATCAAGAACCGCTACCCACTACCGAGAATCGACGACTTATTTGATCAACTACAAGGCTCGTCTGTTTATTCAAAGATTGACTTACGTTCCGGGTATCATCAAATGCGGGTGAAAGAAGATGATATTCCAAAGACTGCTTTCAGAACACGTTACGGTCATTACGAGTTTATGGTCATGCCGTTTGGTTTAACTAATGCACCAGCTGTGTTCATGGACCTTATGAACCGAGTGTGTGGACCATACCTTGACAAGTTTGTCATTGTTTTCATTGATGACATACTTATTTACTCAAAGAATGACCAAGAACACGGTGAACATTTGAGAAAGGTGTTAGAAGCATTGAGAAAGGAAGAATTGTACGCTAAGTTTTCAAAGTGTGCATTTTGGTTGGAAGAAGTTCAATTCCTCGGTCACATAGTGAACAAAGAAGGTATTAAGGTGGATCCGGAAAAGATAGAAACTGTTGAAAAGTGGGAAACCCCGAAAACTCCGAAACACATACGCCAGTTTTTAGGACTAGCTGGTTACTACAGAAGGTTCATCCAAGACTTTTCCAGAATAGCAAAACCCTTGACTGCATTAACGCATAAAGGGAAGAAATTTGAATGGAATGATGAACAAGAGAAAGCGTTTCAGTTATTGAAGAAAAAGCTAACTACGGCACCTATATTGTCATTGCCTAAAGGGAATGATGATTTTGTGATTTATTGTGACGCATCAAAGCAAGGTCTCGGTTGTGTATTAATGCAACGAACGAAGGTGATTGCTTATGATTCTAGACAATTGAAGATTCACGAACAAAACTATACGACGCATGATTTGGAATTAGGCGCGGTTGTTTTTGCATTAAAGACTTGGAGGCACTACTTATATGGGGTCAAAAGTATTATATATACCGACCACAAAAGTCTTCAACACATATTTAATCAGAAACAACTGAATATGAGGCAGCGTAGGTGGATTGAATTATTGAATGATTACGACTTTGAGATTCGTTACCACCCGGGGAAGGCAAATGTGGTAGCCGATGCCTTGAGCAGGAAGGACAGAGAACCCATTCGAGTAAAATCTATGAATATAATGATTCATAATAACCTTACTACTCAAATAAAGGAGGCGCAACAAGGAGTTTTAAAAGAGAGAAATTTAAAGGATGAAATACCCAAAGGATCGGAGAAGCATCTTAATATTCGGGAAGACGGAACCCGGTATAGGGCTGAAAGGATTTGGGTACCAAAATTTGGAGATATGAGAGAAATGGTACTTAGAGAAGCTCATAAAACCAGATACTCAATACATCCTGGAACGGGAAAGATGTACAAGGATCTCAAGAAACATTTTTGGTGGTCGGGTATGAAAGCCGATGTTGCTAAATACGTAGGAGAATGTTTGACGTGTTCTAAGGTCAAAGCTGAGCATCAGAAACCATCAGGTCTACTTCAACAACCCGAAATCCCGGAATGGAAATGGGAAAACATTACCATAGATTTCATCACTAAATTGCCAAGGACTGCAAGTGGTTTTGATACTATTTGGGTAATAGTTGATCGTCTCACCAAATCCGCACACTTCCTACCAATAAGAGAAGATGACAAGATGGAGAAGTTAGCACGACTGTATTTGAAGGAAGTCATCTCCAGACATGGAATACCAATCTCTATTATCTCTGATAAGGATGGCAGATTTATTTCAAGATTCTGGCAGACATTACAGCAAGCATTAGGAACTCGTCTAGACATGAGTACTGCCTATCATCCACAAACTGATGGGCAGAGTGAAAGGACGATACAAACGCTTGAAGACATGCTACGAGCATGTGTTATTGATTTCAGAAACAGTTGGGATCGACATCTACCGTTAGCAGAATTTTCCTACAACAACAGCTACCATTCAAGCATTGAGATGGCGCCGTTTGAAGCACTTTATGGTAGAAAGTGCAGGTCTCCGATTTGTTGGAGTGAGGTGGGGGATAGACAGATTACGGGTTCGGAGATTATACAAGAAACTACCGAGAAGATCATCCAAATTCAACAACGGTTGAAAACTGCCCAAAGTCGACAAAAGAGCTACGCTGACATTAAAAGAAAAGATATAGAATTTGAAATTGGAGAGATGGTCATGCTTAAAGTTGCACCTTGGAAAGGTGTTGTTCGATTTGGTAAACGAGGGAAATTAAATCCAAGGTATATTGGACCATTCAAGATTATTGATCGTGTCGGACCAGTAGCTTACCGACTTGAGTTACCTCAACAACTCGCGGCTGTACATAACACTTTCCACGTCTCGAATTTGAAGAAATGTTTTGCTAAAAAAGATCTCACTATTCCGTTAGATGAAATCCAAATCAACGAAAAACTTCAATTCATCGAAGAACCCGTCGAAATAATGGATCGTGAGGTTAAAAGACTTAAGCAAAACAAGATACCAATTGTTAAGGTTCGATGGAATGCTCGTAGAGGACCCGAGTTCACCTGGGAGCGTGAAGATCAGATGAAGAAGAAATACCCGCATCTATTTCCAGAAGATTCATCAACACCTTCAACAGCTTAAAATTTCGGGACGAAATTTATTTAACGGGTAGGTACTGTAGTGACCCGAACTTTTCCATGTTTATATATATTAATTGAGATTGATATTTACATGATTAAATGTTTCCAACATGTTAAGCAATCAAACTTGTTAAGACTTGATTAATTGAAATATGTTTCATATAGACAATTGACCACCCAAGTTGACCGGTGATTCACGAACGTTAAAACTTGTAAAAACTATATGATGACATATATATGGATATATATATAGTTAACATGATACTATGATAAGTAAACATATCATTAAGTATATTAACAATGAACTACATATGTAAAAACAAGACTACTAACTTAATGATTTTTAAACGAGACATATATGTAACGATTATCGTTGTAAAGACATTTAATGTATATATATCATATTAAGAGATATTCATACATGATAATATCATGATAATATAATAATTTAAAATCTCATTTGATATTATAAACATTGGGTTAACAACATTTAACAAGATCGTTAACCTAAAAGTTTCAAAACAACACTTACATGTAACGACTAACGATGACTTAACGACTCAGTTAAAATGTATATACATGTAGTGTTTTAATATGTATTTATACACTTTTGAAAGACTTCAATACACTTATCAAAATACTTCTACTTAACAAAAATGCTTACAATTACATCCTCGTTCAGTTTCATCAACAATTCTACTCGTATGCACCCGTATTCGTACTCGTACAATACACAGCTTTTAGATGTATGTACTATTGGTATATACACTCCGATGATCAGCTCTTAGCAGCCCATGTGAGTCACCTAACACATGTGGGAACCATCATTTGGCAACTAGCATGAAATATCTCATAAAATTACAAAAATATGAGTAATCATTCATGACTTATTTACATGAAAACAAAATAACATATCCTTTATATCTAATCCATACACCAACGACCAAAAACACCTACAAACACTTTCATTCTTCAATTTTCTTCATCTAATTGATCTCTCTCAAGTTCTATCTTCAAGTTCTAAGTGTTCTTCATAAATTCCAAAAGTTCTAGTTTCATAAAATCAAGAATACTTTCAAGTTTGCTAGCTCACTTCCAATCTTGTAAGGCGATCATCCAACCTCAAGAAATCTTTGTTTCTTACAGTAGGTTATCATTCTAATACAAGGTAATAATCATATTCAAACTTTGGTTCAATTTCTATAACTATAACAATCTTATTTTAAGTGATGATCTTACTTGAACTTGTTTTCGTGTCATGATTCTGCTTCAAGAACTTCGAGCCATCCAAGGATCCATTGAAGCTAGATCCATTTTTCTCTTTTCCAGTAGGTTTATCCAAGGAACTTAAGGTAGTAATGATGTTCATAACATCATTCGATTCATACATATAAAGCTATCTTATTCGAAGGTTTAAACTTGTAATCACTAGAACATAGTTTAGTTAATTCTAAAATTGTTCGCAAACAAAAGTTAATCCTTCTAACTTGACTTTTAAAATAAACTAAACACATGTTCTATATCTATATGATATGCTAACTTAATGATTTAAAACCTGGAAACACGAAAAACACCGTAAAACCGGATTTACGCCGTCGTAGTAACACCACGGGCTGTTTTGGGTTAGTTAATTAAAAACTATGATAAACTTTGATTTAAAAGTTGTTATTCTGAGAAAATGATTTTTATTATGAACATGAAACTATATCCAAAAATTATGGTTAAACTCAAAGTGAAAGTATGTTTTCTAAAATGGTCATCTAGACGTCGTTCTTTCGACTAAAATGACTACCTTTACCAAAATGACTTGTAACTTATTTTTCCGACTATAAACCTATACGTTTTCTGTTTAGATTCATAAAATAGAGTTCAATATGAAACCATAGCAATTTGATTCACTCAAAACGGATTTAAAATGAAGAAGTTATGGGTAAAACAAGATTGGATAATTTTTCTCATTTTAGCTACGTGAAAATTGGTAACAAATATATTCCAACCATAACTTAATCAACTTGTATTGTATATTATGTAATCTTGAGATACCATAGACACGTATACAATGTTTTGACCTATCATATCGACACATCTATATATATTTCGGAACAACCATAGACACTCTATATGGGAATGTTGGAGTTAGCTATACTTTAACGCCTTGATTCGAGTAAAATTATTTTTTTTTTTTTTTTTTTTGAAAAGTTAAGTTACTGGCCGGACAAGGCATTTGCCGCGGTGCGGCCTGCCTTGTCGCGGCGCGACACAACACATAAAATTTTTATCTCCTTAACCCAACTTCTGTTTTGAACCTTAGTTCATTGCCGCGGCGCGGAGCCCTTAGCCGCGGCGCGACATAACTCTGGTCCGGGTGCCTGACCTGCAACATTTTACTTAAACCAACTTTTGCACATTTCATCATTCTCAAACACATTTAAAACAGCATAATTCATCCACCAACATAAAGATTCAGTTTCTAATATCTTAGACCATCCATAAACAACATTTAGACTTCAAAACATGTTTTCATACTCCAACCATCATTAGGTCCCAAGTTTGACAACAACAAACATGACTCATACCAAAACACTAGGCGTTGATAAGCGGTAACCATGGAGCGTGTTTACAATAAGGGACTTGCAATACCACTTACTCTATGCCAATGCTCCTCTAGCGCTTTACACGGGCTCCTTACCTTCACGATGAACCTTAGCACCTAAAACATAAAACATCATAGGGGTAAGCTTTTGCACTTAGTGAGTTATAGGAAAGTAATAAAACACAAAACACAAAACATTTGGGCACAAATCATAACACTTATCCTTCAACCCATTGGTTGCTTGCATACATTCGGATCCAATTCATTCATACCATAGACATGACTTACTAGGCCGAACCTAGTAATCATGCCTAAGCTAACCATAGACATACTAAATATGCCTAAGCTATCATCATCTCATACATAGACACTTAATGTGTCTAAGCTAACACAAACCATAGGCAAGATTACTAGCAATGTAATAACCTTGCCTAAGCTAAACATCAACCATAGATACAACTATTAGGTTAACCCAATAGTTCTATCTAAGCTACATAACTAGTGCACTTAGTCGTTTCTCTCTTGCACGGATGCAATCCGAGAACACTAAGCCACTCTTGACCCGCCCATATTACCCCCTATGAACTCACCTTGCTTAATTGAATTTCCTTGATCACTTGAAATCTCTTTTCCTTGATTAGCACCTATACATGAGCTAATCCCATTAATCACATAACTCAATCAAAAACACAACTTTCTTGAATCATTACATCTTTTCATACTTACACACACACTTAACCCCCTAATCACAACAAGCATACAAGTAGCCTTAAAATCTCATTTTTTCTAAGATGACAATGTTACCAATTCAACATCACATTTTAATCATGTACATTACTAACTCATCCCTTTTAGCTCTATCATGCAACTTTTTCTTTAATCCTTTCATTAATCATCAAATGTGCATAGTAATCCAATTTCATTACTAACACCATTAAATTATCAAATTATCAATTTCTATAACTTACAACTATAACAAAAGTTCATACATGAACATCCTTCATCACAATTTCTTGCTAGAACACATAATCATCTATTTGAGACATTTTAACAAACACTTAGTGTGCATGACTAGAAACTTAACTAGAACATCACCAAATTCACCATATTCATAACAAAAAATCCATCATGCAAGTCTATACATAATTCCTCTTCCAAAATCAATAACAATTACATTCTAACTCAAACAATTGTGCACAATTCAACAACTAGCAACTATTTAAGCATAAAACTCATCATAAACACACCATATAAGCAATACTTGGACACAAAATCCATACCTTGACTTTTAGAGTTTAAGAACCCTAATTGTGCACAAAGAGAGTGAAATTGGAAGATTAGAGCTTGCTAAAGTGATTAGGGTGTCTTAGATTTCACTAATTCAAGATTGCATGAGTTTAATTTTAACAATTGATGGATCCTCCGCTTCCCTTTGCAAATGTCGACACTCACAAGAACTCCAGGAAGGTTTTCTGTATTTTGCACTTAATAATTTATTTTTCCAGCATTTTAATCCCTTTTATATAAAATAACTTTGGCTTATTAGCAATTTCTACCCTCCCCACCACAACTATGGTTAGAGAAGTCCTTATTCTTAACTTTTCACCCTTAGTCCTTCCTAACTTAACCAATAAACTTAACTTTTATCCATTTAACATAAAATAACCTTTACCATTTAATTTCTTAGCAATAAAAAAATTTACATAAAATAATACCTTAAATATTTGGGATGTTACAACTCTCCCCCTCTTGGATCGTTCGCGTCCTCGCGAACCATTCTTGATGCAACGACGGATAATACTTCAAGAGCCATTCTTCGGGTTCCCATGTACACTCGGAACCTTTTCTAAATTGCCATAATACCTTCAATAATATTACCGACTTATTCCTCAAGTGCCTAACCTTTTGATCCATAATTTTTATCGGCTTTTCCGCATACCTTAACTTATTATCGACCTCAATTTCATTCAAAGGAACATAGGTTGATTCATCCGCCAAACATTTCCTCAATTGTGACACGTGAAAAGTGTCATGTATATTACTCAATTCATCGGGTAGAGCCAAACGGTAGGCTACCTTCCCAACTTTCGCCACTATCTCAAATGGTCCCACGAACCTTGGACCCAATTTTCCCCTCTTTCTAAAACGAATGATGCCTTTCCATGGAGAAACTTTTAGCATCACTTTATCACCTACTTGAAATTCTATCGGTTTTCTCCTTTTATCTACATAAGACTTTTGTCGATCTTGTGCCGCCTTTATTCTTTCACGAATTTGGTCAATCATCTCGGTGGTTTGTTGTACTATTTCCGTGCTTCCTAATTCCCGTTGACCTACTTCGCCCCAACATATCGGGGTTCTACACCTCCTTCCATACAACATCTCATAAGGCGCCATTCCGATTGTAGAATGATAACTATTGTTGTACGAAAATTCAACTAAAGGTAAGTGAGTATCCCAACTACCACCAAAATCGATGCCGCATGCTCTTAACATATCCTCGAGAGTTTGTATAGTCCGTTCACTTTGACCATCCGTTTGTGGGTGAAACGCGGTACTTATATGTAACTTAGTACCCATTTCCTCTTGAAACTTTCTCCAATATCGAGATGTAAATCGAGTGTCTCGATCCGAAACTATGGAAACCGGTACTCCATGCCTTGCAACAACTTCCTTCATATACAACTTAGACATTGCTTCCGATGAAGAAGCTTCTCTTATTGCCAAAAATAATGCACTCTTAGTCAATCTATCAACAATAACCCAAATTGCATCGTGTTGTCTAGGGGTCTTAGGCAACTTAGTCACTAAATCCATTGTAATATGCTCCCATTTCCAAACCGGTACCTCTAAAGGTTGCATCTTACAGTAAGGCATTTGATGATCGGCTTTCACTTGAAGACAAGTAAGACACTTGTGTACATACTTAACTATATCCCTCTTCATTCCCGGCCACCAATAGTCTTTCCTTAAATCTCTATACATTTTCGTAGCACCGGGGTGAATCGAATACTTAGACTTGTGAGCTAAGTCTAGGAGCTCACTTCTAACGCCACTTTGCAAAGGTACCCAAATCCTCCCATATCTAAGCCTTAAACCACGGGAATCTACCACAAAATTATCAACTTGCCCCTTGATCCTTTCTTTTCTCACGTTTTCGGGCGATAACGCTTCACCTTGTGCAACATGAATATCATCAAATATTCGAGGCGATATTACCATAGCCAAACTTGTTATCTTAATTGGTTGATGACTCGACTTCCTACTAAGAGCATCCGCTACTACATTCGCTTTTCCGGGGTGATATAAGATCTCACAATCATAATCTTTCACCAAATCGAGACCTCTCCTTTGCCTATCATTCAAATCCCTTTGATCAAACAAATACTTTAAGTTCTTATGATCGGTATAAATGGAAAACTTAACACCATAAAGATAATGACGCCAAATCTTTAGAGCAAAAACCACGACCGTCAATTCTAAATCATGCGTAGGATAGCGTTTCTCGTGTTCCTTCAATTGTCGGGAAGCATAAGCTATGACCTTCCCATTTTGCATCAATACACACCCTAAGCCTTTCTTAGAAGCATCACAATAAACCGTCATGTTCTCATTCCCTTCCGGTAAAACCAATATGGGAGCTTGAACGAGCTTCTCCTTAAGGAGTTGAAACGCTTGTTCTTGCTTTTCTTCCCATCTCCATGGCACACTTTTACGAGTCAACTTGGTGAGTGGGGTGGCTATTCTAGAAAAATCTTGTATAAATCGCCGATAATACCCCGCTAAACCTAGAAAACTCCTAACCTCGGTAGGATTCGTAGGTGGTTCCCATCTCATAATTGCCTCTATCTTCACCGGATCAACACAAATACCCTTCTTGTTAATGACATGGCCCAAAAATTGAACTTCACGAAGCCAAAACTCGCACTTAGAGAACTTAGCAAACAATCTTTCTCTTCTTAAAGTCTCTAATACTTGTCTTAAATGTACCGTATGTTCCTCTTCACTCTTAGAATATACCAAAATGTCATCAATGAACACAATTACAAACCTATCAAGCATCGGTCGACAAACTCTATTCATCAAATCCATAAACGCGGCCGGAGCATTTGTTAATCCAAACGGCATAACCACAAACTCATAATGACCATACCTTGTTCGAAAAGCCGTTTTAGGGACATCTTCTTCCCTCACCTTCAATTGATGGTAACCCGACCTTAAATCTATCTTTGAAAAGAAACTAGCACCTTGTAGTTGATCAAACAAATCGTCTATCCTTGGCAACGGGTACTTGTTCTTAATAGTGACTTTATTCAATTCTCGATAATCAATACACATTCTCATAGTTCCATCCTTCTTTTTCACAAATAAAACCGGAGCTCCCCAAGGTGAACTACTAGGACGTATAAAACCTTTATCTATCAAATCTTGTAATTGAGTCATCATTTCTCTCATTTCCGACGGGGCTAATCGATAGGGAGCTTTGGCAATTGGCGTGGCCCCGGGTATCAAATCTATTCTAAACTCTACCTCTCGCTCGGGAGGTACACCGGGCAATTCACTTGGAAACACATCCGGAAACTCGTTAACTATTGGTACATCATCTAATTCAACAACCTTTTTTTGTGTGAATAAATTCAATTTCCAGCATTTCTAATTTCTTTAATGATACTATACACCATCACAGTCTTATTATCCGCTATTTCAACCTCTAATGGGTGTTCTAACATACTAGGGGTCATATTAAAATGCTTACAAAAAGAATATGATACGAACGACCGCGTAGCACCGGAATCAAACAAAACATGCGCAGGTAAAGAGTTTACAATAAAGGTACCTGACACCACATTTTGGGACTCCTTCGCTTCGAGTGCGGTAATCTGATGAGCTCGGGCCCTTGGTCGGCTATCACTAGTCTTCGGTTCTGTCTTAACCTCTTTCTTAACACTACCACTAGCTAAATCCTTCTTGTATTCCGGACATTCGGCTTGAAAGTGACCTTTCTCAAAACTATAATAACATTGCTTACCTTTCTTAGGACATTCGGCGGCCCTATGTCCCGGCTTTCCACAAGAGTAACAATCGGAGGTACCCACTTTACATTCACCCGTATGATTTTTACCACATCTAGTACACAACTTGGCTTCTTTCCCACCGCTCTTACCCGGCACAAAACCCCCTTTTGACTTGTGCAGGGATTCGGAACCAAACTTACCCTTCTTCGGACTAACATTTTGCATTGCCTTGGAGTCTTGATCTAACTTTCGCTTAAACGCCGCCTTCTTCCTAAGTTCGTGTTCTCTAACAAGTGCTCTATTCATCATTTCGGCCAAAGTCTTATACGTGCTCTTGTCAATAAACTCACTTATCTCGGGATTCAACTTTTCATGATAATGATCCATCATCAACTTGGGACTTGACACAAAGTCCGGACAAAATCGAGACTTATCATTGAACTCGGCATTAAACTCGGTCACCGACTTACTTCCATGCTCTATATTCATAAACTCGGATTTCAACCTACTAACCTCAGCGGGTGGAGCAAATTGAGTCATAAACATTTCACGGAACTTGTCCCATGAGAAACTTGTAGCCACGTCTCGCCCATGAGACTTAACTACAAAATTCCACCACTCATAACCACTACCCTTCATTTGATGTGCCGCGTAAATTACCTTTAAATGCTCGGGGCATTCACATAGCATAAAAGTTTCTTCAATCTCATCAATCCATCTTTGACTAACAATAGGGTCAACCTTACCATGAAACTCAGGGGGATGGCAATTTGCAAAGTTCTTATATTCAAAACGATCATCCTTTCTTTTAGGGGCTTCTACCTCTTCTTGCCTTACCCCACTTCCCCCTTCACCTCTTAAGGTAGGGTTATTGGCAACAAAAGTCTTTAACTTCTCATCTAATTGATCATTGATCAACGTCTTGATCTTTTCTAACAAGGTTGGGGTATAACGTATCAAGGCTTGCCCTATTTGCCCCGAAATGTCATTTGGCATGTTAACTTCTTCCGATTCGTTTTGAGAGTCTTCTATAGACTCCGTGGATGGGGTGCGGACGTACTCATCATCCTCATCTTGACCTCGGTTTGGCGATACAATAGCCATTCTGAAAATTACATTCAACCCATTAGTTCAAATACCGGTAACACCATTATTCATCAAAACCAAACAATCCGAAAGAATTCCTAACTCGATTCACCATGACCATAGTAGACGTCCATGTGTACTAAAATGAAGTAATAGCAATGGCCTGTTGTTATTACACCATTTCATTACACATCTAGTCTACCACGACATCATGGCTAGCGAGTATCAAACTCCTTACATAAACCAATTCGTAATCTTATTCATTATACTATGGGTCTTGTCAATGACTCTACCCTATGGAGCATGGCACAACTATACGACTTTAACACTTATGCAAGTCCTAAACCGCTTATCCTTTCGCAACAATGGTTTAAGCCTAGATAATCCCTATCGTGGGTTATCCAAGTCCCTTAAACCACAGCTCTGATACCAACTTTTAACGCCTTGATTCGAGTAAAATTTTTTTTTTTTTTTTTTTGAAAAGTTAAGTTACTGGCCGGACAAGGCATTTGCCGCGGCGCGGCCTGCCTTGTCGCGGCGCGACACAACACATAAAATTTTTATCTCCTTAACCCAACTTCTGTTTTGAACCTTAGTTCATTGCCGCGGCGCGGAGCCCTTAGCCGCGGCGCGACATAACTCTGGTCCGGGTGCCTGACCTGCAACATTTTACTTAAACCAACTTTTGCACATTTCATCATTCTCAAACACATTTAAAACAGCATAATTCATCCACCAACATAAAGATTCAGTTTCTAATATCTTAGACCATCCATAAACAACATTTAGACTTCAAAACATGTTTTCATACTCCAACCATCATTAGGTCCCAAGTTTGACAACAACAAACATGACTCATACCAAAACACTAGGCGTTGATAAGCGGTAACCATGGAGTGTGTTTACAATAAGGGACTTGCAATACCACTTACTCTATGCCAATGCTCCTCTAGCTCTTTACACGGGCTCCTTACCTTCACGATGAACCTTAGCACCTAAAACATAAAACATCATAGGGGTAAGCTTTTGCACTTAGTGAGTTATAGGAAAGTAATAAAACACAAAACACAAAACATTTGGGCACAAATCATAACACTTATCCTTCAACCCATTGGTTGCTTGCATACATTCGGATCCAATTCATTCATACCATAGACATGACTTACTAGGCCGAACCTAGTAATCATGCCTAAGCTAACCATAGACATACTAAATATGCCTAAGCTATCATCATCTCATACATAGACACTTAATGTGTCTAAGCTAACACAAACCATAGGCAAGATTACTAGCAATGTAATAACCTTGCCTAAGCTAAACATCAACCATAGATACAACTATTAGGTTAACCCAATAGTTCTATCTAAGCTACATAACTAGTGCACTTAGTCGTTTCTCTCTTGCACGGATGCAATCCGAGAACACTAAGCCACTCTTGACCCGCCCATATTACCCCCTATGAACTCACCTTGCTTAATTGAATTTCCTTGATCACTTGAAATCTCTTTTCCTTGATTAGCACCTATACATGAGCTAATCCCATTAATCACATAACTCAATCAAAAACACAACTTTCTTGAATCATTACATCTTTTCATACTTACACACACACTTAACCCCCTAATCACAACAAGCATACAAGTAGCCTTAAAATCTCATTTTTCCTAAGATGACAATGTTACCAATTCAACATCACATTTTAATCATGTACATTACTAACTCATCCCTTTTAGCTCTATCATGCAACTTTTTCTTTAATCCTTTCATTAATCATCAAATGTGCATAGTAATCCAATATCATTACTAACACCATTAAATTATCAAATTATCAATTTCTATAACTTACAACTATAACAAAAGTTCATACATGAACATCCTTCATCACAATTTCTAGCTAGAACACATAATCATCTCTTTGAGACATTTTAACAAACACTTGGTGTGCATGACTAGAAACTTAACTAGAACATCACCAAATTCACCATATTCATAACAAAAAATCCATCATGCAAGTCTATACATAATTCCTCTTCCAAAATCAATAACAATTACATTCTAACTCAAACAATTGTGCACAATTCAACAACTAGCAACTATTTAAGCATAAAACTCATCATAAACACACCATATAAGCAATACTTGGACACAAAATCCATACCTTGACTTTTAGAGTTTAAGAACCCTAATTGTGCACAAAGAGAGTGAAATTGGAAGATTAGAGCTTGCTAAAGTGATTAGGGTGTCTTAGATTTCACTAATTCAAGATTGCATGAGTTTAATTTTAACAATTGATGGATCCTCCTCTTCCCTTTGCAAATGTCGACACTCACAAGAACTCCAGGAAGGTTTTCTGTATTTTGCACTTAATAATTTATTTTTCCAGCATTTTAATCCCTTTTATATAAAATAACTTTGGCTTATTAGCAATTTCTACCCTCCCCACCACAACTATGGTTAGAGAAGTCCTTATTCTTAACTTTTCACCCTTATTCCTTCCTAACTTAACCAATAAACTTAACTTTTATCCATTTAACATAAAATAACCTTTACCATTTAATTTCTTAGCAATAAAAAAATTTACATAAAATAATACCTTAAATATTTGGGATGTTACATATACAGGGTTGAGGTTGATTCCAAAATATGTATAGTTTGAGTTGTGATCAATACTGAGATACGTATACACTGGGTCGTGGATTGATTCAAGATAATATTTATCGATTTATTTCTGTATATCTAACTGTGGACAACTAGTTATAGGTTACTAACGAGGACAGCTAACTTAATAAACTTAAAACATCAAAATATATTAAAAGTGTTGTAAATATATTTTGAACATACTTTGATATATATGTATATATTGTTATAGGTTCGTGAATCAACCAGTGGCCAAGTCTTACTTCCCGACGAAGTAAATATCTGTGAAAGTGAGTTATAGTCCCACTTTTAAAATCTAATATTTTTGGGATGAGAATACATGCAGGTTTTATAAATGATTTACAAAATAGACACAAGTACGTGAAACTACATTCTATGGTTGAATTATCGAAATCGAATATGCCCCTTTTTATTAAGTCTGGTAATCTAAGAATTAGGGAACAGACACCCTAATTGACGCGAATCCTAAAGATAGATCTATTGGGCCTAACAAACCCCATCCAAAGTACCGGATGCTTTAGTACTTCAAAATTTATATCATATCCGAAGGGTGTCCCGGAATGATGGGGATATTCTTATATATATGCATCTTGTTAATGTCGGTTACCAGGTGTTCACCATATGAATGATTTTTATCTCTATGTATGGGATGTGTATTGAAATATGAAATCTTGTGGTCTATTATTATGATTTGATATATATAGGTTAAACCTATAACTCACCAACATTTTTGTTGATGTTTTAAGCATGTTTATTCTCAGGTGATTATTAAGAGCTTCCACTGTCGCATACTTAAATAAGGACGAGATTTGGAGTCCATGCTTGTATGATATTGTGTAAAAACTGCATTCAAGAAACTTATTTTGTTGTAATATATTTGTATTGTAAACCATTATGTAATGGTCGTGTGTAAACAGGATATTTTAGATTATCATTATTTGATAATCTAAGTAAAGCTTTTTAAACCTTTATTGATGAAATAAAGGTTATGGTTTGTTTTAAAATGAATGCAGTCTTTGAGAAACGTCTCATATAGAGGTCAAAACCTCGCAACGAAATCAATTAATATGGAACGTTTTTAATCAATAAGAACGGGACATTTCACGCTGATCCGCAATGATCCGCGTTAATCCGCGCTGATCCGCAATGAGCCGCGTTAGCCGCACTGATCCGCAATGATCCGCGATAATCCGCGCTGATCCGCAATGATTCGCGTTAATCCGCGCTGATCCGCAATGAGCCGCGATAATCCGCGCTGATCCGTAATGATTCGCGATAATCCACGCTGATCCGCAGTGATCCGCGATAATGCACAATAATTTGCGATCCCGCGATCCACGATCCCGCAATCCGCATAAGTGTGCAAGAATCCGCGATCCACGATCCGCGTTCCGCACACCGCGAATATTCTGAATACTATAAATAGGGAGCTTGGCCTCTCATTTATAGGTTGTTGATTCTCCACTATTTGCTCTAGCCCTTGTGTTAAGGTGAATTATGCTAATCAATAATCAAGACCGGGTAGGGGTGGTTGATCACTTAATTTCAAAAGTGAAAGACGATCATCGGGGCCCAAAACAAACAACAACACCACAATCCTCCTCATTGCACTCGAAACTAGATCAATTTCCGTGAGGAAGACGGATCTAGGATCGATCAATAATCGTAATCGATCAAATTTATATATATAACTTTATTAGTTATATTATTTTTATGTTGAATATATATATATATATATATATATATATATATATATATATATATGTTTCATTTATTCATTTTGTTATATAAAAATATTAATTTATGTTGAATATATATATTACGAAATCGAATTTCTATCTGTGTATATGTATACCTGTATCAAACTACGGTATTTGTATATCAATATATATATATATATATATATATATATATATATATATATATATATATATATATATATATATATATATATATATATATATATATATATATATATATATATATATATATATATATATATATATATATATATATATATATATATATTTATGTATTTCTATATAACTGAAATCTTATATATTTGTTTACATAAATTAGATTTTAACTAATATTAATAGTTATCTATGTATTAATGATAATAATAGTATTAACATTTATAATACTAATAAGGATATTATTATTAATGTAGTGACCCGAACTTTTCCATGTTTATATATATTAATTGAGATTGATATTTACATGATTAAATGTTTCCAACATGTTAAGCAATCAAACTTGTAAAGACTTGATTAATTGAAATATGTTTCATATAGACAATTGACCACCCAAGTTGACCGGTGATTCACGAACGTTAACACTTGTAAAAACTATATGATGACATATATATGGATATATATATAGTTAACATGATACTATGATAAGTAAACATATCATTAAGTATATTAACAATGAACTACATATGTAAAAACAAGACTACTAACTTAATGATTTTTAAACGAGACATATATGTAACGATTATCGTTGTAAAGATATTTAATGTATATATATATATATATCATATTAAGAGATATTAATACATGATAATATCATGATAATATAATAATTTAAAATCTCATTTGATATTATAAACATTGGGTTAACAACATTTAACAAGATCGTTAACCTAAAAGTTTCAAAACAACACTTACATGTAACGACTAACGATGACTTAACGACTCAGTTAAAATGTATATACATGTAGTGTTTTAATATGTATTTATACACTTTTGAAAGACTTCAATACACATATCAAAATACTTCTACTTAACAAAAATGCTTACAATTACATCCTCGTTCAGTTTCATCAACAATTCTACTCGTATGCACCCGTATTCGTACTCGTACAATACACAGCTTTTAGATGTATGTACTATTGGTATATACACTCCAATGATCAGCTCTTAGCAGCCCATGTGAGTCACCTAACACATGTGGGAACCATAATTTGGCAACTAGCATGAAATATCTCATAAAATTACAAAAATATGAGTAATCATTCATGACTTATTTACATGAAAACAAAATTACATATCCTTTATATCTAATCCATACACCAACGACCAAAAACACCTACAAACACTTTCATTCTTCAATTTTCTTCATCTAATTGATCTCTCTCAAGTTCTATCTTCAAGTTCTAAGTGTTCTTCATATATTCTACAAGTTCTAGTTACATAAAATCAAGAATACTTTCAAGTTTGCTAGCTCACTTCCAATCTTGTAAGGTGATCATCCAACCTCAAGAAATCTTTGTTTCTTATAGTAGGTTATCATTCTAATACAAGGTAATAATCATATTCAATCTTTGGTTCAATTTCTATAACTATAACAATCTTATTTCAAGTGATGATCTTACTTGAACTTGTTTTCGTGTCATGATTCTGCTTCAAGAACTTCGAGCCATCCAAGGATCCGTTGAAGCTAGATCCATTTTTCTATTTTCCAGTAGGTTTATCCAAGGAACTTAAGGTAGTAATTATGTTCATAACATCATTCAATTCATATATATAAAGCTATCTTATTCGAAGGTTTAAACTTGTAATCACTAGAACATAGTTTAGTTAATTCTAAACTTGTTCACAAACAAAAGTTAATCCTTCTAACTTGACTTTTAAAATCAACTAAACACATGTTCTATATCTATATGATATGCTAACTTAATGATTTAAAACCTGGAAACACGAAAAACACCGTAAAACCGGATTTACGCCGTCGCAGTAACACCGCGGGCTGTTTTGGGTTAGTTAATTAAAAACTATGATAAACTTTGATTTAAAAGTTGTTATTCTGAGAAAATGATTTTTATTATGAACATGTAACTATATCCAAAAATTATGGTTAAACTCAAAGTGGAAGTATGTTTTCTAAAATGGTCATCTAGACGTCGTTCTTTCGACTGAAATGACTACCTTTACCAAAACGACTTGTAACTTATTTTTCCGACTATAAACCTATAATTTTTCTGTTTAGATTCATAAAATAGAGTTCAATATGAAACCATAGCAATTTGATTCACTCAAAACGGATTTAAAATGAAGAAGTTATGGGTAAAACAAGATTGGATAATTTTTCTCATTTTAGCTACGTGAAAATTGGTAACAAATATATTCCAACCATAACTAAATCAACTTGTATTGTATATTATGTAATCTTGAGATACCATAGACACGTATACAATGTTTCGACCTATCATGTCGACACATCTATATATATTTCGGAACAACCATAGACACTCTATATGTGAATGTTGGAGTTAGCTATACAGGGTTGAGGTTGATTCCAAAATATGTATAGTTTGAGTTGTGATCAATACTGAGATACGTATACACTGGGTCGTGGATTGATTCAAGATAATATTTATCGATTTATTTCTGTATATCTAACTGTGGACAACTAGTTGTAGGTTACTAACGAGGACAGCTGACTTAATATACTTAAAACATAAAAATATATTAAAAGTATTGTAAATATATTTTGAACATACTTTGATATATATGTATATATTGTTATAGGTTCGTGAATCAACCAGTGGCCAAGTCTTACTTCTCGACGAAGTAAAAATCTGTGAAAGTGAGTTATAGTCCCACTTTTAAAATCTAATATTTTTGGGATGAGAATACATGCAGGTTTTATAAATGATTTACAAAATAGACACAAGTACGTGAAACTACATTCTATGGTTGAATTATTGAAATCGAATATGCCCCTTTTTATTAAGTCTGGTAATCTAAGAATTAGGGAACAGACACCCTAATTGACGCGAATCCTAAAGATAGATCTATTGGGCCTAACAAACCCCATCCAAAGTACCGGATGCTTTAGTACTTCGAAATTTATATCATATCCAAAGGGTGTCCCGGAATGATGGGGATATTCTTAAATATATGCATCTTGTTAATGTCGGTTACCAGGTGTTCACCATATGAATGATTTTTATCTCTATGTATGGGATGTGTATTGAAATATGAAATCTTGTGGTCTATTGTTACGATTTGATATATATAGGTTAAACCTATAACTCACCAACATTTTTGTTGACATTTTAAGCATGTTTATTCTCAGGTGATTATTAAGAGCTTCCGCTGTCGCATACTTAAATAAGGACAAGATTTGGAGTCCATGCTTGTATGATATTGTGTAAAAACTGCATTCAAGAAACTTATTTTGTTGTAACATATTTGTATTGTAAACCATTATGTAATGGTCGTGTGTAAACAGGATATTTTAGATTATCATTATTTGATAATCTACGTAAAGCTTTTTAAACCTTTATTGATGAAATAAAGGTTATGGTTTGTTTTAAAATGAATGCAGTCTTTGAAAAATGTCTCATATAGAGGTCAAAACCTCGCAACGAAATCAATTAATATGGAACGTTTTTAATCAATAAGAACGGGACATTTCAGTTGGTATCCGAGCGTTGGTCTTAGAGAACCAGAATTTTGCATTAGTGTGTCTTATCTAGTTTGTTAGGATGCATTAGTGAGTCTGGACTTCGACCGTGTTTACTTGAAAAATGATTGCTTAACAAATTTTGTTGGAAACTATATATTTTTAACATGTGAATATTATGTGATATATTAATCTCTTAACGCGTTTGATATTAGGTGATAGATGTCTACCTCTAGAACAAGTCCCATTGACTCACCTAATAATAATGAAGAGTCAAATGTAAATTGGAATGATTCGTGGACTGATTCACAAGTTCCCGAAGAGGAACCGGAAGAAGAGTCGGAACCGGAAGAAGAATCGGAACCGGAAGAAGAATCGGAACCGGATGAAGAAATAGAACCGGTGGGGGAAATAATAAAACGGTTAAGTAAAAGAAAATCCTCAACCAACCGACCAAGGTTAATTATGGTCAATGGTGTTTCCGCCAAGGAAGCAAAATATTGGGAGGATTACCAATTCTCCGATGAATCAGATTCCGACGAGAATTCCGATGATGTTATAGAAATTACCCCAACTGAATTTAAAAAGGCAAAAGAAAATAATAAGGGAAAGGGCATAAAAATAGAGAAATCTAATTCCAACCCAGATGAACTTTATATGTATCGTCAACCCCCGAAGTCCTTAAGTTGTAACAATGACCCGGGAACCTCTAAACCACCAGGTTTTTCTAAACCAATGTGGATAACGACGGCTCCTATTAGGGGAACATCATATATCCCTAGAAACTTGGCAAAACGAACCAAAACCGAAGAAGAAGAAACAAGCGAGTCGGAATAAGATAGTTGTATTCGTGTGGTGTAATATAAGTAATATAGTGTGCTTATGCTTTATGATATATGTAAAAAATGCTTGTATTAATAAGTATTTTTTTTATGAATCTAACTCTTGTCTATTTTACAGTATAAAAACACAAAATGGATAGACAACCCAATATTTTAAGAGACCTACCCGGAGACATGATTGATGAAATCTTGTCTAGAGTCGGTCAGAATTCTTCGGCACAACTATTTAAGGCGAGATCAGTTTGTAAGACATTCGAAGAACGTTCCAAGAATGCCTTGGTTTATAAAAGGCTTTCGTTCGAAAGATGGGGGATATCACATTGGGAAATCCATAAGTTACGATGTGTTTACTTTGACGCATATATTGCGGGGAACCCAAATGCTATTTTACGCAATGGGTTAAGAAATTATTTTGACTCAATATATCCGAATATTGGACTTCGTGATTTAGAAAAAGCGGCTAACATGCAACATAAAGAAGCATGTTATGCTTACGGATTAGTAATGTTCGCTTCTCACCAAAGTGAGAACAAGAACATCGGGCTACAACTATTAAACAAAACGTTCCCACAAGTGACGGAGTCGGTAATTGGGGTAAGAAATGAGGTTTTTAGATTGTTACGGGACTGTTGGACATTACATAACCCTCGTCCCTTTGACGACGTTACAACACGCTGTCTTATCAATGGCCATAACGGTTATGTTCCACAAGACCAAGGATGGGAAGTAATCCTAGTAAAACCAGAATGCATGACTTGTTTCTGGACGTATGAATTACGTGTCTTTATTGCCTTTGCTGAACGACTTGTGTACTAGCTAGAATTATCTTCACAACCATCTTGTATCAAATTTATTGTGTGCTATATTTCATGCTATATGTAAAATAAGCGGTATTGTAAGTTTGCAAAATATTGTGTAAAAGTTTGAACGCGAAATATTATTATAATCAGTTTTTCATATAGAATTGTAGTAGTTGAATTGTATATTAGCTACTAAGTATGAACTTAACGGGTAGGTACTACCCGAATTTAAACTTATAAAACGCTAATATGAAGAAAAAGCTTTTATAAATGAGTTCATATTATGCTACGAAATACTATTAACTACTCTTAATATTCTGTATGATTAACTTGTTCCATTTGACTATTTTGAAGGAAATGGCACCGACTATTCGACACACAGTGAATATGAATGAAGAGGAATTCCGTACTTTTCTAGCTTCAAACATAGCCGTAGTAGAGGCTGCGCTACATACCAACAATAACCTTGGATCTAGCAGTACAGGAAATCGTGTAGGATGCACCTACAAAGAATTCACTGCCTGCAAACCTTTGGAATTTGATGGAACCGAAGGACCGATCGGATTGAAACGGTGGACCGAGAAGGTCGAATCGGTGTTTGCCATAAGTAAGTGTACTGAAGAGGACAAAGTGAAGTACGCTACGCATACCTTCACAGGTTCTGTGTTAACATGGTGGAATACCTATCTAGAGCAAGTGGGACAAGACGATGCGTACGCACTACCGTGGTCAGCATTCAAGCACTTGATGAACGAGAAGTACCGTCCCAGAACCGAGGTCAATAAGCTCAAGACAGAACTTAGAGGGTTACGAACCCAAGGATTTGATTTTTCCACGTACGAAAGACGATTCACAGAATTGTGCCTATTGTGTCCGGGAGCATTCGAAGATGAGGAAGAGAAGATCGACGTGTTTGTGAAAGGATTACCGGAAAGAATCCAAGAAGATATAAGTTCACACGAGCCCGCCTCCATACAACAGGCATGTAGAATGGCTCACAAACTAGTGAACCAGATTGAAGAAAGAATTAAAGAACAGACTGCTGAAGAGGCCAATGTGAAGCAAGTCAAAAGAAAGTGGGAGGAAAATGGTGATAAGAATCACCAATACAACAACAACAGCAATCGCAACAATTATCCCAACAATCGCAACATCAATCGCAACTACAACAAACGGCCCAACAACAACAACAACAACATCAACAACAACAACAACAACAACAACAACAGCAGCAACTACAACAATCATCCCAACAACAATAATAACCACAACAACAACAACAATCAGAAACAGCTATGCCAAAGGTGTGAAAAGTATCACTCGGGGTTCTGCACCAAATTTTGCAACAAGTGTAAAAGAAATGGTCAAAGCGCGGCGAAGTGTGAGGTCTACGGACCAGGGGTTAATAGAACGAAAGGAACAAATGGTGTCGGAACGAGTAATGGTGGAGCAAGTAGTGTCGGAGCAAGCTATGCCAATGTAGTTTGTTATAAATGTGGAAAACCGGGCCACATTATTAGAAATTGCCCGAACCAGGAGAACACGAATGGACAAGGCCGCGGAAGAGTTTTCAATATTAATGCGGCAGAGGCACAGGAAGACCCAGAGCTTGTTACGGGTACGTTTCTTATTGACAATAAATCTGCTTACGTTTTATTTGATTCGGGTGCGGATAGAAGCTATATGAGTAGAGATTTTTGTGCTAAATTAAGTTGCCCATTGACGCCTTTGGATAGTAAATTTTTACTCGAATTAGCAAATGGTAAATTAATTTCAGCAGATAATATATGTCGGAATCGAGAAATTAAACTGGTTAGCGAAACATTTAAGATTGATTTAATACCAGTAGAGTTAGGGAGTTTTGATGTGATAATCGGTATGGACTGGTTGAAAGAAGTGAAAGCAGAGATCGTTTGTTACAAAAATGCAATTCGCATTATACGAGAAAAAGGAAAACCCTTAATGGTGTACGGAGAAAAGGGCAACACGAAGCTACATCTTATTAGTAATTTGAAGGCACAAAAACTAATAAGAAAAGGTTGCTATGCTGTTCTAGCACACGTCGAGAAAGTACAAACTGAAGAAAAGAGCATCAATGATGTTCCCATTGCAAAAGAATTTCCCGATGTATTTCCGAAAGAATTACCGGGATTACCCCCACATCGATCCGTTGAATTTCAAATAGATCTTGTACCAGGAGCTGCACCAATAGCTCGTGCTCCTTACAGACTCGCACCCAGCGAGATGAAAGAACTGCAAAGCCAATTACAAGAACTTTTAGAGCGTGGTTTCATTCGACCAAGCACATCACCGTGGGGAGCTCCTGTTTTGTTTGTCAAGAAGAAATATGGTACATTCAGGTTGTGTATCGACTACCGAGAGTTGAACAAAGTTACCATCAAGAACCGCTACCCACTATCGAGAATCGACGACTTATTTGATCAACTACAAGGCTCGTCTATTTATTCAAAGATTGACTTACGTTCCGGGTATCATCAAATGCGGGTGAAAGAAGATGATATTCCAAAGACTGCTTTCAGAACACGTTACGGTCATTACGAGTTTATGGTCATGCCGTTTGGTTTAACTAATGCACCAGCTGTGTTCATGGACCTTATGAACCGAGTGTGTGGACCATACCTTGACAAGTTTGTCATTGTTTTCATTGATGACATACTTATTTACTCAAAGAATGACCAAGAACACGGTGAACATTTGAGAAAGGTGTTAGAAGTATTGAGGAAGGAAGAATTGTACGCTAGGTTTTCAAAGTGTGCATTTTGGTTGGAAGAAGTTCAATTACTCGGTCACATAGTGAACAAAGAAGGTATTAAGGTGGATCCGGCAAAGATAGAAACTGTTGAAAAGTGGGAAACCCCGAAAACTCCGAAACACATACGCCAGTTTTTAGGACTAGCTGGTTACTACAAAAGGTTCATCCAAGACTTTTCCAGAATAGCAAAACCCTTGACTGGATTAACGCATAAAGGGAAGAAATTTGAATGGAATGATGAACAAGAGAAAGCGTTTTAGTTAATGAAGAAAAAGCTAACTACGGCACCTATATTGTCATTGCCAGAAGGGAATGATGATTTTGTGATTTATTGTGATGCATCAAAGCAAGGTCTCGGTTGTGTATTAATGCAACGAACGAAGGTGATTGCTTATGCGTCTAGACAATTGAAGATTCACGAACAAAATTAAACGACGCATGATTTGGAATTAGGCGCGGTTGTTTTTGCATTAAAGACTTGGAGGCACTACTTATATGGGGTCAAAAGTATTATATATACCGACCACAAAAGTCTTCAAAACATATTTAATCAGAAACAACTGAATATGAGGCAGCGTAGGTGGATTGAATTATTGAATGATTACGACTTTGAGATTCGTTACCACCCGGGGAAGGCAAATGTGGTAGCCGATGCCTTGAGCAGGAAGGACAGAGAACCCATTCGAGTAAAATCTATGAATATAATGATTCATAATAACATTACTACTCAAATAAAGGAGGCACAACAAGGAGTTTTAAAAGAGGGAAATTTAAAGGATGAAATACCCAAAGGATCGGAGAAGCATCTTAATATTCGGCAAGACGAAACCCGGTATAAGGTTGAAAGGATTTGGGTACCAAAATTTGGAGATATGAGAGAAATGGTACTTTGAGAAGCTCATAAAACCAGATACTCAATACATCCTGGAACGGGGAAGATGTACAAGGATCTCAAGAAACATTTTTGGTGGCCGGGTATGAAAGCCGATGTTGCTAAATACGTAGGAGAATGTTTGACGTGTTCTAAGGTCAAAGCTGAGCATCAGAAACCATCAGGTCTACTTCAACAACCCGAAATTCCGGAATGGAAATGGGAAAACATTACATTGGATTTCATCACTAAATTGCCAAGGACTGCAAGTGGTTTTGATACTATTTGGGTAATAGTTGATCGTCTCACCAAATCAGCACACTTTCTACCAATAAAAGAAGATGACAAGATGGAGAAGTTAGCACGACTGTATTTGAAGGAAGTCGTCTCCAGACATGGAATACCAATCTCTATTATCTCTGATAGGGATGGCAGATTTATTTCAAGATTCTGGCAGACATTACAGCAAGCATTAGGAACTTGTCTAGACATGAGTACTGCCTATCATCCACAAACTGATGGGCAGAGTGAAAGGACGATACAAACGCTTGAAGACATGCTACGAGCATGTGTTATTGATTTCGGAAACAGTTGGGATCGACATCTACCGTTAGCAGAATTTTCCTACAACAACAGCTACCATTCAAGCATTGAGATGGCGCCGTTTGAAGCACTTTATGGTAGAAAGTGCAGGTCTCCAATTTGTTGGAGTGAAGTGGGGGATAGACAGATTACGGGTCCGGAGATTATACAAGAAACTACCGAGAAGATCATCCAAATTCAACAACGGTTGAAAACCGCCCAAAGTCGACAAAAGTGCTACGCTGACATTAAAAGAAAAGATATAGAATTTGAAATTGGAGAGATGGTCATGCTTAAAGTTGCACCTTGGAAAGGCGTTGTTCGATTTGGTAAACGAGGGAAATTAAATCCAAGGTATATTGGACCATTCAAGATTATTGATCGTGTCGGACCAGTAGCTTACCGACTTGAGTTACCTCAACAACTCTCGGCTGTACATAGCACTTTCTACGTCTCGAATTTGAAGAAATATTTTGCTAAAGAAGATCTCACTATTTCGTTAGATGAAATCCAAATCAATGAAAAACTTCAATTCATCGAAGAACCCGTCGAAATAATGGATCGTGAGGTTAAAAGACTTAAGCAAAACAAGATACCAATTGTTAAGGTTCGATGGAATGCACGTAGAGGACCCGAGTTCACCTGGGAGCGTGAAGATCAGATGAAGAAGAAATACCCGCATCTATTTCCAGAAGATTCATCAACACCTTCAACAGCTTAAAATTTCGGGACGAAATTTATTTAACGGGTAGGTACTGTAGTGACCCGAACTTTTCCATGTTTATATATATTAATTGAGATTGATATTTACATGATTAAATGTTTCCAACATGTTAAGCAATCAAACTTGTTAAGACTTGATTAATTGAAATATGTTTCATATAGACAATTGACCACCCAAGTTGACCGGTGATTCACGAACGTTAAAACTTGTAAAAACTATATGATGACATATATATGGATATATATATAGTTAACATGATACTATGATAAGTAAACATATCATTAAGTATATTAACAATGAACTACATATGTAAAAACAAGACTACTAACTTAATGATTTTTAAACGAGACATATATGTAACGATTATCGTTGTAAAGATATTTAATGTATATATATCATATTAAGAGATATTCATACATGATAATATCATGATAATATAATAATTTAAAATCTCATTTGATATTATAAACATTGGGTTAACAACATTTAACAAGATCGTTAACCTAAAAGTTTCAAAACAACACTTACATGTAACGACTAACGATGACTTAACGACTCAGTTAAAATGTATATACATGTAGTGTTTTAATATGTATTTATACACTTTTGAAAGAATTCAATACACTTATCAAAATACTTCTACTTAACAAAAATGCTTACAATTACATCCTCGTTCAGTTTCATCAACAATTCTACTCGTATGCACCCGTATTCGTACTCGTACAATACACAGCTTTTAGATGTATGTACTATTGGTATATACACTCCAATGATCAGCTCTTAGCAGCCCATGTGAGTCACCTAACACATGTGGGAACCATCATTTGGCAACTAGCATGAAATATCTCATAAAATTACAAAAATATGAGTAATCATTCATGACTTATTTACATGAAAACAAAATTACATATCCTTTATATCTAATCCATACACCAACGACCAAAAACACCTAAAAACACTTTCATTCTTCAATTTTATTCATCTAATTGATCTCTCTCAAGTTCTATCTTCAAGTTCTAAGTGTTCTTCATATATTCTACAAGTTCTAGTTACATAAAATCAAGAATACTTTCAAGTTTGCTAGCTCACTTCCAATCTTGTAAGGTGATCATCCAACCTCAAGAAATCTTTGTTTCTTAAAGTAGGTTATCATTCTAATACAAGGTAATAATCATATTCAAACTTTGGTTCAATTTCTATAACTATAACAATCTTATTTCAAGTGATGATCTTACTTGAACTTGTTTTCGTGTCATGATTCTGCTTCAAGAACTTCGAGCCATCCAAGGATCCGTTGAAGCTAGATCCATTTTTCTATTTTCCAGTAGGTTTATCCAAGGAACTTAAGGTAGTAATTATGTTCATAACATCATTCGATTCATATATATAAAGCTATCTTATTCGAAGGTTTAAACTTGTAATCACTGGAACATAGTTTAGTTAATTCTAAACTTGTTCGCAAACAAAAGTTAATCCTTCTAACTTGATTTTTAAAATCAACTAAACACATATTCTATATCTATATGATATGCTAACTTAATGATTTAAAACCTGGAAACACGAAAAACACCGTAAAACCGGATTTACGCCGTCGTAGTAACACCGCGGGCTGTTTTGGGTTAGTTAATTAAAAACTATGATAAACTTTGATTTAAAAGTTGTTATTCTGAGAAAATGATTTTTATTATGAACATGTAACTATATCCAAAAATTATGGTTAAACTCAAAGTGGAAGTATGTTTTCTAAAATGGTCATCTAGACGTCGTTCTTTCGACTGAAATGACTACCTTTACAAAAACGACTTGTAACTTATTTTTTCGACTATAAACCTATACTTTTTCTATTTAGATTCATAAAATAGAGTTCAATATGAAACCATAGCAATTTGATTCACTCAAAACGGATTTAAAATGAAGAAGTTATGGGTAAAACAAGATTGGATAATTTTTCTCATTTTAGCTACATGAAAATTGGTAACAAATATATTCCAACCATAAATTAATCAACTTGTATTGTATATTATGTAATCTTGAGATACCATAGACACGTATACAATGTTTTGACCTATCATGTTGACACATCTATATATATTTCGGAACAACCATAGACACTCTATATGTGAATGTTGGAGTTAGCTATACAGGGTTGAGGTTGATTCCAAAATATGTATAGTTTGAGTTGTGATCAATACTGAGATACGTATACACTGGGTCGTGGATTGATTCAAGATAATATTTATCGATTTATTTCTGTATATCTAACTGTGGACAACTAGTTGTAGGTTACTAACGAGGACAGCTGACTTAATAAACTTAAAACATCAAAATATATTAAAAGTGTTGTAAATATATTTTGAACATACTTTGATATATATGTATATATTGTTATAGGTTCGTGAATCAACCAGTGGCCAAGTCTTACTTCTCAACGAAGTAAAAATCTGTGAAAGTGAGTTATAGTCCCACTTTTAAAATCTAATATTTTTGGGATGAGAATACATGCAGGTTTTATAAATGATTTACAAAATAGACACAAGTACGTGAAACTACATTCTATGGTTGAATTATCGAAATCGAATATGCCCCTTTTTATTAAGTCTGGTAATCTAAGAATTAGGGAACAGACACCCTAATTGACGCGAATCCTAAAGATAGATCTATTGGGCCTAACAAACCCCATCCAAAGTACCGGATGATTTAGTACTTCGAAATTTATATCATATCCGAAGGGTGTCCCGGAATGATGGGGATATTCTTAAATATATGCATCTTGTTAATGTCGGTTACCAGGTGTTCACCATATGAATGATTTTTATCTCTATGTATGGGATGTGTATTGAAATATGAAATCTTGTGGTCTATTGTTACGATTTGATATATATAGGTTAAACCTATAACTCACCAACATTTTTGTTGACGTTTTAAGCATGTTTATTCTCAGGTGATTATTAAGAGCTTCCGCTGTCGCATACTTAAATAAGGACAAGATTTGGAGTCCATGCTTGTATGATATTGTTTAAAAACTGCATTCAAGAAACTTATTTTGTTGTAACATATTTGTATTGTAAACCATTATGTAATGGTCGTGTGTAAACAGGATATTTTAGATTATCATTATTTGATAATCTACGTAATGCTTTTTAAACCTTTATTGATGAAATAAAGGTTATGGTTTATTTTAAAATGAATGCAGTCTTTGAAAAACGTCTCATATAGAGGTCAAAACCTCGCAACGAAATCAATTAATATGGAACGTTTTTAATCAATAAGAACGGGACATTTCAATTAATAACAATATTAACACAAAGAAATAATAATAACAACATTATCATTACTTATAATACTAAATATAATAAATCATATATTTCAATTAAAAATAAAATTAATAATTTTTAATAATACTGTAGTTAATATTAATAACAATAATAATAATACCAATAATAATAATGATATTAGTAATAACAATACTATAACAATCCATATATATATATATATATATATATCAAATTCACATCTATAGATTATATATATTTAAAATAATATTAATAATGCTAGTATTGATATCAAAAGTAATAACAATTTTATAACAACTATATTTACTTTTATATCATATATGTATTATACTTATATTATATAATAACTTTTATTTAGTAATTATTATTTATACAATTTATATATTTTACAATATAATAATAATTATACATAGAAATTATATATATATATTTACATATAGCTTCATTTTAAATAACAACTTTTTATCTTGTGTAATATTCTACATAATTAAATCAATTGATTGAATTGTATTTTATTATTTCAATTTATTATATAAACATATATATATATATATATATATATATATATATATATATATATATATATATATATATATATATATATATATATATATAATTACATATTTATTTACAAGCAAATCGTTCGTGAATCGTCGGGAATAGTCAAAGGTATGAAGACAGTTTAAAATTTTTGAGATTCAACTTAACAAACTTTGCTTATCGTGTCGGAATAATATAAAGATTAGGTTTAAATTTGGTCGGAAATTTCCGGGTCATCACAACCTGTGGCTAATTGGGTCAAAATATTCGATTAGAAAAGTGATCACACGATTCAAAGATTAATCCGGAGTCGGTTCCATTTCATGCACGAAGGTTTATTTATAATCCAAGTTCATAACATTCTAATTGAATTTTGGGATCACCATGTCCGGTGAAACGGTGAAAGAAATGACTTCAAGGTTTGCAAAATTGGAGAAATTTGAAGGGGCAGATTTTAGGAGATGGCAAAAGAAGATGCAATTTCTTTTGACCACATTGAAATTAGTTTATGTGTTGTCAACTCCAAGACACGCTGAATTGGATGACTAGACAATGGAACATGATCGGTTAAGGAGCAAATCGGACAACGATGACTTGATGTGTCGTGGCCACATTTTAAATGGTATGTCCGATGTTTTATTTGATGTTTACAATTCGGTTGAATCGGAAAAGGAACTTTGGGATAAATTGGAGGCCAAGTATATGGTCGAGGATGCGTCTAGCAAGAAGTTCCTTGTTAGCAATTTCAACAATTACAAGATTGTTGATACTAGGCCCATCATGGAGCAATTCCATGAGATCCTTAGGATCTTGGGGCAATTTACCCAACACAACATAAGTGTGGATGAAACTTTCATGGTTTCATCCATCATTGACAAATTGCCATCTTCATGGCAAGATTTTAAACACACACTCAAACACAAGAAAGAAGATATGAATTTGAATGAGTTGGGTAGTCACTTGAGAATTGAGGAATCAATTCGGGCACAAGATAGTGGCAAGGGGAAGGGTAAAGAAGTGGGATCTTCTTCAATTAACATGATTGAAGATAAATCTCATGGGAATAAATAAAACAAGAAATCAAACAACAAGAAACGAAAGTTTGATTGCAACAAGAATGCGTCCAATAAGAAGGACAAGAAGTCTTGTTGGAGATATGGAAAACCAGGCCACTATAAGCGGGATTGCAAAGTCAAGTTGGTAGAAGGAGGAAGCACATCGGGTGCGGGCCAAGGATTAAAGGATCCTACTCCTAATCAAGGTTAAATTTCTTACTTTGTGACCATTCCAATTAAGAACTATGTTTCACATATTTCTGATACATTCTATGTACAGGATGATACAATTAGATGGTGGGTAGATTCGGGTGCAACTTTCCATGCTTGCAATGACCGTGAATGGTTCAAGACTTTTGTACCGGAAAAGGATGTCTTGCACATGGGCAATGAATCTATTGCTAGTGTTGTTGGTTATGGAAATATTATATTGGAGTTTAGCTCCGGAAAAACTATTACTCTTTATAATGTATTATATGTACCTAACTTGCGTAAAAATCTTATATCTAGTCCTATGTTGAATAAATGTGGGTATAAACAAGTGTTTGAAAGTGACAAATATATTTTGTCTAAGTGTGGTGTGTTTGTTGGTTTTGAGTATTATAACAATGGTATGTTCATGCTTAATCTCAAAAATGTTCCTAGGGCCATCAATTCTACTTGCAAGATTAGTTCTAGTGCAAGTGATTCCGGTTTATGGCATGCTCGTTTAGGTCATGTACATTATAAAAGAATGTATGAAATGTCTAAGGATGACTTAATACCAAGTTTTGATAAACATTTAGATAAATGTAAAACTTGTATGCTAACAAAGATCACTAGACAACCTTTTAGAGACATAAACCTAAAATCATCATTATTAGAACTAATTCATAGTGATCTATGTGATTTTCATGCTACTCCTTCAATGTGTAACGAGAAGTACATGATTAATTTTATAGATGATTCGTCTAGGTATTGCTATGTGTATCCTTCGCATTCTAAAGATGAAGCTTTAGACAAATTCAAAATCTATAAATCTGAAGTAGAATTGCAACTTGATTGTTCAATTTAAACATTGCGTACCGACCGAGGTGGCGAGTATTATGACCCAGAATATTTCCAATCGATAGGAGTGATTCAACAAACCACGGCTCCCTATACACCACAACAAAATGGGATAGCCGAAAGGAAGAATAGGACACTTAAAGAGATGGTTAACTCCATGTTGTCTAATTCTGGTTTGAGTGAGGGATTTTGGGGGGAAGCCATGTTAACGGCTTGTTACATTTTGAATAGGGTTCCCAATGAGAATGGGAAGAAGACTCCATATGAACTTTGGTTTAACAAACGTCATAACTTGTATTACTTGCGAGTTTGGGGATGTAGGGCAGTCGTGAGACTTCCGGAACCCAAAAGGAAAACGTTGGGTGAAAAGGGTATTGATTGCATTTTTATTGGATATGCCGAGCATTCCAAGGCGTATAGATTCTTTATCATTGAGCAAAATGATGCTATTTTGGGTAATACCGTAATTGAATCTAGAGATGCAATATTTGATGAATCTAGGTTCTCGTCAATACCTAAACCAAAGGATATGGCACCTATTGCAAGTACCTCCCAAGGTGCTAAATTGGAAGAAATTTCAAATGAGACTCATGAGCCACGAAGAGGGAGTAGGAAAAGAACTCTTAAATCATATGGTGGGGATTTTAAACTATTCTTAGTTGAAGGAACTAGAGATAGTGTCATATCTCAACTTCATTATTGTTATAATAATGAAGAGGATTCGAGAACATATGATGAGGCCATGAGGTCTGGTGATGTTGCCTTTTGGAAAGAGGCAATTCGTGACGAGATAAACTCTATCATGGAAAACAATACATGGGTTTAAGTCGATTTGCCTCCCGGTTGTAAACCTTTGAGCAACAAGTGGATCTTCAAAAGGAAGATGAAAGTTGATGGATCGGTTAACAAGTTCAAAGCACGTTTGTTCGTACAAGGCTTTAGGCAAAATGAGGGTGTTGACTATTTTGATACCTATGCTCCGGTTGCGCGTATCACCACCATTAGATTGATGATTTCGCTTACGTCGATTCACAATCTTGTTATCCACCAAATGGATGTAAAACTACTTTTGTTAACGGTGATTTGGAGGAGGAGGTGTACATGAAACAACCGGAAGGATTTGTGTTGCCGGGACAAGAGACAAAGGTGTGCAAGTTGATTAAGTCTTTGTAAGGACTTAAGCAAGCACCAAAGCAATGGCATCAAAAGTTTGATGATGTCATTTTATCTCATGGCTTTATGATCAACCAATCGGATATGTGTGTGTATAGCAAATTTGATCACAAAGGGAATGGTGTGATTATTTGCTTGTATGTGGATGACATGTTGATATTTGGTACTAACCAAGATCAAGTTGATAAGACCAAATAATTTTTGTCATCTAAGTTTTCGATGAAGGATATGGGGGTTGCGGATGTGATTCTAGGGATAAGTATCATTTGTGGTGATAATGGCATCATGATAACTCAATCTCATTATATTGAAAAGATTCTCAAGAAGTTCGATCTTGAGGGTACCTCCCCGGTGAGTACTCCCATTGATCCTACTCTTAAACTCTTACCCAATACGGGTTCGGCTGTGTATCAACTTAAATACTCAAGTGCTATAGGGTGTCTAATGTATGCAATGACTTGCACTATACCGGATATTGCTTATACGGTGGGTAAATTGAGTAGATTTACTAGTAACCTGGGTTCTCACCATTGGCAAGCTGTGAATAGAGTATTTAAGTACTTGAAGCGAACCAAGGACTTTGGTATCACGTATACCGGCTTTCCTTCTATCCTAGAAGGTTATTCAGATGCAAGTTGGATAACCATTATGGAAGATCTTTCTTCTACTACTGGTTGGATATTCCTACTTGGTGGAGGGGTAATTTCATGGGCTTCTAAGAAGCAAATATGTATTACAAATTCAACAATGGAGTCGCAATTTGTTGCATTGGCTGTGGCGGGTAATGAAGCCGAGTGGTTAAGAAATTTGGTGTATGAAATTCCTTTTTGGCCATAGCACATTCCTCCTATTGGTATGCATTATGATATTGCTTCAACATTGGATAAGGCTTATAGTCACATGTATAATGGTAAGTCTAGACACTTGGGTGTTAGACATTCCATGGTACGTGAATTAATCACGAATGGAGTGATCTCCATTGATTTTGTTAGATCGGAACAAAATCTAGCGGATCACTTGACCAAGGGACTAGCCATGGACTCGGTGCACAAGTCGGCTATTGGTGTGGGATTGAAGTCCATCTAAATCTTTCAAAGTGGGATACTGAATTCCCTTCTACTACAACGCTAGGAGCTGAATTCAATGAGGAAGGCCTATTTTGAGAAGATTGGAACACATATTTTCATATAATCCCAAAGGTATGTGTTCGGACCCACAAAATAAAGTGAGGTTGAAGTTTATGACTTCTTAATAGTTTCCCTTGAAAAATTGCATTGTATGAGCAAGATTGAAGAGACCTACCTAAGTGGACATGAAGTTGAGCCGCTTCAAGAAAGCTTTGGACTTCGTTTTCTATATGTTCATGATTGGATTGGGACACATGGCTCCTAATACTGTCAAGTTTGTATTGTTAGAGATTATGGAACTAGTGTGTATATTATCGACAGGTTCTCAAATGATATGATGGGTTCAAACTATTAGAGCTCTCTGATTTTTGAATTCTTGCACGTGTAATATACTATGTGTAAATTCAATCCATGTGACATTTACACTTATGCATTAGTTTCTAATTGTTGGTATTTTAGTAATCAAGGATCATACTAAAATGGGGGGATTTGTTGGTAATTTTAGCATGATTCAACATTCATTTTAGGGATTGGATTACTATGTTGAAAGTGTTTTCGAACCATTGATACGTTACACAAATTCGGAGAGTGTGGAGTACACGTTCGTAAAACGTGAGATGGTTTGAGGTATTGTTTTGGACTTGGAAATAATATTTGGAACTTGCGAAACGAGACTTGAAAATGCCATACGCGCGAAAAACCTTGAGATCGAAAATTGAGTTGCTGGACAGACTTAGACCGCGGCGCGGCTCTCCAGCCCTCGGCACGGCTTAAAGCATAGTTTTCAGGTCGAGGCTTTTTGGAAAATTTCAAGTATTGTGCTTTATTAACCCGCGGTGCGACTCTTGGGCCCGCGGCACGGCTTAACACTGGGCTCACTGAAAATATGCCTTTTCAACCCAAAAGGCACGACCGAACCCCAAACGTTTTGGGGTTGTTCCAGGGCATTTAAACTGCGTTTTACATGTTTTTAGATCATTTTAAGTCTAAATACATGAATGTAAACTTCCAAGTCATTAATGGGTGTGAATCAAAGGTTGTGACTTTTCATCAAACCTTTTTGACCCATTATAAATACACTCTTTGTGTATTTGAAAAAGGTTCCAGAATTTTATCCTTTTACACACACTTTCAACTTTAACATTTAGAAGATAAATCTCTGCAATTGTTTTGATTGTTTTCTTTTAGCCACGACAACAATCTAGTCTTTGTCTTATCCCAATCGAAACTTCGTGTAACCCGTGGCTAATTGGGTTGAAATATTCGATTAGGAAAGTGATCACACGATTCAAAGATCAATACGGAGTCGGTTCCGTTTCAGGCACAAAAGTTTATTTATAATCCAAGTTCATAACATATATACATATATATGTTTAGAATGTTAACCATATATTTAACGACATTTTCTATTATTCTTTCAACTATTATTGATATAATAGTAATTATTAAATAATTATAAATTTATATTTATATACTGTTTTAGTAAAAAATATATTTTGATGTATATAAATGAAAAGCTCGTTTAGGCTCGCGTGCCTGTTCGAGCACGAGATACGAAACTCGAGCTCGTTTACTAAACGAGCTTTACATTAAGTTCACGCTCAGGTCAAGCTCGTTTAGACTTGGCTCAAATCGAACTTTTAACTAGTCGAGGTTGAGTAGAACGCGAGTAGCTCGGTTCATTTAATGTCCTAAAAGAACTACAAAATTTGGGCGAAGTGAGTATGATATATTCTAACATCGTTTTTAATGGGTTTAAGCTGCATAATAGTCATATACTTTTTTTTGTTCCAATGTAAGTTATATACCCCAAAAAATACTAACGTGGGTCACATACTTTCAAAAAGTGTATCAATGTAAACAAAAGGTAACCTGTTACCGGCTAAACAGGATACCTTGTGTTTACATCGATACACCTTTTGAAAGTATGTGACCTACATTAGTGTTTTTTGGGGTATATAGCTTACATTGGAACAAAAAAAGTATATGGCTATTGAGCAGCTTAAACCCTTCATAAAAATCCGACAGAAGCTATGGTGGTCCATGGTGCCTACAATCACGCGTGTTTTTTTTTTTCCTTTTTTGAATGATTGTTAATTTTTTATTGAATTATTTAATTTTTATTTAAATCACTAAATCGTTTTTAATGACATCACTTATCATGTTTAGATTTTTTCTTTTTATTTTTTTGATTTTTTTAACAAAGAAAATGACTTATTTATGACATCATTTATTGGCCATTTAAAAGCATTGAAGATATCGAATCTTCTTATATAAAAATTAAATAAAAGTTAAAACTATATAATCCATTATTAAAATATTGAATTAAATGCTAGTTCGTAACTATGAATTTCAATAGTGGATTTAAATGGTAATGTTTATTTGTCTCACTTTAAAATCAACCATTAATTTAAAAATTTATAACAATTGATTTTATTTAATCATTAGTTTGTAACAAACTTAATTATTCTTTTTATGTATAAAACAAAATATATTCTATTATTTTTATTCCCTCCATCCTATTGTAATACCCCTTCAGAATCCACTAACGGCGTATTAGCTATGGTCCCACATTTAACGGTCATGCCCTCTATATGAGACGTTTCCGAAAAGTATTCGCATTAAGTTTCAAAACAAAAGTCATTTATTAAAGAAATAAATCCTTAAAAGCAGTTAACATAATCATCCAACATAAGTAAACTCAAAACAATATTTGAAACGACTGTTTTCAATGCGAATATATGTTCTTGAAATAAGAGATAACGGAAAAACATGCTTGACAACATCCAGTACTAGCAGCTAACAAGCATGACAACTTTAGCAACGAGGAAGTAATACCTCTATGGACCTGAGATAAAAACATGCAAAACGTCAATGAAAAATATTGAGTGAATCTACAGGTTTAGTAAAGCATTTCGTAAGTTAGGCCACAAGATTTCTGAAAAACATCTTAAAAATTATACATTAGCATGAGCACTTGATTATAAAACATTAACCCGCGGATAGCTAAAGCGCTACACGTCTTCCCTTTTCCCTTTCTAAGCATACATCGATCAAGTGTACAACTAACAATAGAATAAGCACCTCGTAGGTTGAGGCAAGGTTCGTCAAACCTAACGGTACCGTCCCTATAAGTCGAGCTTACGTAAAGTAATTAATATAATCAAGCCAAGGGATTTTTGATATGAACTCATATATATATGTTTAAGTTACTTGTGCCTAATATGTAAAACAGTTGTAAAAATCATGTCATCTCATCCCTGTAAAAATGTAGTAGGGACTGTAAACTCACCTTAGCAAAAGCACTAAAATGTCTTAGGAAAATCGTATTATAGTCGAACAATCTCCACCGAAAAACGCAACCTAGTCAAATAGGTCATCTTAAGTATATACATAGGTCACAATATGTCAACTCATAGTGTACGCAAAGTCCTAGTGCTCAGACTGACTCAATATGCATGTAAAAGTCAACTAGTCCAAGCAAATCAACAAAAGTCAACCAAAGTAAAACCAAAAGTCAAATAGGTCAAAGTGGTCAACTAAAGTCAAACATCTCAGTAGGTCATGAAATCATGGTCAACATGTCAAACCTAAGTCAAACAACATGTTACAGTTCATAGTTTAGTATTTTGCACATTCGCAGTTTATCGCATGTCCTTAATATACGCGCATCATAGAAAAACACGAGTACAACTCTTAGCACATAATCAATATAAATATGGAAAACTCCAGATCACAACTAGACTCAAAATCTATTTCAAAAAGTCCATCCAAGGCCTCATACAATGTCTATAAGTCGGGTTTCAGAAATGGTTTAGTTACAGTTTACCAAATCAGTTTCTTCACACGCGTCATTTGTGAAACATTTGTCATAAAATATTGAAAATAGACTTTTATGAACGGCCAATTGGATATTACTCCAAACATCCCAAAGTTTTAGTGATAAAATAATCAAAGACATCCATTTAGCCAACTCGTACAATTTAGCCAATCTTTACAGACCCTTCAGGTTTAGTCAACAAACAAGACATATCATTTGGTCAAGCTTATAACTCATGGCAAATCATGTTTTCAGAAATTAGCATACAAATGAAGTACATCAATGAACATATAAACTAACATATTCTAGAATATCAAATCCTCAATCAATTTCTAGTTCACTTTAGCAATTTTTGTTTAACTTTGAAAACAGATGCAACACACTATAAAACACGAATCTTCGTTTTGACGCACCGAGAGCATTACAAAAGCTTTTGACGCAAATCTTAAGTCTAACATGCATGATTTTTCACAAAGATTACAGTGGTACACTTTTCATTAGTCAAATCATAAAGTACATAACTCAAAAAATTGGTATATCATGTAAACCCTAGCGAAAACTTCGATTACACATAACTTGAGCATACGGTAACGAAATCAAGCGAAATCAAAGTCCAAATTCAATAGTTTTTCGATACCTTTTCATATAAACACATTAAAAGTTCAGTCCACAAGTCAATTTTATCAGATTTAGAAGATTCAAATTCGTTTTTCATGCAAACAATATCAATCGAGCAATTAAACGATAAACGACAACTCTATACACCATCAATTGAGCACTATACTTGATTACACTATGTAATTGACAAAAAAAACTTATTAATAAATGTTAGGGTTTGCAAATATACCTTAGAGTATCAAATTGCTTATACGTATGTGTGTAGAACGACGAGAGCAACGATCTTTATGCACAAGGTTTGATCTAATTGCAACTTGATGATGGTGTTTTGGTGATGGGGCTGATTGACGAGCACAAGGGGGACGCGAGAAGAACAATCGACCAAGAAAAAATAGAATGGGGGTTTCTCAAGTTGTCTAGCTTTATATATATATGGTTTAGGGCCTTAAATTACCTAACTAGTGACCCATTAGCCAAAACAAGTCCACTAAGGGGGTTTGGGTGAGGGTTCGGCCGAATGGCCCTTTAAGGGGTGTCCTGGGCTCGGTTTTTCTTAAATACTCATACACGCGTGGTCCGTTTCGAGTGCCGTTAACCGTACCGGGACTCCGGAACGTTAACTAGTCGTTGAAACAAAATCACCAGGTTTAATTCACTAAATAAATAATAAATTAAATAAGTTTTTCTTAAAATAAATAATTATTAATAATAATTATTTTCTCTTTTTTCTGGGTTCCGTAAACTAAAAAGCTTTCTAGACGATTAACTTAATCGTATCGTTTTCTAGTTATTTCGCTATCCGAAATAAGTTCATAAATTAATATAACATATTAATTCAAGTAATCCAATAGGATCATGTATGCATTTAATTCTGTTAAACACATAAAGTATAAGTAATCACCGTTAAATATTTAACGGACAAGTAACGATAGTGACGGAAAAAGTCAGGTTGTTACATCACCCCCTATTATGAAAAATTTCGTCCCGAAATTTTATTTCACATCCGTCATAGTAGTCTCCTCAGGAAACAGTTGCGGATACTTTATTCTCATCTGGTCTTCACGCTCCCACGTGAATTCTGGTCCTTTACGGGCATTCCATCGAACTTTAACTATCGGGATTCTGCTTTGCTTTAACTGCTTGATCTCACGACCCAAAATCTCAACAGGTTCTTCAACAAAATGAAGCTTAGGATCAACTTGTATTTCATCCAAAGGAATTACCAAACTTTCATCTGATAAGCACTTCTTCAAGTTAGAAACATGGAAAGTGTCATGAATTTCGCTGAGTTCCTGCGGTAGTTTCAGTCTGTACGCTACCGGTCCAATTCTCTCGGTAGTCTCAAATGGTCCAATATATCTCGGACTTAGCTTGCCTCTTTTATCAAAACGTACTACACCCTTCCAGGGTGATACTTTGAGCATAACTTTATGAAATGTCCCGTTCTTATTGATTAAAAACGTTCCATATTAATTAATTTCGTTGCGAGGTTTTGACCTCTATATGAGACGTTTTTCAAAGACTGCATTCATTTTTAAAACAAACCATAACCTTTATTTCATAAATAAAGGTTTTAAAAGCTTTACGTAGATTATCAAATAATGATAATCTAAAATATCCTGTTTACACACGACCATTACATAATGGTTTACAATACAAATATGTTACATCGAAATCAGTTTCTTGAATGCAGTTTTTACACAATATCATACAAACATGGACTCCAAATCTTGTCCTTATTTTAGTATGCAACAGCGGAAGCTCTTAGTATTCACCTGAGAATAAACATGCTTTAAACGTCAACAAAAATGTTGGTGAGTTATAGGTTTAACCTATATATATTAAATCGTAACAATAGACCACAAGATTTCATATTTCAATACAAATCCCATACATAGAGATAAAAATCATTCATATGGTGAACACCTGGTAACCGACATTAACAAGATGCATATATAAGAATATCCCCATCATTCCAGGACACCCTTCGGATATGATATAAATTTCGAAGTACTAAAGCATCCAGTACTTTGGATGGGGTTTGTTAGGCCCAATAGATATATCTTTAGGATTCGCGTCAATTAGGGTGTCTGTTCTCTAATTCTTAGATTACCAGACTTAATAAAAAGGGGCATATTCGATTTCAATAATTCAACCATAGAATGTAGTTTCACGTACTTGTGTCTATTTTGTAAATCATTTATAAAACCTGCATGTATTCTCATCCCAAAAATATTAAATTTTAAAAGTGGGACTATAACTCACTTTCACAGATTTTTACTTCGTCGGGAAGTAAGACTTGGCCACTGGTTGATTCACGAACCTATAACAATATATACATATATATCAAAGTATGTTCAAAATATATTTACAACACTTTTAATATATTTTGATGTTTTAAGTTTATTAAGTCAGCTGTCCTCGTTAGTAACGTACAACTAGTTGTCCACAGTTAGATGTACAGAAATAAATCGATAAATATTATCTTGAATCAATCCACAACCCAGTGTATACGTATCTCAGTATTGATCACAACTCAAACTATATATATTTTGGAATCAACCTAAACCCTGTATAGCTAACTCCAACATTCACATATAGAGTGTCTATGGTTGTTCCGAAATATATATAGATGTGTCGACATGATAGGTCGAAACATTGTATAAGTGTCTATGGTATCTCAAGACTACATAATATACAATACAAGTTGATTAAGTTATGGTTGGAATAGATTTGTTACCAATTTTCACGTAGCTAAAATGAGAAAAATTATCCAATCTTGTTTTACCCATAACTTCTTCATTTTAAATCCGTTTTGAGTGAATTAAATTGCTATGGTTTCATATTGAACTCTATTTTATGAATCTAAACAGAAAAAGTATAGGTTTATAGTCAGAAAAATAAGTTACAAGTCATTTTTGTAAAGGTAGTCATTTCAGTCGAAAGAACGACGTCGAGATGACCATATTAGAAAACATACTTCCACTTTGAGTTTAACCATAATTTTTGGATATAGTTTCATGTTCATAATAAAAATCATTTTTCAAGAATAACAACTTTTAAATCAAAGTTTATCATAGTTTTTAATTAACTAACCCAAAACAGCCCGCGGTGTTACTACGACGGCGTAAATCCGATTTTACGGTGTTTTTCGTGTTTCCAGATTTTAAATCATTAAGTTAGCATATCATATAGATATAGAACATGTGTTTAGTTGATTTTAAAAGTCAAGTTAGAAGGATTAACTTTTGTTTGCGAACAAGTTTAGAATTAACTAAACTATGTTCTAGTGATTACAAGTTTAAACCTTCGAATAAGATAGCTTTATATGTATGAATGGAATGATGTTATGAACATCATTACTACCTCAAGTTCCTTGGATAAACCTACTGGAAATGAGAAAAATAGATCTAGCTTCAAAGGATCCTTGGATGGCTTGAAAGTTCTTGAAGCAGAATCATGACACGAAAACAATTTCAAGTAAGATTTCCACTCGAAATAAGATTGTTATAGTTATAGAAATTGAATTAAAGTTTGAATATGATTATTACCTTGTATTAGAAAGATAACCTACTGTAAGTAACAAAGGTTTCTTGATCTTGGATGATTACTTGGAATGGATTTAGAAAACTTGGAAGTAAACTTGCAATCTTGGAAGTATTCTTGATTTTATGAAACTAGAACTTTTGGAATTTATGAAGAACACTTAGAACTTGAAGATAGAACTTGAGAGAGATCAATTAGATGAATAAAATTGAAGAATGAAAGTTTTTGTAGGTGTTTTTGGTCGTTGGTGTATGGATTAGATATAAAGGATATGTAATTTTGTTTTCATGTAAATAAGTCATGAATGATTACTCATTTTTTTGTAATTTTATGAGATATTTCATGCTATTGCCAAATGATGGTTCCCACATGTGTTAGGTGACTCACATGGGCTGCTAAGAGCTGATCATTGGAGTGTATATACCAATAGTACATACATCTAAAAGGTGTGTATTGTACGAGTACGAATACGGGTGCATACGGATAGAATTGTTGATGAAACTGAACGAGGATGTAATTGTAAGCATTTTTGTTAAGTAGAAGTGTTTTGATAAGTTCTTGAAGTCTTTCAAAAGTGTATGAATACATATTAAAACACTACATGTATATACATTTTAACTGAGTCGTTAAGTCATCGTTAGTCGTTACATGTAAACGTTGTTTTGAAACCTTTAGGTTAACGATCTTGTTGAATGTTGTTAACCCATTGTTTATTATAACAAATGAGATGTTAAATTGTTATATTATCATGATATTATGATATATAATATATCTTTGTATGACATATATACAGTTAAATGTTGTTACAACGATAATCGTTACATATATGTCTTGTTTCGAAATCATTAAGTTAGTAGTCTTATTTTTACATATGTATTTCATTGTTAATACACTTAATAATATATTTAATTATCATTTAACATAATTAACCAAGTGTATCAATATCTTAATATGATTCATATGTACCTAGTAAGACGTTGTTATAACGATAATCGTTATATATATCGTTTTCGACTTTCTTAAATTAATAGTCTCATTTTTATGTATATAACTCATTGTTAAAATACCTAATGAGATACATACTTATAATAAAATCATGTTAACTATATATATAACCATATATATGTCATCGTATAGTTTTTACAAGTTTTAACGTTCGTGAATCACCGGTCAACTTGGGTGGTCGATTGTCTATATGAAACCTATTTCAATTAATCAAGTCTTAACAAGTTTGATTGCTTAACATGTTGGAAACACTTAATCATGTAAATAACAATTTCATTTAATATATATATAAACATGGAAAAGTTCGGGTCACTACAGTACCTACCCGTTAAATAAATTTCGTCCCGAAATTTTAAGCAGTTGGAGGTGTTGACGTATCTTCTGGAAATAAATGCGGGTATTTCTTCTTCATCTGATCTTCACGCTCCCAGGTGAACTCGGGTCCTCTACGAGCATTCCATCGAACCTTAACAATCGGTATCTTGTTTTGTTTAAGTCTCTTAACCTCACGATCCATTATTTCGACTGGTTCTTCAATGAATTGAAGTTTTTCATTGATTTGGATTTCGTCCAACGGAATAGTGAGATCTTCTTTAGCAAAACATTCTTCAAATTTGAGACGTGGAAAGTGTTATGTACAGTCGCGAGTTGTTGAGGTAGCTCCAGTTGGTAAGCTACTGGTCCGACTGATCTATAATCTTGAATGGTCCAATGTACCTTGGATTTAGTTTCCCCCGTTTACCAAATCGAACAACGCCTTTCCAAGGTGAAACCTTAAGCATGACTATTTCTCCAATTTCAAACTCTATATCTTTTCTTTTACGGTCCGCGTAGCTCTTTTATCGACTCTGGGCAGTTTTCAATCTTTGTTGAATTTGGATGATTTTCTCGGTAGTTTCTTGTATTATCTCCGGACCCGTAATCTGTCTATCCCCCACTTCACTCCAACAAATCAGAGACCTGCACTTTCTACCATAAAGTGATTCAAAAGGCGCCATCTCAATGCTTGAATGGTAGCTGTTGTTGTAGGAAAATTCTGCTAACGGTAGATGTCGATCCCAACTGTTTCCAAAATCAATAACACAAGCTCGTAGCATGTCTTCAAGCTTTTGTATCGTCCTTTTGCTCTGCCCATCAGTTTGTGGATGATAGGCAGTACTCATGTCTAGACGAGTTCCCAATGCTTGCTGTAATGTCTGCCAGAATCTTGAAATAAATCTGCTATCCCTATCAGAGATAATAGAGATTTGTATTCCATGTCTAGAGATGACTTCCTTCAAATACAGTCGTGCTAACTTCTCCATCTTGTCATCTTCTCTTATTGGCAGGAAGTGTGCTGACTTGGTGAGACGATCAACTATTACCCAAATAGTATCATAACCACTTGCAGTCCTTGGCAATTTAGTAATGAAATCCATGGTAATGTTTTCCCATTTCCATTCCGAGATTTCAGGTTGTTGTAGTAGACCTGATGGTTTCTGATGTTTAGCTTTGACCTTAGAACACGTCAAACATTCTCCTACATATTTAGCAATATCGGCTTTCATACCTGGCCACCAAAAATGTTTCTTAAGATCCTTGTACATCTTCCCCGTTCCAGGATGTATTGAGTATCTGGTTTTATGAGCTTCTCTAAGTACCATTTCTCTCATATCTCCAAATTTTGGTACCCAAATTCTTTCAGCCCTATACCGGGTTCCGTCTTCCCGAATATTAAGATGCTTCTCTGATCCTTTGGGTATTTCATCCTTTAAATTTCCCTCTTTTAAAACTCCTTGTTGCGCCTCCTTTATTTGAGTAGTAAGGTTAGTGTGAATCATTATATTCATAGATTTTACTCGAATGGGTTCTCTGTCCTTTCTGCTCAAGGTGTCGGCTACCACATTTGCCTTCCTCAGGTGGTAACGAATCTCAAAGTCGTAATCATTCAACAATTCAATCCACCTACGCTGCCTCATATTCAGTTGTTTCTGATTAAATATGTGTTGAAGACTTTTGTGGTCGGTATATATAATACTTTTGACCCCATATAAGTAGTGCCTCCAAGTCTTTAACGCAAAAACAACCGCGCCTAATTCCAAATCATGCGTCGTATAATTTTGCTCGTGAATCTTCAATTGTCTAGACGCATAAGCAATTACCTTCGTCTGTTGCATTAATACACAACCGAGACCTTGCTTTGATGCGTCACAATAAATCACAAAATCATCATTCCCTTCAGGCAATGACAATATAGGTGCCGTAGTTAGCTTTTTCTTCAATAATTGAAATGCCTTTTCTTGTTCATCCTTCCATTCAAATTTCTTCCCTTTATGCATTAATGCAGTCAAGGGTTTTGCTATTTTGGAGAAATCTTGGATGAATCTTCTGTAGTAACCAGCCAATCCTAAAAATTGACGTATATGCTTCGGAGTTTTTGGGGTTTCCCACTTTTCAACGGTTTCGATCTTTGCCGGGTCCACCTGGATACCTTCTTTGTTCACTATGTGACCGATGAATTGAACTTCTTCCAACCAAAATGCACACTTTGAAAATTTAGCGTACAATTTTTCTTTCCACAATACTTCTAGCACTTTTCTCAAATGTTCTTCGTGCTCTTGATCATTCTTTGAGTAAATAAGTATGTCATCGATGAAAACAATGACAAACTTGTCAAGATATGGCCCACACACTCGGTTCATAAGGTCCATGAACACAGCTGGTGCGTTAGTCAATCCAAATGGCATAACCATAAACTCGTAATGACCATAACGCGTCCTAAAACCAGTTTTTGGAATATCATCCTCCTTTACTCGCATTTGATGATATCCAGAACGTAAATCGATCTTCGAATAAACCGACGAGACTTTTAGTTGATCAAATAAGTCGTCGATTCTCGGTAGTGGGTAGCGGTTCTTGATGGTAAGTTTGTTCAACTCTCGGTAGTCGATACACAACCTGAATGTACCATCTTTCTTCTTGACAAACAAAACAGGAGCTCCCCATGGTGATGTGCTTGGTCGAATGAAACCACGTTCTAATAGTTCTTGCAGTTGGCTTTGCAGTTCTTTCATCTCGCTGGGTGCGAGTCTATAAGTAGCACGAGCTATTGGTGCAGCTCCTGGTACAAGATCTATTTGAAATTCAACAGATCGATGTGGAGGTAGTCCCGGTAATTCTTTCGGAAATACATCGGGAAATTCTTTTGCGACGGGAACATCATTGATGCTCTTTTCTTCAGTTTGTACTTTCTCGACGTGTGCTAGAACAGCATAGCAACCTTTTCTTATTAGTTTTTGTGCCTTCAAATTACTAATAAGATGTAGCTTCATGTTGCCCTTTTCTCCGTACACCATTAAGGGTTCTCCTTCTTCTCGTACAATGCGAATTGCATTTTTATAACATACGATCTCTGCTTTCACCTTCTTCAGCCAGTCCATGCCAACTATTACATCAAAACTCCCTAACTCTACTGGTATCAAATCAATCTTAAATATTTCGCTACCCAGTTTAATTTCTCGATTCCGGCATATATTATCTGCTGAAATTAATTTACCGTTTGCTAATTCGAGTAAAAATTTACTATTCAACGGCGTCAATGGACAACTTAATTTAGCACAAAAATCTCTACTCATATAGCTTCTATCCGCACCCGAATCAAATAAAACGTAAGCAGATTTATTGTCAATAAGAAACGTACCCGTAACAAGCTCCGGGTCTTCCTGTGCCTCTGCCGCATTAATATTGAAAACTCTTCTGTGGCCTTGTCCATTCGTGTTCTCCTGGTTCTTGCAATTTCTAATAATGTGGCCCGGTTTTCCACATTTATAACAAACTACATTGGCATAACTTGCTCCGACACTACTTGCTCCGCCATTACTTGTTCCGACACCATTTGTTCTTTTCGTTCTGTTAACTCCTGGTCCGTAGACTTCACACTTCGCCGCGCTATGACCATTTCTTTTACACTTGTTGCAAAATTTGGTGCAGAACCCCGAGTGATACTTTTCACACCTTTGGCATAGCTGCTTCTGATTGTTGTTGTTGTTGCGGTTGTTATTGTTGTTGGGATGATTGTTGTAGTTGTTGTTGTTGTTGGGCCGTTTGTTGTAGTTGCGATTGATGTTGCGATTTTTGGGATAATTGTTGCGATTATTATTGTAATTGCTGTTGTTGTTGTATTGGTGATTCTTATCACCGTTTTCCTCCCACTTTCTTTTGACTTGCTTCACATTGGCCTCTTCAGCCGTCTGTTCTTTAATTCTTTCCTCAATCTGGTTCACTAGTTTGTGAGCCATTCTACATGCCTATTGCATGGAGGCGGGCTCGTGTGAACTTATATCTTCTTGGATTCTTTCTGGTAATCCTTTCACAAACGCGTCGATCTTCTCTTCCTCATCTTCGAACGCTCCCGGACACAATAGGCACAATTCTGTGAATCGTCTTTCGTACGTGGTAATATCAAATCCTTGGGTTCATAACCCTCTAAGTTCTGTCTTGAGCTTATTGACCTCGGTTCTAGGACGGTAATTATCGTTCATCAAGTGCTTGAATGCTGACCACGGTAGTGCGTACGCATCATCTTGTCCCACTTGCTCTAGATAGGTATTCCACCATGTTAACGCAGAACCTGTGAAGGTATGCGTAGCGTACTTCACTTTGTCCTCTTCAGTACACTTACTTATGGCAAACACCGATTTGACTTTCTCAGTCCACCGTTTCAATCCGATCGGTCCTTCGGTTCCATCAAATTCCAAAGGTCTGCAAGCAGTAAATTCTTTGTAGGTGCATCCTACACGATTTCCTGTACTGCTAGATCCAAGGTTATTGTTGGTATGTAGCGCAGCCTGTACTGCGGCTATGTTTGAAGCTAGAAAAGTACGGAATTCCTCTTCATTCATATTCACGGTGTGTCGAGTAGTTGGTGCCATTTCCTTCAAAATAGTCAAATGGAACAAGTTAATCATACAGAATATTAAGAGTAGTTAATAGTATTTCGTAGCATAATATGAACTCATTTATAAAAGCTTTTTCTTCATATTAGCGTTTTATAAGTTTAAATTCGGGTAGTACCTACCCGTTAAGTTCATACTTAGTAGCTAATATACAATTCAACTACTACAATTCTATATGAAAAACTGATTATAATAATATTTCGCGTTCAAACTTTTATACAATATTTTACAAACTTACAATACCGCTTATTTTACATAAAGGATGAAATATAGCACACAATAACTTTGATACAAGATTGTTGTGAAGATAATTCTAGCTAGTACACAAGTCGTTTAGCAAAGGCAATAAAGACACGTAATTCATACGTCCAGAAACAAGTCATGCATTCTGGTTTTACTAGGACTACTTCCTATCCTTGGTATTGTGGAACATAACCGTTATGGTCGTTGATAAGATAGCGTGTTGTAACGTCGTCAAAGGGACGAGGGTTACGTAATGACCAATAGTCTCGTAATAACCTAAAAACCTCATTTCTTACCCCAATTACCGACTTCGTCACTTGTGGGAACGTTTTGTTTAATAGTTGTAGCCCGATGTTCTTTTTCTCACTTTGGTGAGAAGCGAACATTACTAACCCGTAAGCATAGCATGCTTCTTTATGTTGCATGTTAGCCGCTTTTTCTAAATCATGAAGTCCTATATTCGAATACATTGAGTCAAAATAATTTCTTAACCCGTTGCGTAAAATAGCATTTGGGTTCCCCGCAATATATGCGTCAAAGTAAACACATCGTAACTTATGGGTTTCCCAATGTGATATCCCCCATCTTTCAAACGAAAGTCTCTTATAAACCAAGACATTCTTGGAACGTTCTTCGAATGTCTTACAAACTAATTTCGCCGTAAATAGTTGTGCCGAAGAATTCTGACCGACTCTAGACAAGATTTCATCAATCATGTCTCCGGGTAGGTCTCTTAAAATATTGGGTTGTCTATCCATTTTGTGTTTTTATACTATAAAATAGACAAGATTTAGATTCATAAAAAAAAATATACTTATTAATAGAAGCAATTTTTACATACATCATAAAGCATAAGCACACTATATTACATATATTACACCACACGAATACAACTATCTTATTCCGACTCGCTCGTTTCTTCTTCTTCGGTTTTGGTTCGTTTTGCCAAGTTTCTAGGGATATATGATGTTCCCCTAATACGAGCTGTCGTTTTCCACAACGGTTTAGAAAAACCTGGTGGTTTAGAGGTTCCCGGGTCATTGTTACAACTTAAGGGCATAGGGGGTTGACGATACATATAAAGTTCATCGGGGTTGGAATTAGATTTCTCTATTTTTATGCCCTTTCCCTTATTATTTTCTTTTGCCTTTTTAAATTCAGTTGGGGTAATTTCTATAACATCATCGGAATTCTCGTCGGAATCCGATTCATCGGAGAATTGGTAATCCTCCCAATATTTTGCTTCCTTGGCGGAAACACCATTGACGATAATTAACCTTGGTTGGTTGGTTGAGGATTTTCTTTTACTTAACCGTTTTATTATTTCCCCCACCGGTTCTATTTCCTCCTCCGGTTCATCCTCTTCCGGTTCTGATTCTTCTTCCGGTTCTTCTTCTGGAACTTGTGAATCAGTCCAATATATATTCGACTCTTCGTTATTATTAGGTGAGTCAATGGGATTTGTGCTAGAGGTAGACATCTATCACACAATATCAAATATGTTAAGAGATTAATATATCACATAATATATACATGTTAATAATATATAGTTTCCAACAAAAATGTTAAGCAATCATTTTTAAAGAAAACACGATCGAAGTCCAGACTCACTAATGCATCCTAACAATCTCGATAAGACACACTAATGCAAATTTTCTGGTTCTCTAAGACCAATGCTCGGATACCAACTGAAATGTCCCGTTCTTATTGATTAAAAATGTTCCATATTAATTGATTTCGTTGCGAGGTTTTGACCTCTATATGAGACGTTTTTCAAAGACTGCATTCATTTTTAAAACAAACCATAACCTTTATTTCATAAATAAAGGTTTAAAAAGCTTTACGTAGATTATCAAATAATGATAATCTAAAATATCCTGTTTACACACGACCATTACATAATGGTTTACGATACGAATATGTTACATCGAAATCAGTTTCTTGAATGCAGTTTTTACAAAATATCATACAAACATGGACTCCAAATCTTGTCCTTATTTTAGTATGCAACAGCGGAAGCTCTTAGTATTCACCTGAGAATAAACATGCTTTAAACGTCAACAAAAATGTTGGTGAGTTATAGGTTTAACCTATATATATCAAATCGTAACAATAGACCACAAGATTTCATATTTCAATACACATCCCATACATAGAGATAAAAATCATTCATATGGTGAACACCTGGTAACCGACATTAACAAGATGCATATATAAGAATATCCCCATCATTCCGGGACACCCTTCGGATATGATATAAATTTCGAAGTACTAAAGCATCCAGTACTTTGGATGGGGTTTGTTAGGCCCAATAGATCTATCTTTAGGATTCGCGTCAATTAGGGTGTCTGTTCCCTAATTCTTAGATTACCAGACTTAATAAAAAGGGGCATATTCGATTTCGATAATTCAACCATAGAATGTAGTTTCACGTACTTGTGTCTATTTTGTAAATCATTTATAAAACCTGCATGTATTCTCATCCCAAAAATATTAGATTTTAAAAGTGAGACTATAACTCACTTTCACAGATTTTTACTTCGTCGAGAAGTAAGACTTGGCCACTGGTTGATTCACGAACCTATAACAATATATACATATATATCAAAGTACGTTAAAAATATATTTACAACACTTTTAATATATTTTGATGTTTTAAGTTTATTAAGTCAGCTGTCCTCGTTAGTAACCTACAACTAGTTGTCCACAGTTAGATGTACAGAAATAAATCGATAAATATTATCTTGAATCAATCCACGACCCAGTGTATACGTATCTCAGTATTGATTACAACTCAAACTATATATATTTTGGAATCAACCTCAACCCTGTATAGCTAACTCCAACATTCACATATAGAGTGTCTATGGTTGTTCGGAAATATATATAGATGTGTCGACATGATAGGTCAAAACATTGTATACGTGTCTATGGTATCTCAAGACTACATAATATACAATACAAGTTGATTAATTTATGGTTGGAATAGATTTGTTACCAATTTTCACGTAGCTAAAATGAGAAAAATTATCCAATCTTGTTTTACCCATAACTTCTTCATTTTAAATCCGTTTTGAGTGAATTAAATTGCTATGGTTTCATATTGAACTCTATTTTATGAATCTAAATAGAAAAAGTATAGGTTTATAGTCAGAAAAATAAGTTACAAGTCGTTTTTGTAAAGGTAGTCATTTCAGTCGAAAGAACGACGTCTGGATGACCATTTTAGAAAACATACTTCCACTTTGAGTTTAACCATAATTTTTGGATATAGTTTTATGTTCATAATAAAAATCATTTTTACAGAATAACAACTTTTAAATCAAAGTTTATCATAGTTTTTAATTAACTAACCCAAAACAGCCCGCGGTGTTACTACGACGGCGTAAATCCGATTTTACGGTGTTTTTCGTGTTTACAGGTTTTAAATCATTAAGTTAGCATATCATATAGATATAGAACATGTGTTTAGTTGATTTTAAAAGTCAAGTTAGAAGGATTAACTTTTGTTTGCGAACAAGTTTAGAATTAACTAAACTATGTTCTAGTGATTACAAGTTTAAACCTTCGAATAAGATAGCTTTATATGTATGAATCGAATGATGTTATGAACATCATTACTACCTCAAGTTCCTTGAATAAACCTACTGGAAATGAGAAAAATAGATCTAGCTTCAAAGGATCCTTGGATGGCTTGAAAGTTCTTGAAGCAGAATCATGACACGAAAACAATTTCAAGTAAGATTTCCACTCGAAATAAGATTGTTATAGTTATAGAAATTGAATTAAAGTTTGAATATGATTATTACCTTGTATTAAAAAGATAACCTACCATAAGTAACAAAGTTTTCTTGATCTTGAATGATTACTTGGAATGGATTTAGAAAACTTGGAAGTAAACTTGCAATCTTGGAAGTATTCTTGATTTTATGAAACTAGAACTTTTGGAATTTATGAAGAACACTTAGAACTTGAAGATAGAACTTGAGAGAGATCAATTATATGAATAAAATTGAAGAATGAAAGTGTTTGTAGGTGTTTTTGGTCGTTGGTGTATGGATTAGATATAAAGGATATGTAATTTTGTTTTCATGTAAATAAGTCATGAATGATTACTCATATTTTTGTAATTTTATGAGATATTTCATGCTAGTTGCCAAATGATGGTTCCCACATGTGTTAGGTGACTCACATGGGCTGCTAAGAGCTGATCATTGGAGTGTATATACCAATAGTACATACATCTAAAAGCTGTGTATTGTACGAGTACGAATACGGGTGCATACGGGTAGAATTGTTGATGAAACTGAACGAGGATGTAATTGTAAGCATTTTTGTTAAGTAGAAGTATTTTGATAAGTTCTTGAAGTCTTTCAAAAGTGTATGAATACATATTAAAACACTACATGTATATACATTTTAACTGAGTCCTTAAGTCATCGTTAGTCGTTACATGTAAACGTTGTTTTGAAACCTTTAGGTTAACGATCTTGTTGAATGTTGTTAACCCATTATTTATTATAACAAATGAGATGTTAAATTGTTATATTATCATGATATTATGATATATAATATATCTTAGTATGATATATATACAGTTAAATGTTGTTACAACGATAATCGTTACATATATGTCTCGTTTCGAAATCATTAAGTTAGTAGTCTTATTTTTACATATGTATTTCATTGTTAATACACTTTTTAATATATTTACTTATCATTTAACATAATTAACCAAGTGTATCAATATCTTAATATGATTCATATGTACCTAGTAAGACGTTGTTATAACGATAATCGTTATATATATCGTTTTCGAGTTTCTTAAATTAATAGTCTCATTTTTATGTATATAACTCATTGTTAAAATACCTAATGAGATACATACTTATAATAAAATCATGTTAACTATATATATAACCATATATATGTCATCGTATAGTTTTTACAAGTTTTAACATTCGTGAATCACCGGTCAACTTGGGTGATCAATTGTCTATATGAAACCTATTTCAATTAATCAAGTCTTAACAAGTTTGATTGCTTAACATGTTGGAAACACTTAATCATGTAAATAACAATTTCATTTAATATATATATAAACATGGAAAAGTTCGGGTCACTACACTTTATCTCCAACAACGTATTAACTCTGATTCCATAGTTAACGGTCACGCCCTCTATATGAGACGTTTTCGAAAAGTATTCGCATTAAGTTTCAAAAAAAAAAGTCATTTATAAAAGAAATAAATCCTTAAAAGCAGTTGAGATAATCATCCAACATAAGTAAACTCAAAATAATATTTGAAATGACGGTTTTCAATGAGAATATATGTTCTTGAAATAAGACATAATGGAAAAACATGCTAGACATCATCCAGTACTAGCAGCTAACAAGCATAACAACTTTAGCAACGCGGAAGCAATACCTCTATGGACCCGAGTTAAAAACATGTAAAACTGTTAGGACCCCGAAGTTGTATAGTGTTAATGTAAAATATGCTTAAATGAAGGTTCCTTAGAAGAGGGCTATATACGGAACCTAAGTAGTCCTAATTAGATAGCCATTGCATTGTAAATGAGTTCTAGAAGCTGTGGAATGTAAATCTTGTTGATTCTCTCTCATACCGAGTCTCTTTCACTTTTACCGAATCTCATTCTAACTTTTCTTTTCTTCTAATCTCAACATGATCTGACCTATTATATGGTATCAGAGCTTCTAGGGAGTGATATTACATCACTAGATTGATCAAGAGATTGAAGATTACAAAATCTGAGCACTCTCGGTATATTGAATTAGATTCGGTATATTCGAATCTGATAATCTGGCGTTCAGATTCTTGTGATAAGTTCAGCGAAGGTGTATTAGGTTGGTTAGAAAGAGTTTCGATCATCATTACAGCTTTTTAACATCAATCATGAAGAATCAAGTTGATTTTTAGAGTTCGTGGCTAAAACTCTCGGTATTGATCAATTCCAGCTTGATTCTGTATTTTAGTAAAGGTTTGAGGTTTCAGTTGTGATCGTGAGGTGTTTAATCACATTTCTGACGGTTTAATTTCATCGATTCTTCAAGTTTTGAAGAGTTGATCTACATTCGGTATCGTAACTGCCATACCGGATCTGCTTCAAAGTTGTTAATTCTCATTAAGTGTTGCAGATTGTGGTGTGTTTGTGATTCTATCACATTCGGTTTGATCATACGCAGCTAATTGGTGTGGTTTGAGAAAGGATTTGATTGAATTTCTAAGTTTTCATACTTAGACTCGGTATTGTCAACTGCTACAGTTGACATTCGGTATCTAATACATTCGGTATCTTTAATATTTTGTGTGATACTAAATTGTTTCCTTGTGCAGCAAGGTTACCGAATCTAATTCAAAAAAATTGGATAGTGTTTACATTCAAAATCATACAGAATTTGACTACCGAGTCAAATACCAAACCAGAGTCTCGGTATCACTTAATTCATTGGTTTTAAGTGTTCTAAGGCTTTAAATCTTGTGGTTACCGAATCCATACAGAATCTGGGTGTGTTACTTATGTTACTGATCAGTTTCTGATACAGAATCTGGTTTACCGAATATCTACCGAATCTGCTACAGTACCGAATCAGATACCGAATCTGACATTTTTGTTAGATTATTGTGATTTTTCATCCTAGATTTGTGTAATATCGAATCTTTACTAAATCTACCTTAATTTCAAGATGTCTGTAGTGACCCGGAAAATTTCGACTAATTTTAAACCAAACTCTCGATACGATTTAATATTTTGACACGATAAGCAGAGTCTGTAATGTTGAAATCTTAAAAACTTTGAACTATGTTTAATATATACATTTGACCTTCGACTATTCTCGACGATTCACGAACTATTACTTGTAAATAAAGAGACACATATATATTTTAATATATATATATATAATTAATAGAGTATATTAAAAAATAAATAAATATTGAATGAATATAATACTCGGGTGTCGTTTCGATTGATACTTAATCAGTTTAATTCAAACTTACAATTTCTAAACATAAATGTAATAAACGTTATATGTAGAAATTTATAATATTTAGTTATATGTAAATAATTACAAATATAGTTGTATTAACACTAATATTATTATTACTATTTTCGTTATTATTGTTAATGTTAATATTAGTAATATTAATATTAATTATTATTGTTATTACTACTATTATTAATATCATTACTTATATTACTATTATTAGTATCTTTATTATTATTATTAATGTATTTATAAATTAATAATATAAATTAAATATAAATTATAAAGATAAATAAATATGTGGAATCTGTTTCCTTTCATTATCAACCTTTAAATCGTTTTCTTCTTCCTATTCCACTTGTGACTAATATTGACAAAGAGGAAATCAAGTGAATTACTCTTCTACTTTCTGTTAGCTATGTACATCTATCATTATCTATCTATTCTCTATTTTTCTATAATCTATATGTCTTTAACTATATCTCTATTTCTATTTAGTGTTCTACAAGACCACTAACATAATCAAAGTAAACCTACTTCTATTTTGTTCTAATGATTCGTCAAAACTACAACCACAACACAGCACATTCGGTTCATCAAACCATCACTACAGCCCTCAACTATCATATCTCCATCACCTCCTTTTGTCTTTCTTTTTGTTTCAACCTTCGAATCACCAAGAGTCATCATCAAACCCATCACAGAAGTCAACTGGTTGCTTTGCAGCTGTCCTTTGTTTCTGTTCGTGTTCATATTCGACCAACACATATAATTACTCTCATATACATCCATCGAGCCACCTATATCAAACTTAGCTACTTCAAAATACATAAGGTATCAAATATATGTTACCTCAACAGTTTTTATTGTATCTATTTTTACAATAATTGTAGCTTATTATTCATCTTCTTCCTCCTTCTATTCGCCAACTGTCATCACCTCGAACCACAAAACATGATCACGTTCGAAACCCACCATCACTAGACCACCCATTCGATTAACAACTGAAAACCACTTGCATTTTTATATCTTGTTCGAACCCATAACAGTCACCATCCACACTAATACATCATCAAATAACCACCACAACTAATACCCTTGAAATCCCTTAGAACTACCTTCGTTACTGTTTAATGCCTTCGATGAATCCCAAAACCAAGAACGACAATAATTTTTTTTCGCCATCATATATACTAAATTCTGTTCTTTCATGTTTCATCGAGCAAAACACCAAAACCTGCACAATCTTTCTATTCGGTTTAGAGAACCAAACCCAAAACATATAAAATCGTTTTACTTGAATCATTTATCTTTACTCGCTTTAACTTTCTGTTTCTGTTTCTGTTGATGTCGAGCAAAACTGAAGAACCCTCACCCTCCATTATACTGCTGCAGTATTTTTCTATTTCGATCCAGATATACCACCACACCATTATTGTCGCTAGTTTTGCTTCTGTTTAGCTTCCAACAACCATCGGACTTCATCTACCCATTTCTCTTTTTCTCTGCAACAATAATTAGTTAAATGTGGAAGACATGTGTGATTATAGTAATAATATATTAAGTGATTGAAATTATTGATACATGTTTATTTGTTCCACAAGAAACCCCACCCACCACATCTTGTCAAGTAACTTTAATTGCCAGCAAATTGCATCGATCATGTGGGACTTGCGAAACTATTTGGGGCCGTTGGGTTTAGAGTAATACTGAACTATATATATATATATATATTTTTTGTTTCTGCATGATCTAAACATGGAATATGGGCCGAAGTCTTTTATGGTGTTGGGCTACTCTTGGGATAGATGGTGGATCCAATTATTTAAACTAATGGACTATTAAATGGGTTCATTTAAGTTTGGACTAATCAATATACAAAACCCACACATCATTCAATTGAACACGCTTGTTGTACGAAACCATAATCGATGATTTGATGATGTTAGACAATATTAAGATTATGATTTTATAGTGTTGTTCATATATAAAATTAGGATAATATTGATGAAATGATGGGAACGATGATGATGCGTATCATGGTTGTGATATTGATAATGAAATGGGTATGACATGATGTATAGCGAGATGGTGATGATATTTATTATGACGAAAAGAAATTCGTTATGGTAATCGTTACGTATGATTAGGATGATGATGATAATAGTGTTATGATGATGTGAATAGATGATGGTAGTGAGGTAAGATCATAATGATCATAATGAATTATGTTTGACGATAGTGAAAATGATGAACTAGGTGATGATAATAAGTGAGATGACAAAGGGATTATGATAATGACGGATCCATGGTTTGGGTGTTATCGGGTTAACGGGATGTCGCGGGTTCAAACCCGGACTTGGGCATTATTTTTAAGGGCTCTTTCAGTTTACTTATTACTCATTTTTATTATCATTATTATTATTATTATTATTATTATTATTATTATTATTATTATTATTATTATTATTATTATTATTATTATCATTTTTAAAGTATGTAGTATTATTATTGAAACTAAATTTTTATATAAAAATTATCATTTTTTATTATTAGAACTATCATTATTATTATTATTATTAGAATTATCATTATTTTTATCATTATTATTTTTATTATCATTTTTATTATTTCTAACACTAATATTATTATTCTTATCATTATTACTATTAGTGTTATTAATTATTAATATATCAAATAAAGATTTTCTATATAAAAAATATATTATTTACATAAAACATAACTATATGAAAAATGTTTGTAATAAATATTAATTATCTATTTATTGTATATAAAGAATAAATATAATTAATTTAGTTATTAATGAATCGTAGAAGTTATTAAATAATAATTAATAATAATACCTAAATTTGTTCGAATTTCATTATATGTGTTAATATACATATAATTACTATAGGTTCGTGAATCCGAGGCCAACCTTACACTTATTCAGTGATGTTATATGTATTTTTACTACAAAATACAGTATGGTGAGTTCATTTACTCCCTTTTTACTCATTACATTTTTGGGCTGAGAATACATGCAAATGCTTTATTAACTGTTTTACAATATTTATATGCGTGAGTTTCATTAATCCCTTTTTAAATGCTTTTGCAATATATATTTTTGGGACTGAGAATGCATGCGCTGTTTTTTATAAATGTTTTACGAAATGGACACAAGTGTTTGAAACTACATTATATGGTTGAATTATCGAAATCGAATATGCCCCTTTTTATATAGTCTGGTAATCTAAGAATTAGGGAACAGAAACCCTAATTGACGCGAACTCTAAAGATAGATCTATCGGGCCCAACAAGTCCCATCCAAAGTACCGGATGCTTTAGTACTTCGAAATTTATATCATGTCCGAAGGAGGATCCCGGAATGATGGGAATATTCTTATATGCATATTGTGAATGTCGGTTACCAGGTGTTCAATCCATATGAATGATATTTTTATCTCTATGCATGGGACGTATGTTTATGAGAAATGGAAATATGAAATCTTGTGGTCTATTAAAATTATGAAATGATTATTTATGTTAAACTAATGAACTCACCAACCTTTTGGTTGACACTTTAAAGCATGTTTATTCTCAGGTACGAAAGAAATCTTCCGCTGTGCATTTGCTCATCTTATAGATATTACTTGGAGTCATTCATGACATATTTCAAAAAATGTTGCATTCGAGTCGTTGAGTTCATCAAGATTATTATTAAGTCAATTATACTAAGATATATTACAAAATGGTATGCATGTTGTCAACTTTCGATGTAATGAAAGATTCTCTTTTCAAAAACGAATGCAATGTTTGTAAAATGTATCATATAGAGGTCAAATACCTCGCGATGTAATCAACTGTTGTGAATCGTTTATAATCGATATGGACTTCGTCCGGACGGATTAGGACGAGTCTTTTCAGTTGGTATCAGAGCGGTGGTCTTAGCGAACCAGGTCTTGCATTAGTATGTCTAACTAGTAGTCGTTAGGATGCAGTAGCGAGTCTGGACTTCGACCGTGTCTGCATGTCAAAAGTTTTGCTTATCATTTCGTGTCGAAAATTATCTGCTTATCATTCTTAGAGAATCACTTGCTTATCATTCTTAGTCTAGACACGTTTTACTGCCTTGACTGCATAAATAGTGTATAGACAAAATTCATATCTTAGCGTATCTGTTACTGTAACTTTGACTGACATATTCCGTAGATTCCTCCGTAACTTATGGGATTTTAGTATTATATATGCATATGTAAATTATGTATTGCAGGGTACTAATCTACATCCTATAATCTATTTCTTATCGAAAATCCTTCATCTGATCGTACGAGATGAATCCTGCAACCAGTTCGAGTCCCTCAGACTCCGATAGCTATTCCGATAGTTATTCCGACAGCTATTCCGACATAGATGTTCACCTAAGGTCCGAAAACAGCGTCATCGGCATGAATCAACCAATCAGCCATTATCAATTCATCTGATGGGTTCGTAGTCGACTTAATTAATGGAAACGCGCAGAACGCAATCCCTTCCACCAACCGAATTCATCTCTTGACAATGAACCTGAAGCGTTTACCGACGAACCTGTTCGAAACACCATTTTCAGTCTCATTTCCAGGGTAACTCGACAAGATTATATTCAATCCACAATTCTGAACCTTATTCATCCGCTCGTTTCGACCGACAATCGTCCTGGAGTAATGAGTCAACGAACTTCGCACTCGAATAATCAATTCGGAGAATATGGTGCAAAATGTACCAGCTTCAGCAACATCACCGGCACCAATAGTACAATCAATAACAGCACCAGTACCATCAACAATCCATGCTTCAATATCATCATATGTACTTTGAGTATGATCTTCATTCTACGTATCGTTCTACCTCATTTATCTTCGTTCGACATGGCGAATATGTAATCTCTAAAGTTTTAAAGATTATTTATTCCAGTTCCAACCGAAAAGCAAATGAGTTTAATATCATAGTAACTCATTAAATCCATGAATACATCTGAAGAAAATATATATGTACATATGTTTTCATAAAGATTGTAATTAAAAATTCTCTTGTACAAACTGTTAATGGTGAAAATATTTTAACGGGTAGGTAATACCCGAGGACTATTTAAATTTCACATTAATAAGTTACATTGTACGTTCTTCGAATATGTTTCAAAAGTTATTTACTATTCTACTTACATCCACAGATATACGAATCTGTTCACCACAGAATAACCATTTTCATTCAATTTCATATTTGGATTTTGACCTATCATAATCCAACAAGTGGCATAATGAAGAAAACATTTGACATAATAAAATTTGTTAGAAACAAACAAATTAGCTATGAGAAATTTTGTTAAGAATTCACGCTAACTGTTCCTAGCTAATTGTTCCCAGCTAACTGATTGCACTTTATTTATCGTAATTTAATTATCGCTATTTACATTCTCGCAATTTTATTTATCGTCATTTAATTTCTGTTATTTACTTTACGCATTTTATTAATTGTCATTTAATTTCTGTATTTATTTTACGCACTTTAAATATCGGGACACGTATTCAAGGTTTTGACATATCATATCGACGCATCTATGTATATTATTTGGAATAACCATATACACTCTATATGCAGTAATGATCGAGTTCTCCATACAGGGTTGAGGTTTATTCTATAATAATATATGTACTTTGAGTTGTGATCGAGTCTGAGACATATACGGGTCACGACACGTATTAATTAATTCGAATATTATATATTAAATTATATATAAATTTTTGAACTGTTAACTGTGAATTATCGACTGAGGTCTACCAACATTGGACAATTAAAATGAATTAAAATATTGATTATAACATATGAAACTAAACAATTCTTCAAGTTGCCACTTAATTTCATCTTAAACCTCATTGTATCTCGACGATTACATTCTGTGTTCAAACCTTTCATGATTCTTGAAAACACCTCAATCGATAGGATGAACCAACCACACTTCATTTACAGGAGAAAAGATTGATGCATATAGTTATGCACCTGAAAACACTCGGAACCTGAGTAAACGTTTAACACGTAGCTGTGCTAGTTCCTTTAGCGTTATTACTACCGAAAATAATTTTGCATCTGCTGTTCGAGATAGCCAGTTTTTGTCACAGCTCCAGCAAGACAACTTTGACTTTTTGTACGAAACAACCTTATTATAACCTTGATATTTATGCGTGCTCTTTTATCGTTACCGGAGAACCTTTTATATTCCACCATATTACCATCGGCGTTTAAACACCTAAAAACACAATTCATTTGAAACCACCTCGGATTGATAACCGATGATTCAGACATCGTAGCATTAAATGCAGAGGAAACAGAAAAATTTTAAGTGGTCTAAACCGTCAAAAGTTTGATGATAAAGAAAGGAGTGTTGGGAACGCTCGATAAAAATTTGGTACTGAAAAACAAATTGAGCTAACCATGAAGAAGACCAAGGACAAATACAAGGACCAAACCCTATATTCAAAGGATTCTGGTAATTCTGGATCCGTTGAAATCTTTAGAGAATATCTTGCTCCGAAGTCATGTGAAAATCTTGCGGAAAATCTTTCTCCATCAACCATCGAACTATATCATCATAAATATCTTCGATATTTCTAAGGATATTTTCATAAATATTCTCGTCCGAAATTATTTATCTCTTCGTGCTATCTATATTACATCATAAAGGAAACTACTTTAGTTTCTAAATTTCTTTAAAATTTGAGTTTAAATTATGAATGTTGTTGAAGAAGTGTTGGGAATTGATGCGTGAGTTAGTATAAAATAATGACACTTGATCAACGTCATTATATTACAGTAATTCATGCTGAGTTTCTAATGGAATGTGATGATTCACAGTACCATCATCATGTGCCATGTTACACGACTCTTACATTCTATCTAATCTCCAAACATATCAAGGATATATCTTCTTGATAGTTCTATCTTTTTTTCCTTGAATCCTGGTAATTTAACCAACCAAGATCGTACTATAACAATCTCTCTCATAGAAAATTAGTCATGTTCATTCGAAACTCCATACCTACGAATTCTGGACCATTACTTGTAGTACTTAGAGTCGAGAAGAGGATAAAAAGGCAAAGAGCTGTGAGTAATAAAAGAAAATATAAAGCTCGACAACAACATCTAAATTACAAACCGTGTATATCAATACGTATCGCAACGTAAAGACACGGGAGAATTAAAAACACTATAACCCCAAGGTAATGGTAGAAGAAAATAATTTCCTTCGGTGGTAGATGAAAAAGAAGAACGATAGATACGAAAGTTAGGGGTATATCAAAAATCAGTACTGGATGGATCATATTCATGAATGCTTTAAAGTATGAGTTCAGGGAGGAAGAATAGAAGGTGTGAGTTTTAAGGAAACGACGGGGGTGGATTTATAGTGAAAAATCAGACAAAGCAATCAAAAAAGATTATTGCATTTAACCGAAGAGGATCCTAATCTCCTTAATTACCGAAGAATCAAATCTTATTACTAAGATTTTCTCTAAATCCCGTGAACTCCGAAAATCAATTCTATCTACGCCAAAATATATGCGAAACTTAATTTTCTCATTTCACTCTTTTGCGATAGCTTCACTCGTACTCTTCACATAAACGTATTGTTTTATCCACATTAGTCAATGATGATAAAATTTTAATTTTCAACTCGTATGGGTCATGAAAACATACTTATTACCAGTCATGACCATCCCAATCAAATTTCGGGACGAAATTTCTTTAACGGGTAGGTACTGTAGTGACCCGGAAAATTTCGAATAATTTTAAACCAAACTCTCGATACGATTTAATATTTTGACACGATAAGCAGAGTCTGTAATGTTGAAATCTTAAAAACTTTGAACTATGTTTAATATATACATTTGACCTTCGACTATTCTCGACGATTCACGAACTATTACTTGTAAATAAAGAGACACATATATATTTTAATATATATATATAATTAATAGAGTATATTAAAAAATAAATAAATATTGAATGAATATAATACTCGGGTGTCGTTTCGATTGATACTTAATCAGTTTAATTCAAACTTACAATTTCTAAACATAAATGTAATAAACGTTATATGTAGAAATTTATAATATTTAGTTATATGTAAATAATTACAAATATAGTTATATTAACACTAATATTATTATTACTCTTTTCGTTATTATTGTTAATAATAATATTAGTAATATTAATATTAATTATTATTGTTATTACTACTATTATTAATATCATTACTTATATTACTATTATTAGTATCTTTATTATTATTATTAATGTATTTATTAATTAATAATATTAATTAAATATAAATTATAAAGATAAATAAATATGTGGAATCTGTTTCCTTTCATTATCAACCTTTAAATCGTTTTCTTCTTCCTATTCCACTTGTGACTAATATTGACAAAGAGGAAATCAAGTGAATTACTCTTCTACTTTCTGTTAGCTATGTACATCTATCATTATCTATCTATTCTCTATTTTTCTATAATCTATATGTCTTTAACTATATCTCTATTTCTATTTAGTGTTCTACAAGACCACTAACATAAACAAAGTAAACCTACTTCTATTTTGTTCTAATGATTCGTCAAAACTACAACCACAACATAGCACATTCGGTTCATCAAACCATCACTACAGCCCTCAACTATCATATCTCCATCACCTCCTTTTGTCTTTCTTTTTGTTTCAACCTTCGAATCACCAAGAGTCATCATCAAACCCATCACAGAAGTCAACTGGTTGCTTTGCAGCTGTCCTTTGTTTCTGTTCGTGTTCATATTCGACCAACACATATAATTACTCTCATATACATCCATCGAGCCACCTATATCAAACTTAGCTACTTCAAAATACATAAGGTATCAAATATATGTTACCTCAACAGTTTTTATTGTATCTATTTTTACAATAATTGTAGCTTATTATTCATCTTCTTCCTCCTTCTATTCGCCAACTGTCATCACCTCGAACCACAAAACATGATCACGTTCGAAACCCACCATCACTAGACCACCCATTCGATTAACAACTGAAAACCACTTGCATTTTTATATCTTGTTCGAACCCATAACAGTCACCATCCACACTAATACATCATCAAATAACCACCACAACTAATACCCTTGAAATCCCTTAGAACTACCTTCGTTACTGTTTAATGCCTTCGATGAATCCCAAAACCAAGAACGACAATAATTTTTTTTCGCCATCATATATACTAAATTCTGTTCTTTCATGTTTCATCGAGCAAAACACCAAAACCTGCACAATCTTTCTGTTCGGTTTAGAGAACCAAACCCAAAACATATAAAATCGTTTTACTTGAATCATTTATCTTTACTCGCTTTAACTTTCTGTTTCTGTTTCTGTTGATGTCGAGCAAAATTGAAGAACCCTCACCCTCCATTATACTGCTGCAGTATTTTTCTATTTCGATCCAGATATACCACCACACCATTATTGTCGCTAGTTTTGCTTCTGTTTGGCTTCCAACAACCATCGGACTTCAACTACCCATTTCTCTTTTTCTCTGCAACAATAATTAGTTAAATGTGGAAGACATGTGTGATTATAGTAATAATATATTAAGTGATTGAAATTATTGATACATGTTGTTTTGTTCCACAAGAAACCCCACCCACCACATCTTGTCAAGTAACTTTAATTGCCAGCAAATTGCATCGATCATGTGGGACTTGCGAAACTATTTGGGGCCGTTGGGTTTAGAGTAATACTGAACTATATATATATATATATATTTTTTGTTTCTGCATGATCTAAACATGGAATATGGGCCGAAGTCTTTTATGGTGTTGGGCTACTCTTGGGATAGATGGTGGATCCAATTATTTAAACTAATGGACTATTAAATGGGTTCATTTAAGTTTGGACTAATCAATATACAAAACCCACACATCATTCAATTGAACACGCTTGTTGTACGAAACCATAATCGATGATTTGATGATGTTAGACAATATTAAGATTATGATTTTATAGTGTTGTTCATATATAAAATTAGGATAATATTGATGAAATGATGGGAACGATGATGATGCGTATCATGGTTGTGATATTGATAATGAAATGGGCATGACATGATATATAGCGAGATGGTGATGATATTTATTATGACGAAAAGAAATTCGTTATGGTAATCGTTACGTATGATTAGGATGATGATGATAATAGTGTTATGATGATGTGAATAGATGATGGTAGTGAGGTAAGATCATAATGATCACAATGAATTATGTTTGACGATAGTGAAAATGATGAACTAGGTGATGATAATAAGTGAGATGACAAAGGGATTATGATAATGACGGATCCATGGTTTGGGTGTTATCGGGTTAACGGGATGTCGCGGGTTCAAACCCGGACTTGGGCATTATTTTTAAGGGCTCTTTCTTAGAGGTAGTTTACTTATTACTCATTTTTATTATCATTATTATTATTATTATTATTATTATTATTATTATTATTATTATTATTATTATTATTATTATTATTATTATTATTATTATTATTATTATCATTTTTAAAGTATGTAGTATTATTATTGAAACTAAATTTTTATATAAAAATTATCATTTTTTATTATTAGAACTATCATTATTATTATTATTAGAATTATCATTATTTTTATCATTATTATTTTTATTATCATTTTTATTATTTCTAACACTAATATTATTATTCTTATCATTATTACTATTAGTGTTATTAATTATTAATATATCAAATAAAGATTTTCTATATAAAAAATATATTATTTACATAAAACATAACTACATGAAAAATGTTTGTAATAAATATTAATTATCTATTTATTGTATATAAAGAATAAATATAATTAATTTAGTTATTAATGAATCGTACAAGTTAATAAAATAATAATTAATAATAATACCTAAATTTGTTCGAATTTCATTATATGTGTTAATATACATATAATTACTATAGGTTCGTGAATCCGAGGCCTACCTTACACTTATTCAGTGATGTTATATGTATTTTTACTACAAAATACAGTATGGTGAGTTCATTTACTCCCTTTTTACTCATTACATTTTTGGGCTGAGAATACATGCAAATGCTTTATTAACTGTTTTACAATATTTATTTGCGTGAGTTTCATTAATCCCTTTTTAAATGCTTTTGCAATATATATTTTTGGGACTGTGAATGCATGCGCTGTTTTTTATAAATGTTTTACGAAATGGACACAAGTGTTTGAAACTACATTATATGGTTGAATGATCGAAATCGAATATGCCCCTTTTTATATAGTCTGGTAATCTAAGAATTAGGGAACAAAAACCCTAATTGACGCGAACTCTAAAGATAGATCTATCGGGCCCAACAAGCCCCATCCAAAGTACCGGATGCTTTAGTACTTCGAAATTTATATCATGTCCGAAGGAGGATCCCGGAATGATGGGAATATTCTTATATGCATATTGTGAATGTCGGTTACCAGGTGTTCAATCCATATGAATGATATTTTTGTCTCTATGCATGGGACGTATGTTTATGAGAAATGGAAATATGAAATCTTGTGGTCTATTAAAATTATGAAATGATTATTTATGTTAAACTAATGAACTCACCAACCTTTTGGTTGACACTTTAAAGCATGTTTATTCTCAGGTACGAAAGAAATCTTCCGCTGCGCATTTGCTCATCTTAGAGATATTACTTGGAGTCATTCATGACATATTTCAAAAAATGTTGCATTCGAGTCGTTGAGTTTATCAAGATTATTATTAAGTCAATTATACTAAGATATATTACGAAATGGTATGCATGTTGTCAACTTTCGATGTAATGAAAGATTGTCTTTTCAAAAACGAATGCAATGTTTGTAAAATGTATCATATAGAGGTCAAATACCTCGCGATGTAATCAACTGTTGTGAATCGTTTATAATCGATATGGACTTCGTCCGGACGGATTAGGACGGGTCTTTTCAATGTCTACTCAGGATACTTTGATCATTGGATCAGATTCCCGTCCTCCAGTGGTGTTTGATGGCAAGTACACTCAGTGGCTTCACCGTATCACTCAGTACATAGACTACAAGGGTGAGAAAGCAAAGTACATATGGGCTTCTCTGAGAGATGTTCCGGTTGTGGATTATCATCCGGATACTGGTATCCCAATTCCAGTCTATGAACTTTCTGGTGATAAACATGAGAGAGCTCAGGGTGACATAGAGGCAAAGAACATTGTTATGCAAGCTATCCCGTATGAGTTGTTTGAAAATGTTGATAGCAACACTACAATAAAAGATATATGAGATGAGATCAAACGATCGCAAGAAGGTTATGACCTGTCAGATGTTATTAAATTGAATAAGGCTGTTGGATTTTATGAAGATTTCCAGCACGAACCTGAAGAACAACTCAAGGATACCTACCGTCATTTCAATGGTGTCTCCAATGAGTCTAAAAGGTGCAAGATTATAAAGTAAATGCTGAAGTCAACATAAAATTTCTCAAAAAGTTCAATGTTGATTGGCTTCCTTATAGAACCATTGTTCGATCTACCAAAGAGATTGATAAGATGACTATTCATGAGATTGTTGGAGTTCTTATGCATTACCAACCTGAAGTCTCTAAACTTCAAGAAGTAAGGAAAGAGTCGTCTCCAAGTGATCCTATAACAACCCTCATTTTTCCACTTTGAAATGACTATAATACCCCTAGGGTTTCATTGCTATTTTATACTTCTGTGATATAACTATTAGGGTTATTATCCGGACACAATAAATGAAGTAATTAATACTCGTTATTGATGAACTAAGCCCTAAACCTAATCATTAAATGTAAACCATAATTAATTAATGTAACCCTAACCCTAATATTATTATTATTATTATTATTATTATTATTATTATTATTATTATTATTATTATTATTATTATTAAATGTATATACTATGTATTAAAACGTATATATTCTATATTAGTCTAAATAAAATGTAAATGAATTATAAATATGGGTATATATGTAAATGAAAATTAGTTTGTTCTTGTATTATTTTTATTTTGTTTGTATTTTTTCAGCCGAACCATAAATAAATATATAATAATTATGTATTGAGTTTATTAAATTATATATTATACATGTTAATTGTTAACACCTATTTCCTTATGAGGTAAGGCTTAGTGTGCCAACAAGATACTAGAAGTAATCTAGCTTTAGGAGGGCGGAGTGTTGCCAATTGATTTTTACCCTCGGGAAATAATCCCTGCAGACCCGGTTCACAAGTGTAGAAACTTGTAGGGTGGCTTAATCAATCTGTCGTCCGTAGAGCGTAGAAATGCTAGCCGGACGACTTCTAGTGAGAGAAAGTAGAGAGAGAAAAGAGAAGTGAAATCTCAGCTCTCAAAGTTGTCAGAATATCTGAACTCTGTAAAATGACGACCCAAGGGGTCTATTTATAGTGTCAGATCCACCAAATTGCTCGAGGACACGTGTCAAATGATGATACGTTCTGTTATTCGTGATCCGAAATTTATGCTGAAGGTGGCGTTCTCCGGCCAGGGCTTACGGGCTAGGCGGCCTTCAGGGCTTACGCATGACGGAGCAGCCTGTACAGCGGGGAACGCTGGACGGATAACTCTACAGAACTGTTGTTTCCAGCCTTCTTGATGCTACTTTTATGCAACCATTATGCCTTTTATGTGGGTATACGATAGGATACACCATTAAGTCCCCCCAGTTTAATGATTTAAGCATTTGAAGAATGTTGAAGTCGTTAAACTTTTGAAAACGCATGCCTAACCAGCCTGCTCATTGCCCACTTGCATTGGGGAAAACATTTTAGGCATTAAATGCAGACGAATTTACTGACGCTGTTATGATTAATTTTTTACGGCTGAGATCATCCACGCGCCTCCAGCTGTAAAAAGTGTTATTTCATACCCTTCGTTTAAACTAACCCATACACGTGTCTCAATCATGGCCATAAAAATTGCACCGATGAACCCCTATAAAAACCGTCATAACCCTGTTACCATCACTTTTTTACTTTTGCTAAGATCTAAAAAGCGTATTTCTCCCCCAAATCTTCATCGCCTTCTTCAATCTTCAACTTTTTAAGGTTTACCGTCTTCCAAGATCAGTACACTTCATCTTACTGCTATTTTCTTCTTGTTGATATCTTTTACTGTATTATCATGGCTTCTTCACGGAGTACTGGCCAAGAGCACGCCAAGCCTTCTTCATCAAATACCGCTGACATTCTAGAAGTTAGCACGATGGCTTCATCATTAACCAGTGAATATTTAGATGGCTTAAAGATTGCCTTTCGCCATCTCAATCAACACAACCCTGTTCTTCCCATCATCGGACAAACTGCTGACAACCCTTCTGAGGGAAAAATTACTGTATACGCTTTACAAATTACCCACGGCAACCTCCGTGTTCCCCTTACTAACTTTCTTCTCCGCCTTCTTAGATATTATGGGGCCTGTCTTAGTCAGATGCATCCCTATGGCCTTTAAAAAATCATCCTTTTTGAAATGTATTGCAATGCTATTAATATAAAGCCTCGCATTAATGTTTTTATCTCTTTATTTAGAATCCGCACAATTAGCGATTGCTGGCTTACTATTGATAGTAAGAAAAATAATCATTTTGTTGGTCTAAATAGAGTTTCAAACTTGAAGGACTGGAAAAGTCCATTTTTCTTTGTTGATGAAACTGTTATTCCAGAGGAATACTCCGTTGTCCGGGAGTGGGGTGCTATTGATGCTGGCATAGGAAAGGGTGTTAAGATTTCTCCCGCAAAATAGCGGATAGTAAATAGTTTGAAAGGACTCCGTCTTCCGCCCGGATCATACGAAAGGTATGAGGGAATTCTTTGTGACAACCCGAAAATTTCCAACCAAATTTAAACTTTAATCTTTATATGTTTCCGACACGATAAGCAATATTTGTTAAGTTAAATTGTAAGAATTTTAAACTATGTTCATACATTCATTCAACCTCGACCAAGTTCCAACGATTCACGAACCATTAAATGAATATGATTATATATGTATATGTGTATATATATTTTAACTTGAAACGTAAACAAAATATTAGATTAAATACTTTATATGATTGTATCTGTTTCAAAATGTTTATCAATGGAATTAGAAGATAAGATCAAATGATTGAATTATCAGATATATTGAATTATGATTACAAGTCTCTGTTGAAAGGCCCACGTTGATTTGAGAAATCTTTCCATTTTAACAATATTCGAAAAATGGTAAAGTGATTTATAAATAAGAATAAATTGTCAATCATTGAGAACTAGACAAAGGATAGTGGAAGATTGAATCTCATAAAGACTCGATTGATCTATTTAGTTTCAAACGTACAAAAACATTTTCAATTTAAAAAGAACTTTATTATTAAAACGTATATAACTTTTATAAATATCTAGAATCACTTTTTACAACTGATTACTTAACTAGTATGATAAAGATAACGATATTTATATTTTATTTTATTAAATATATATAACAATTTAAATTAATATTATATATATTTATACGCGTATTATACGTACATAATTTTATACTTTTACTATACTTAAACTTTACCTTTACTTTATTTTTACTTTACTTTAACTTTAATAATTCACTTTAATAATTCATACTTTAATAATTCACTTTAATAATTCATACTTTAATAATTCACTTTAATAATTCATACTTTAATAATTCACTTTAATAATTCATACTTTAATAATTCACTTTAATAATTCAAAAATCTATTATAAATAGAATTCAATAGGTTTCATTATTTCATAGAAACTTGAAAATATTTTTCTCTAAACTCTCTCAATCGATGTACATATATATTTACTCCGTATTATTTCAAGATATTATTAGTATACATAAAATATTACGACGGAGTGCTGTCCGAGTGATTTCAAAATTGTTTTTCGAGTAGGATAGGATTAAGGAAATTATGGGTTATAGCTATGGAGGTGATTGAGTATGGTTCATGGGTATGCTCGTGAGGTCAATATAGTGTTCATCATTTTCGTTGCATCTACGTACCTTTCCTGCAATATTGAATCTCAATATTGATACGTGAGTACTCATAATTTAACTTTTACATACTAATAGTGTATCCCTAACTAGTGCTTGAGTATTTAGGATTATGCATGCTTGTATTTTTGATATTGCCCTTAGACAGGTTAGGTTGAATATTGAATTAGTTACACTTGCGGTTGAGATAAGGTATAAGATATGCATGTCCTTGGAAAGCTAGCGAAAAATTAAGAACTTTTCCTTTAGATATCGAATGGTTTCGATGAACGGATTAGAAGTTATAATCAATTGAATTTTCGATATTTTTATTAAAAATGATTATTATTATCGTCGTTTTTTTATCGTCGTTCTAGTTTTATCTTATTATTATCATTATTATTATCTTTATCAATAAAAGGGATTTATCATTAAAAATTGTTATTTTTTTTTATTATTACTATCGTTATTATCGTTAAAGTTATAATTAGTATTATTATTATTATCCAATTATTATTATTATTATTATTATTATTAGTATTATTATTATTATTATCATTATTAATATATATATCATTATTTAAAAATGGTTATTGTTATTGTTATTATTATTATTATTACTATATTATCATTAAGATAATTATTAGTATTATCGTTAATAATGTTATAGTAACTATCATTATTAATATAAGTGTAATTAAAACAAATATTGGTAACACCTAATTATTTTGATTACTATTATTATCATTATTATAAACACGATATAAAAGACGATTAAAAGCTATTAAACGAAACGATTAGGAAATAATGAGTAAGAGTATCATGATGAAATTAAAATATTATAAGATATTGATTTAGGTAAAATTATCGTTCTTATTATTTTTATCATTACTATTATTATTAAAAGTATCGTTAGTATTAAAACTATCATTTTAACAAAAATTATCATTTTAATAGAAATGTCATTGTTACTATAAAATATCATTATTATTATTATTATTTTAAATAGAATTATTATTTTAAAGATAATATTAAAAATTATCGTAAATATTAAAGTTATCACAATTAGAATTATCGTTTTATCATAATGTCATCTTAGTAATTATAAATATTGATATTGTTATAATAATATATTTTTTATAATAATAATTATTATTACAAAATAATACAACTTTTACTTACTATCATTATAGATATTATTTTATCAAATAAATATGTGATACAAACATATTTTACTACGTGTAATAACTTACTTTAATAATACCTATCATATTATCTTTATGATACTAAATGAACCCTATAAATTTTATTACTTAATATATATAAAAGTATATTTTATTACATAAATTTAATATAAAATTTTATTTATTAATAAAAAAATTATATTATTACTCTAATAAATCTTTTAAAAATATTTAAAAATATAAAACGACGATATTTAAACTATATATTAATCATGTATAGATTTTTTGGAAATTATTTTGAGTCAAATTTACTTTTGTTGACTTTTGCATATTAGTCTCGAGCATTAGGATTGTGGTACACTATGACTTGACCTAATTTGTTAGACAAATATTGACCAACACATAATTATATATAATTAATTTAGGTTCGTGAATCCGAGGCCAACCTTGCACTTGTTCAATGACGTTATATGTATTTTTACTACGAAATACAGTATGGTGAGTTTCATTTGCCTTTTTACCCTTTATATTTTTAGGACTGAGAATACATGCGCTTTTATAAATGTTTGACGAAATAGACACAAGTAATTGAAACTACATTCTATGGTTGAATTATCAAAATCGAATATGCCCCTTTTTATTAAAGTCTGGTAATCTAAGAATTAGGGAACAGACACCCTAATTGACGCGAATCCTAAAGATAGATCTATTGGGCCTAACAAACCCCATCCAAAGTACCGGATGCTTTAGTACTTCGAAATTTATATCATGTCCGAAGGAGGATCCCGGAATGATAGGGGATATTCTTATATGTATCAGTTAATGTCGGTTACCAGGTGTTCACCATATGAATGATTATTTTTGTCTCTATGCATGGGACGTATATTTATGAGAACTGGGAATGAAATTCTTGTGGTCTATTAAAATGATGAAAATAAATGATTATGATAAACTAATGAACTCACCAACCTTTTGGTTGACACTTTAAAGCATGTTTATTCTCAGGTGTTAAAGAAATCTTCCGCTGTGCATTTGCTCATTTTAAAGATATTACTTGCAGTCTTTCATAGCATATTTCGAAGAACGTTGCATTCGAGTCATTGAGTTCATCAAAGATTATTATTAAATCAATTTATAGTTGGATAGTGGATATTATGAAATGGTATGCATGCCTGTCAATTTTCAATGTAAAGAAAGTTTGTCTTTTAAAAACGAATGCAATGTTTGTAAAATGTATCATATAGAGGTCAAATACCTCGCATTGTAATCAACTATTGTGAATCGTTTATAATGTATATGAACGGGTCCTTTCAGTTGGTATCAGAGCGGTGGTCTTAGCGAACCATGTCTGCATTAGTGTGTCTAACTGATAAGTCGTTAGGATGCATTAGTGAGTGTGGACTTCGACCGTGTCTGCATGGCAAAAGTTTTGCTTATCATTTTTAGTCGGAAATCATCTGCTTATCATTCTTAGGAAATTACCTGCTTATCATTAGTAGTTTAGACACGTCTTGCTACATTAATTGCATGAGTAGTGTATAGACAAAATTCATATCTTAGCGTATCTGCTAAATCATATCTTATCGTATCTGTTACTTTAAACTTTACCTGACATATCCCGTAAATTCCTCCGTAATCTACGAAATCTTTTGTTCTATATCTATGGATATTCTATGTAATTAGAATACCATCCGATAACCGAAAATCATTTCATATCGAAAAAAATCCTTATTCAATCGTACGAAATGGAATTCATCATTAATTCAAGTTCCTCGGATTCCGAAATGGAATCTCACTCCAGCTCTGAAAGCAGTGTGACCGGAATGGATCAACCAATCAGCCATCATCTATTTTGGATGAATTTGGGATGGGTTCGTAGCCTCCTCAATCATTGGAGACAAGAAGAAGGTGATCCCTTCCATCCACCCCATTGCCCTCTTAACGAAGAACCTGAAGCACTTACCGGCGAACCAATCCGAAACACCATTTTCTCTCTCATTTCCAGAGTATCTCGTCACGATTATATACTACATCAAATTCTAGATTATATTTATCCCCTCGTCCGAACCGACAATCACCCCGGTATAATAGAAGAAGTCAACGAGCTTCGCGCTCTGGTAGTGGCTTTGGAGAATATGGTGCAAAGATTACAAACACCAGCAGCAGCACCAGCAGCATAACCAGTACCACCATCATCAACGCCAACAGTACCATTACCACCTCCAACCACAACTGCGTCGTAAACCTCAACTTCACAATCTGTCCCATGAGCATCAACGTCATACGCACCATAGATACCAAGGAGTACCAACAACAATAACTGACGAAGTATTAATTCATAACTTCATTGGAGAAACATTCCGCAGCGATTTTCTAATCTCTAAAGTCTTAGAGATTATCTAATCTAGCCCTAACCATAAATCAGTTAAACGAATCAAAATGATAGAAGGAAGAGTAGAAACCCTGACAAAAATGGTGTGTGATTAACAAGCTAAACTTGCTTTACCAACAGCATCAACAGTACTGTTAGCGTTACCAGCATCGTCAGTACAGTCAACATCCGAATCAACAACACGGATAACATCACAAACTCCGTCAATTCAAGAATCACTGTGGACATTATTACGAATCAATAACGTGTATATTGTATCAACGAGTTATGAAAAATTAACTCATTCCCTCTGAAGAAATTATATGTATAATATATATATATATATATATATATATATATATATATATATATATATATATATATATATATATATATATATATATATATATATATATATATATATATATATATTGAAATAAATCTTTCCGTGCTAAGCTATTGTGTGTGAATCTTAACTACTCGGTTAATTCATATTACAAATATGCAATAATGTACGTCCTTCGGCCGCAACTTAACCAGCGTTAACTACAATCTCTGTCGCAATTCAACAAATTCCAATTCATAATAAATCAAGTATATATTTGATTGTACACTTTCATCATCGATGTACTCGAAACTTTTCAGATAACATCATTCGTACTTTGCGAAATTCACAAGAATTCCACGAACCGAACATCATACATCAACAAATAACGAAGTATTGATTCATAATTTCAATGTCATTAAAGAAATACTGCGTAAAAGTTATGTACTTTTTAAAGCCTTTAGGGATTATTCAATTCTAGTTTCAACCGTAAATCAAATGAGTTTAATTTAACATTAACTCATTAAATCTATATTACATCTGAAGAAAATATACATATATATATTTTCATAAAGACTGTAATAAAATTCTTTTGTACAAAATATTAATTGTAAATTTTTTTTTTAACGGGTAGGTAATACCCGAGAGATATATAAATTCACAATTAATATGTTACATTCTTCGAATCTGATTCAGCAAATCATCCATTATACTCCCTACTTTCACAACAATATACATTCTTTTATAGAAATCAAAACAACCATACTCATTCAAAATTTAATTACATATTCTGATTTTGAAATCTCAAAATTCAACTTGAGATAAGACCAAAATCATCACTCTTAGATCCTTACATCTTTCACAAGCTATATTTTGACTTTAAAACTGTGTTAGAACATCAAATGTATGTTAACGATTACAATCTGTGTTCAAACCCTTCGAAAATTTCTGAAGACACTTAAAATGATGAGCAATCGAGATGATGATCCAACCACATGTTACCCACAGTTATGTACCCGAAAAACTCTTGAAACCAAAGTAAAAGTTTAAACAGCGTATCCGCGTCAGATTCTTTGGCATTTATTAGCAAAAATAACTTTGCGACTCCTATTCAAAGTAGCCAGTTTTGTCACAGCTCCAGCAAGTCAACTTCGACTTTTCAGTCAGACTAACCTTATTATAACCTTAAGATATACACCATCGTTACCAGGGAACCTTTTACATTCCACCACATTATTAGCAGATGTACCAACAACTTCATTACCCTTTGACTTTAGCCTCTCCAAAAAGTCATTATAATTATTCATTGAAACCCCATCATTTACTCATTCGCATCTTGTAATGAGAATTGCCATACGAATCATTGGGAATTAGCAATCAGTATTTTGAAATCTCGCAGGATGTTTATGCCAACAGTTATATGTGTATATATAATATCTATCTTTTGGACTTAATTTGAATGTGAAGTTTCTGAAAAACACTCCGAACTACGAATTGGTTCTCCGAAAATAGAAAAAAAAAATGCTGATGAAGCAGCGAAAACTATAAACGACTTTAAAGGATAAAAGCTGGATTATAATGATGAAGTGTGCTGGAAAAGCGCAGAAAAAGAGAAGTTTTGGAACTGGAAAACGGATTGAGCAAAGTCGGAAGGAGGCTGTGGACAAATTACAAAGACTGGACCTGACTTGAAAGGATCCAAATGATTCGGTACCTGCTGAAGTCATTAATGAATACCTTGCTCCTGACTCTAAACTCCTGTGAACAATATTCTTCATCATCCTCTGATATTAGAAATTCTAAAATATCATCATATCTTTCATTATAAATATCCTCCATATTTCTGAAGATATTTTCTTAATTTTTCTTATTTGAAATCATTTACCTCTTCACGCTATCTGTATTACATCATAAAAGAAACTATTTTAGTTTCTAAATTCTGAAACATTCAAGTTTAAAATAGGAATATTTTGAAGTAATGTTGGGAACTGAAGCATGAATTAGTATAATATAATGACACTTGATCAATGTGATTATATTACAGTAAGTCATGCTGAGTTTCTAAATGGAACGTGATGATTCACAGATCATAACATCATCATGTGCCATGTTATACGACTCTTGTATTCTATTTAACCTCTAAAATATCAAGAAAATATTTCTTGATGATTCGGCCTTTTCCAAGGTATTCTAGTAATTTGACAAGTCAAGATCGTGCCATCTCAATTTCCTTCCTAGAACATTAACAATGTTCATTCCGAAATTCATATCTGTGAATTCTGGACCATTACAAGCGGTTCTTAATCGCAAGAAGAAGAAACGAAAGGACAAAACTTCGAAATAGAAATTGGGGTATAAATTGCAGCAAATAAAAGAGAGCATTAACTGTGAATGATAATGATTATAGAAGACAGAAGCAGAGACTTTGAAATATAAGGGAACATATAAATCCCAACGACAAACCAGAAATTATAAATCATATATATCGATGCATATAGAAATATAAAGACACGGGAGAACTAGAAACACTATAAACCCAAGAGTATAGTAGAAGTAAATAGATTCTTCCGGCGGTAGATGAAAAAGAAGAATGACCGATATGAAAGTTAGAAGTATATCGAGAATCAGAACTGGATGGAGCATATTGATGAATACTTTAAAATATGAGTTGAGGGGGAAAGAATAGAAGGTGATGAAACATGACTATGAACTTAGAAATCAACAGATTTAACTCACACAATGGCGGAATAAGTGAATCAAACCCTCTAGTGAATAGGTTAAGTTTTTTTTTTTTTTTGATTAATTTAGTCAAACCACAACTAAATCAAGTGTGATTAGATCAACACCTAGAGCTATTATTCACCACCTGGGTGATTTGGACTGAGAGAGAATCGGAGGAGCTCACTAGATCTGAGTGTGTGTAACAAATGAGAGGCTTAACCTAAAATGAAGAACATAAGACTTTATATACCCCTGCTGTTGACTCACCCATACGATTCATTCATCACACGTACGAGTTGGCTTCATCAGCCGTACGGGTGATCACTCACTCGTGTCTTCTCATTTAGGTTGTAATTATGACTTAGCTCAGCATCAATCGTGCGTATGAGCCTGTCAGCCGTACTAGTGAGGCTTCACTCGTACGTCTGACTAAGTCTAACATAGTCAAACATCTAAATCTCGTTCCTGCAGTTCCTGTAACCACATACAAACACGGATAGGATAATAACGAGCAATCATGGTGGCCTGTAAACTGTTGTACCTGCAATGGACGTGGGTAGATGTCTAGGGAGTTGCATAAAATGCATCAACAGAAGGTGTGAGTTGTAAGGAAACGAAGGAGGTGAATTTATAAGAAAATCTCTGACAGAACAATTAAAATGGACGATCGCATTTAAAGCGGATCCTAATTTCCTTGATTACCGGAGAGTCAAATCTTATTAAGAAGATTTTCTTCAAATCCCTTGAAATCTGGGAATCAATCATATCTACGTCAAATGATAAGATGAATCTACACTTACTCATTTCACTCTTCTATTTTAGCTTCATTCGTACTCTTCATATAAATGGATTGTTTATCCAAATTATTCGCTGATGAGAAAACTCTAATTTTCAGCCCGTATGCATCATGAAAACATACTTATTATCATTCACGACCTTTCCACTCAAATTTCGGGACGAAATTTCTTTAACGGGTAGGTACTGTGACAACCCGGAAATTTCCAACCAAATTTAAACTTTAATCTTTATATGTTTCCGACACGATAAGCAATATTTGTTAAGTTAAATTGTAAGAATTTTAAACTATGTTCATACATTCATTCAACCTCGATCAAGTTTCAACGATTCACGAACCATTAAACGAATATGATTATATATGTATATGTGTATATATATTATAACTTGAAACGTAAACAAAATATTAGATTAAATACTTTATATGATTGTATCTGTTTCAAAATGTTTATCAATGGAATTAGAAGATAAGATCAAATGATTGAATTATCAGATATATTGAATTATGATTACAAGTCTCTGTTGAAAGGCCCACGTTGATTTGAGAAATCTTTCCATTTTAACAATATTCGAAAAATGGTAAAGTGATTTATAAATAAGAATAAATTGTCAATCATTGAGAACTAGACAAAGGATAGTGGAAGATTGAATCTCATAAAGACTCGATTGATCTATTTAGTTTCAAACGTACAAAAACGTTTTCAATTTAAAAAAAAACTTTATTATTAAAATGTATATAACTTTTATAAATATCTAGAATCACTTTTTACAACTGATTACTTAACTAGTATGATAAAGATAACGATATTTATATTTTATTTTATTAAATATATATAACAATTTAAATTAATATTATATATATTTATACGCGTATTATACGTACATAATTTTATACTTTTACTATACTTAAACTTTACCTTTACTTTATTTTTACTTTACTTTAACTTTAATAATTCACTTTAATAATTCATACTTTAATAATTCACTTTAATAATTCAAAAATTTATTATAAATAGAATTCAATAGGTTTCATTATTTCATAGAAACTTGAAAATATTTTTCTCTAAACTCTCTCAATCGATGTACATATATATTTACTCCGTATTATTTCAAGATATTATTAGTATACATAAAATATTACGACGGAGTGCTGTCCGAGTGATTTCAAAATTGTTTTTCGAGTAGGATAGGATTAAGGAAATTATGGGTTATAGCTATGGAGGTGATTGAGTATGGTTCATGGGTATGCTCGTGAGGTCAATATAGTGTTCATCATTTCCGTTGCATCTACGTACCTTTCCTGCAATATTGAATCTCAATATTGATACGTGAGTACTCATAATTTAACTTTTACATACTAATAGTGTATCCCTAACTAGTGCTTGAGTATTTAGGATTATGCATGCTTGTATTTTTGATATTGCCCTTAGACAGGTTAGGTTGAATATTGAATTAGTTACACTTGCGGTTGAGATAAGGTATAAGATATGCATGTCCTTAGAAAGCTAGCGAAAAATTAAGAACTTTTCCTTTAGATATCGAATGGTTTCGATGAACGGATTAGAAGTTATAATCAATTGAATTTTCGATATTTTTATTAAAAATGATTATTATTATCGTCGTTTTTTTATCGTCGTTCTAGTTTTATCTTATTATTATCATTATTATTATCTTTATCAATAAAAGGGATTTATCATTAAAAATTGTTATTTTTTTTTATTATTACTATCGTTATTATCGTTAAAGTTATAATTAGTATTATTATTATTATCCAATTATTATTATTATTATTATTATTAGTATTATTATTATTATTATCATTATTAATATATATATCATTATTTAAAAATGGTTATTGTTATTGTTATTATTATTATTATTACTATATTATCATTAAGATAATTATTAGTATTATCGTTAATAATGTTATAGTAACTATCATTATTAATATAAGTGTAATTAAAACAAATATTGGTAACACCTAATTATTTTGATTACTATTATTATCATTATTATAAACACGATATAAAAGACGATTAAAAGCTATTAAACGAAACGATTAGGAAATAATGAGTAAGAGTATCATGATGAAATTAAAATATTATAAGATATTGATTTAGGTAAAATTATCGTTCTTATTATTTTTATCATTACTATTATTATTAAAAGTATCGTTAGTATTAAAACTATCATTTTAACAAAAATTATCATTTTAATAGAAATGTCATTGTTACTATAAAATATCATTATTATTATTATTATTTTAAATAGAATTATTATTTTAAAGATAATATTAAAAATTATCGTAAATATTAAAGTTATCACAATTAGAATTATCGTTTTATCATAATGTCATCTTAGTAATTATAAATATTGATATTTTTATAATAATATATTTTTTATAATAATAATTATTATTATAAAATAATACAACTTTTACTTACTATCATTATAGATATTATTTTATCAAATAAATATGTGATACAAATATATTTTACTACGTGTAATAACTTACTTTAATAATACCTATCATATTATCTTTATGATACTAAATGAACCCTATAAATTTTATTACTTAATATATATAAAAGTATATTTTATTACATAAATTTAATATAAAATTTTATTTATTAATAAAAAAATTATATTATTACTCTAATAAATCTTTTAAAAATATTTAAAAATATAAAACGACGATATTTAAACTATATATTAATCATGTATAGATTTTTTGGAAATTATTTTGAGTCAAATTTACTTTTGTTGACTTTTGCATATTAGTCTCGAGCATTAGGATTGTGGTACACTATGACTTGACCTAATTTGTTAGACAAATATTGACCAACACATAATTATATATAATTAATTTAGGTTCGTGAATCCGAGGCCAACCTTGCACTTGTTCAATGACGTTATATGTATTTTTACTACGAAAAACAGTATGGTGAGTTTCATTTGCCTTTTTACCCTTTATATTTTTGGGACTGAGAATACATGCGCTTTTATAAATGTTTGACGAAATAGACACAAGTAATTGAAACTACATTCTATGGTTGAATTATCGAAATCGAATATGCCCCTTTTTATTAAAGTCTGGTAATCTAAGAATTAGGGAACAGACACCCTAATTGACGCGAATCCTAAAGATAGATCTATTGGGCCTAACAAACCCCATCCAAAGTACCAGATGCTTTAGTACTTCGAAATTTATATCATGTCCGAAGGAGGATCCCGGAATGATAGGGGATATTCTTATATGTATCTAGTTAATGTCGGTTACCAGGTGTTCACCATATGAATGATTATTTTTGTCTCTATGCATGGGACGTATATTTATGAGAACTGGGAATGAAATTCTTGTGGTCTATTAAAATGATGAAAATAAATGATTATGATAAACTAATGAACTCACCAACCTTTTGGTTGACACTTTAAAGCATGTTTATTCTCAGGTGTTAAAGAAATCTTCCGCTGTGCATTTGCTCATTTTAAAGATATTACTTGGAGTCTTTCATAGTATATTTCGAAGAACGTTGCATTCGAGTCATTGAGTTCATCAAAGATTATTATTAAATCAATTTATAGTTGGATAGTGGATATTATGAAATGGTATGCATGCCTGTCAATTTTCAATGTAAAGAAAGTTTGTCTTTTAAAAACGAATGCAATGTTTGTAAAATGTATCATATAGAGGTCAAATACCTCGCATTGTAATCAACTATTGTGAATCGTTTATAATGTATATGAACGGGTCCTTTCATTCTTGTGCTGTGCAAAGTGAGCCAAGAATGGCCGAGCAATTCTGTGCCAGTACTTCGTGGGAAAAAACAGGGTAGGATGTGATATGATCATCCTATTATATATATATATATATTGATTTGTGTCTACTGTTTGTCATGTGTACTTATATTGCTATTCATGTGTAACTTTTGCAGGCAACTCCATGATGCAGGTTCGCTCTGCTCTTTTATCCGCTGATCTTGATGATGATGTAGAGGTCACTGCTCGTGACAAAACTGCTGAAGAGCTAGAGGCGGAGAGAGTTGCAGCTGAAACTAAAGCTGCTGCTGATGCCGAAAAGGGAAAAGAAATTGCTGTGAGCAGCTCAGACAGCGAATCCGGGTCTGAACATACAGACACTGAGTGGACAACGGATGATACCACCACCGCCGATCAGTAAACATCGGCATCAGTTGACATCACGGGTGAAACTAACCCTACTCCTCCTCTAACCCAAAAGACAAGAAAGAAGAGCATAGGCTCTAAAAGGGCGAAGAGTACAGAGGAGGGTAATAAGCAGAAACGCATGAGAAGTATGTTCATTCTGCTCTTTCTTGAAAATGCACATGTTTTTGCTTATAACTGTTATGTTTGTTCATAATGCTAATTTGTTTTTGTTAGTAATTTTAGCAGAGTCGGATGATAGCCAAGGGAAGGCTACGGAGGGCGGTGACCGGAGGCCGGAGGGGAATCTTGAAAGTGAAGGAGAGAAGGGCCTGAAAATGCCTGACCCAGACTTTGCTCCCTTCGATGAATCTGAATTTCATGAAGATAGGCCGGAAGGCAACTCTGCTTATGATTCTCCTCTTCCTAATATCACTAACCCTGCTGTCACCTCCTCCAATGTTCAAGAGCCAACTCTTCCTGCTCATGTGAGGGCTTTGCAGGCCATCATTGCAAACCCTGCCACTAAGGATAAAGAATTTGCAACTCTTCTTCAGGTATGAATGATAAGACCGTCTACATGTATATGCTTGTAAGTTATTGATGTGAGTTGCCTGAATTTACTCATAAAATTTTGTTTTGTACAGGGTTGTGTTATCCCTGAGCTGAAACCCCAATTCACTGCTCTCCGTTCTGATCAACTCAGGGAATCAACTATGGCAGCTCATGTACTGCTAACCAACCACCTAGACTCTATGCTGCAACTGCAAGAGCATCAAGAGTCTATTCTTGCTTTAGCCCGTAAGGACATAACTGAAGGTGCAAATGCTCGCAAAAGAGCTACTGATGCTGAGCGTGACTTAAGTGATGCGCAGAAAATAATAAAGGCTAAAGAAGTTGAGCTAAAAAGTGCTCAAGATGTTGCTGCTGTTCTGCAAGGGGAAAGGGATGCTGAGAAGAAGAGATTGGAAGAGGAACAGGTGAAAGTTGGTGAGCTGGAGAAACAGCTGAATGCAGAGAGAGAAAAGTCTGCTGAGCTTCTCCGGAGGGCGGAGAAAGGCGAGGGAAATTTTGCTGAGCTTAAGAAGGGTGTACCAGGTCTGATAGCTAAGGTGCTTGGATCCAATCTTGTAGGGAATCCCTACAATGATTATGTTGATGCTGCCTGCGCCCATGCTATTGCTGATGTGACCGACAAGCTGTTCAAACGCCTTGCTCCCAACCAAACCCCTTCTGCTGCTATTGCCAGACTTATGCCCCCTGGTACTCAAGAAAAATTTGATGAGGCCAAAAACAAATTGATAAATTTGAAGATAAACGTTTTTGACGAAGTATGCAGCAAAGAAGATTCATCTGCTCAAGATGTGCTTAGCGTGCAGTTTGATTGATCTTTGTAAAAATATCAAACAATGTTTTGTAATAATTTTCCATCTGATTTTGACATTATATATATATATATATACTGACTTTATTGTGATGACTATGTGTGTTTACATGCTTGTTGCAAATATTTTGATGCTTAACACTTTAAAACCAATCGATTATGCACCTGAGCATAAAATTTCTATACACAATTGTGCAGTGTATAATTGAGCAAATCATTTTGAAAAGTGTATAAGGTAATTCATATGTAGACGCTTTGCAATATCAAGTTTTGCTAAATGAATATGATGTCTGAATTCTGTTACACGCTTTCCGTCATAAAATTAATGAGGAAGAATTATGAAGTGTTTTAGAAGAATGATTACAAATCAATAAACTCTCCGTCTTATGCCTTCCGTCATAAAGTATATGAGGAAGAATTGTGAAGTGTTTTAGAAGAATGATTACAAATCGATAAACTCTCCGTCATACGCCTTCCGTCATAAAGTATATGAGGAAGAATTGCTAATTATTTTGCCTTCATACATAAAATATAGAACTTCGTTCTGTGAAGTAAGTTTTTTATAATCTTTGTCATGACAAGTATCTGAGTTTTGTATCATGCCTCGGTGCGTTCTAGTAAAACTTAAATGTTTTCTAGCCGATCCCTTGTGCCTTTACTGGCCGGCACAAAAGCTTCCGCCATCGGAGGTATTTTAAAAATACACTCCTTCTGTGGGCAGGTTATAAATGTAATGTTTTACATTTGTCACGAGCATCATTTTGTTTAAGAAAAATATATAATATTTTGTTCGGTACTGTGCAGTACATAAACGATTGATGACGAATTTAGGTGGATCAAGCCTAATTAGTATGCCATGAATGTTTAATGTATGCAATTGCTAATATATGCACTGTAAAATTAGCACAATGGCTCACAGTAAATTGATAAACGCTGCTCTTCATTATAATGCGAAAATATGTTCTTCAAATGCCAAACATGTGTATTTTGGCATGAATACAACGATTGTAAAAGACAATGCCTTCATAAAAATGCTAAAAAACTGCTCTTGATAGTAAACTTCTGTTCTTGATAACATGCTAAGATTTGCTTCTTCATACGCCGAGCGCCCAGCGCTATCCGGCCTACACACTTGATTATGGAATGAAAAACTCCTTAACTTCATCATCACTAAACAACTGATCATGCTTTCGCCAGTTTACGTTGCCTTTTGGTAAGTTCACAAATGTGGATCTCTCCCTAGTCGGTGCCACATACTGTGAATGTATGGCGGCTACTCCGTTAGGAGTTGGGAACCTGATCTCTGCATGAGCTGTCGATGTTATTGCTCCGAATTTAGCCAACGCTGCCCTTCCAAAAAGGACATTAAACTGAGAATTTCCATCTATGATTGTGAAATCAATTGTTTCTGTTCTCAACAATGGGAATGCCCCATGGCATTTACCGGTGCTCCCGTTAATCCAGAAACTTTCAATCTCGTTTGCCTAGCTCTGTCCTGCACATGCCTTGAAAAAGTCTTCAAGCAATGCCAGTAAATGATGTCAGCTTCACTTCCCGTATCTGTGTAGATACAGTTGACAAACTTATTTGCTATCTCTGCTGAAATGATCACTGGCTGAACGGACAATGCCCAATTCTGAATTGGCTGAAAGATAATTGGAGCATATCTCCAGCTGTCCAAATTGCTATTTGATGATTCACCTTCTGCATAATAACTGTCGTTGATCCAAACCATCCTAATTACAACTTCTGGAGTTGTCTCACGCTCTGTAACCCGGTCTTCGTACTGCGGTTGGTTCCGATTATCTCTTCCGCCATGCTGCTCTCTTCTGTTCTCTCCACAGCGTCCTCTGTTACCATCATTCCTTTGCTAAGCAAATTTCCTACGAGGATCATTCCTCCTGTACTGTTTGCCAGGCAACAAATGATTCAATTCTCCTGCCTTGATTTTCGCTATGATTTCCCTTATCAAAGATTTACAATTGTCCGTATCATGGCCCCATGCCTCATGGAAATCGCACCACAACTCACTCTTTGGACCCTCCCTTTCTTCCATAGGTGCTGGAGAATTGAAAGTGGTCCGAATTGGTTCCGTGAAGAGGATCTCTTTCGGAGTTTTGGTAAGCGCCATAATCAACGGGTGGCTTTCTATTGGCTTTCTGTTGTGGTGAAAATCATTACGGTGATTGTTTCCTCTCCACCCTCCGTTTGAATTGTCATTCCTTCTCTGATTTCTGTCAAAATACCGTCCTCCGTTGTGCGGCTTGCTACTACTGCCAGTATCAAACTTGTTCAACCCACGCTCACCAGCTCGAACATGCCTCTGTGTAACCTCCAACGCTTGATGCAATGTTTTTGGCAAGTCATACCGTAATGCATGAACAAGTGCACTAAACCGTCGCTGGTCCAAACAGAAAATGAAGCCAGACACAAGCTGTGATTCTGGACAATCAGGAATCTTCTGTGCTTCAAGTGTATAACGCTTCATAAAATTGCTCAAATATTCGTTATGATGCATTGTGATCTCGTGTGCATCAATATGTGTCAGAGTATAGCTCCGTAGATTTTGGTATTGCATCACAAATTTTGCTCTCAAATCAAGAAAACTGGTAATACTCCTTGGCGGCAAACTAGCAAACCATTCACGTGCCATTTTCTGCAATACCATAGGAAACATATGGTACGCAGTTTTATCCTCCCAATGCTGCAACCTCATAACACCTTCAAACATAGTCAGAAAATCTTCCGGATCTGTTGTGCCATCATAAACTCCAATTGCTGGTATAGCAAGATTTCTGGGCAATGGATAATTAGCAATTCGATCAATGAAACACTGTGTAGATTCTGCCATGGCCGGTGGCTTGGTGGCTTGCTCTCCAATAATGAGGGCAAAGAAATTGTCCACGGCCACAGCACGGACGGCGGGCTGCGCTAAGCGTTGCTTATATTTTGCCGGAGCTGTCTGCTTAAGAATGTCATTCAAAAGCAACACTGTCTGCTTCTCTGACATGAACTCATCTTTGTCAGTTTCATCATCAGAGTCATTATTATCATAGCTCAAGTCGTTATCATCCCCAGAATCATCAATAAGACTGCCCAGCTTGTCGAGTAGCCTAGATAACTTGTATTTTGATATAGATTGCCTTTTCATTATTTGCTTGTCTCTGCCATCCGCCATCCACCCGAAGAGGTATAAATGATGGACATCGCCGTGGTTGCATCAATGGTCGTTGTTTCTTAGATAAAATTTGAAAGTCTTTCTGCACTTCTGGCTGTCGTTTCTTAGATAACTGGCCTTTTCTCCGAATTAGTTGCCAAATTTTTAAGCCTTTCTACAGTTTCAGTAACTGTTTCTTCAATCGTACCATCTAGTGGCTGAACGGGTACATCTTCAACAGTTATCATGTCATCAGTTGATGGATTATTGACTGCTTCAAGTATAAATGGAGCTTCAATTGTTTTTGTTCCTTTTCCGTTTCGTGTGTTCTTTGCATTAGTGGATGGCGCCATTGTTAACACCTATTTCCTTATGAGGTAAGGCTTAGTGTGCCAACAAAATACTAGAAGTAATCTAGCTTTAGGAGGGCGGAGTGTGTCCAATTGATTTTTACCCTCGGGAAATAATCCCTGCAGACCCGGTTCACAAGTGTAGAAACTTGTGGGGTGGCTTAATCAATCTGTCGTCCGTAGAGCGTAGAAACGCTAGCCGGATGACTTCTAGTGAGAGAAAGTAGAGAGAGAAAAGAGAAGTGAAATCTCAGCTCTCAAAGTTGTCAGAATATCTGAACTCTGTAAAATGACAACCCAAGGGGTCTATTTATAGTGTCAGATCCACCAAATTGCTCGGGGACACGTGTCAAATGATGATACGTTCTGTTATTCGTGATCCGAAATTTATGCTGAAGGTGGCGTTCTCCGGCCAGGGCTTACGCGCTAGGCGGCCTTCAGGGCTTACGCATGATGGAGCAGCCTGTACAGCGGGGAACTCTGGATGGATAACTCTACAGAACTGTTGTTTCCAGCCTTCTTGATGCTACTTTTATGCAACCATTATGCCTTTTATGCGTGTATACGATAGGATACACCATTATTAATTATTAATAAGTAATATAAGTGTTGGTCCCTTAATGACAACAGGAGTATTGTAGAGGGGGTGAATACAATTTCTTTTAATTAACTTAACAGTTAAACACGATTAGTATTCAAACATGATTAAATAGAGTCATAGGTAATTTTCAACGATTATTCTTTATTGATTGAATCACAACTATCCTTGGCGGAATGATAGTTGTTTGATACAGATTACCTAGATTATAGCTAAGAGGTAAACTAAAAGCTATTACACATTTTTGACTCTAGAAAAATAAACCCACACCACTAGTTGTTACAATAGTGGATACAACAATTTATAGTAGTCCTATTAACCGTGTAATGGTTCTATTGTCCACTAGTACATAGGATGTCTGTACTTGTGGGGACAACTGCATCAGAGAGCATGCTCTCCTCTTTCCCCTTTGGTAGCTATTTGCAGGAACACCCCAATTTGGTTTAGCACCACTATTTGATTAAACAAATAGAATGTTGTGTTCTCTAGGTGTTGACAAAGTATAACCCATGTCTGCACATGCTTTAAACTTCTGCATTCCCACGTGGTCTTGTAAGGTCACTTGTCAGCCGCCGACGCGTGTCCTTTTCTGTTCAACTTTGTCTTTGACTTCTGTTGAATAGTACCATTGATGTAGACCACTCAGGAAACTACTATGCTTATAATGGAACATAGCTGTCTTGTGTAGTAAGCTGCATTCCAGCTGTGCTGGTTCTTTATTGCTGAGTCACTTGATATTCTTGAATTGCTGAGTACACATCCTGTGCTGATTGAAGAACACTGTCTACCTTGTGCTGGTAGACTGAGCAGCAAACTAAACACTCGACACAACAATATCTGCTGTCTATACATAAACAAACTTATGCTGACTGCACATAACATTTTAGTGCAAATAAATTACAGTTTTGTCATAATTAAATCCTTAATTATTTTGGGGACTCAACAATCTCCCCCTATTTGATGATGATAAAACCTATGATATATAGAGAAAACACTAAAGCCAGCACCGAGGGACCTAATGAAAAATAGGCAGTAAATTTGTCCCTTTTTAAGTTTGTTTTTGGGATCTTTTGCTAAGTTATCCATATCTTATAATTTGAAATGATTTTGAAGATAAACTCATTTCACTTTCATTACAACAGAGTGTATACAGTAATTACAAGAACATCATAATGAAAAATGAAATAAATAAAAGATACAATTTAAGCACTAGAGGGCTATCTATCTTTATCTTTATCTAATTCCTCTTCAGATAGCTCCTCTTGTTTGATTCTCCAGGCTTCATGAAATGCCCCGTTCATATTAATTATAAACGTTTCATATTAATTGGTTTCTTTGCGAGGTTTTGACCTCAATATGAGACGTTTTTCAAATCTTGCATTCATTTTTAAAAACAACCATAACCTTTATTATTGAATAAAGGTCTTAATGACATAATTTAGATTGTCTATCAAAAATAATCTCCTCAAATAAATAAGTTTTTACACAACCCATTACAATATGATCAAATATATTACAACAAATACTCCGAATGCAAGTTTAAACAATATAAACAATTATGTCGACTCCAAATCTTGACCTTGGGTTGGCATACGACAGCGGAAGCGTTTTTAATATTCACCTGAGAATAAACATGCTTAAAACGTCAACAAAATTTTTGGTGAGTCATAGGTTTAATTTCTATATAATAATCATAGCATTTAATAAGCCACAAGATTTCATTTAATTAAATGCGCAGGATCATTACAACTGCAAAAATCATTCATACGATGAGTCGCCTGGTAACCGACCTTGACATAGAGTGCTTAAGATATCTGGCATCATACATTCCACTATTCAAATGTATGAAAAGAACCCTTCGAAGTACTAAAGCATTTCCACTATTCAAAAAAGGGGGTGGTTGGTGCCCGTAGATCTACCTTTAGGATTCGCGTCAATTAGTGTTTTTCACTAATTCTTAGGTTACCAAGCATAAAAATAATAAGTACAGATATCCGGTATAACAAAACAGTCATAGAATGTAGTTTCATGAACTTGTGCTTATTTTGTAAAACATTTATAAATTTGCATGTATTCTCATTCCAAAATAATTTAGATTGTAAAAATGGGACTATAACTCACTTGTGATGATTTTCGAATAGATGGTGATAAGACTTGGCCTTTTGACAAATTCACGAACCTAATAATAATATTCTTGTGTCAAGATATATATATATATATATATATATAATTAATATTCCATACTTATGATACTTGTGATAATTTTAATTGTCCTTTGTTAGTAGTCCAATGTTCGTAGTCGAATAGTCCAATAGTCAAACAGTATAAATATATATATATATATATAAATATAAATGCGTATATTGTGTTAGGATTCACTAACACTATAATATATTGTCTTAATATAATAAGACACATAATATGTATATTGTCTGAAGCAATCCGCGACCCATTGTATACATGTCTCAGGCTCGATCACAACTCAAAGTATGTAATATTTTGGAATCCACTTCGACCCACATCTAACTCTAAATTACTGCCAATGGTGTCTTATAGTTCGTTCCAATAATATATATAGAAGAAATCAAAATGATATGTCAAAATGCTATATACGAATCCACGGTGATCAAGTCATATATATATATGGTGCCTTACGATCTTTATTAAGACTATAATATATTGTCGTAGAACTTAATCACGACTATTATAAATTGTATTTCCATAAGTTCAGGAACAAGACATGTATAAATACATGTAGGATACAAGGTAATTTAGCTAGGATAAGGTTAGCATCCATTTTTATTAATCAAAACCGTAGCTAAAAACAAGCAAAAATATCCAATTTTGTTTTACCCATAATTTCTTCGTTACAAATCCGTTTTAAGTGATTTGAATTGCCATGGTTTCGTATCGAACTCAACATTATTAATCTTAACATAAAAGTATAGGTTTATAGTCGAAAATATAGCTTAGGTGTCAAATAAGAGAAGATAGTCATATCCGTCGTAAGAACGACATCTTGATGACCCTTTTGAAAAACATACTTCCACTTAGAGTTTAACAATGGATTTTGGATATATTTCATATCCATATAAAATAAGATTTTTCACCAAAGAAAATCTTTTAATTCAAAGTTTAAGATAGGTTTTTAAAATTAAACCCAAAATAGCCCCCGATGATCTATGACGGCGTATGTTCAGTTTTAAGGTGTTCTTCTTGTTTACAAGTTTTATATCCTTATGTTAGCTTGACATACTGTCACGACCCGGAAAATTTCGACTAATTTTGAACCAAACTCTTGATACGATTTAATATTTTTGACACGATAAGTAAAGTCTATTAGGTTGTGTCCCAAAAACTTTGAACTATGTTTATATATTCATTTAACTTCGACTATTTCCGACGATTCACGAACCTTTAATTGTGGATAGATATGTGTGTGTGTGTATATATATATATATATATATATATATATATATATATATATATATATATATATATATATATATATATATATATATATATATATATAATTGAAAAATTATATATTGTTCTTATTAAATGTAATTATGATACTATGATAATTATTATTTAAAACATATCTATATATTTAAATAAAGTATATTAATTATATATTTTGTGATTTCAGACCTAATTAGTAATCGCCAGTAACACTCGGTTGGCATCTCGTTAGTATTCATATAGATCTAATACGAGTTTATGAAAAGTTAGAATAAAAGTTAGTCTGTAAATTGATTACAAGGATTTTAGATTTGTTAAAAATATTTTTACCTTTTAAAGTTTAAATATTAGTACTCCGTACATATAAATTGGAACAGAAAATAAATAATTATCTAACCTTTTTGATCAAGTTTTAAACAGTTAATGATAGAAATAATTAAATATATTTAATCTAAAAATTTGGGATTTTTTAGAACACTCTTATCCGCCACAAATTATCAACGGAGCACAAAATATTACCCGTAAAAAAAAAACTGTCGGCAGACTATTAAATAATTGTACACCCATGAATTGGATTAGACTCACTGTTTTTCTTTTTACATCATCATACAATTTCTATTTATATACATGAATAAGGGACATTTGATAAAAAGATTACACCCATCAACTTTGTCTATTTTTTTTTCCTTCGATCAAACCATTCTTGATTACCTTCATCACCATCTTTGATCACCATATACAACCATCGAACCACCACACCACCGGTACCACCATCTAACACGCCACCACTTTCAACCATGAAAACGATTACCTTGAAACCCATCTTCTTCAACAATCACCCTCACCACACCTGCACCATTTTTCTGTTTCATGCGTGCTGCTGATATACTTCTTTTCTGTTTCAGCTCAACAACGCAAACAAATCATAACATCACCTTCCTCTTCCTCTTTGTTTCCTGTCAATCGTGAACCACCCTCTCTATCTCTTCTCTCTCTCCTCTCTTTCACTCTCTCTCATCGTCAATTAATCATCACCTTGATTCATAACCATCTTTAACCTCCCTAACCCATCACTTTTCCTCCACCACCAATCTTCGATCACCACCATCTACTATATTCGATTTAGTGACAACCTTTCTGTTGCTACGATATTATGATGATTATCCATTCTTTTACTATACAGCTCAACACATCTTAAATTACTGCTATCCATTTAATCACCCTATGTTTTGTGCCATCATAAGCGATACCCTTCTGTTGTGACAACCCGGAAATTTCCAACCAAATTTAAACTTTAATCTTTATATGTTTCCGACACGATAAGCAATATTTGTTAAGTTAAATTTCAAGAATTTTAAACTATGTTCATACATTCATTCAACCTCGACCATGTTCCAACGATTCACGAACCATTAAACGAATATGATTATATATGTATATGTGTATATATATTATAACTTGAAACGTAAACAAAATATTAGATTAAATACTTTATATGATTGTATCTGTTTCAAAATATTTATCAATGGAAATAGAAGATAAGATCAAATGATTGAATTATCAGATATATTGAATTATGATTACAAGTCTCTGTTGAAAGGCCCACGTTGATTTGAGAAATCTTTCCGTTTTAACAATATTCGGAAAATGGTAAAGTGATTTATAAATAAGAACAAATTGTCAATCATTGAGAACTAGACAAAGGATAGTGGTATATTGAATCTCATAAAGACTCGATTGATCTATTTAGTTTCAAACGTACAAAAACGTTTTCAGTTTAAAAAGAACTTTATTATTAAAACGTATATAACTTTTATAAATATCTAGAACCACTTTTGACAACTCATTACTTAACTAGTATGATAAAGATAACTATATTTATATTTTATTTTATTAAATATATATAACGATTTAAATTAATATTATATATATTTATATGCGTATTATACATACATAGTTTTATACTTTTACTATACTTAAACTTTACCTTTACTTTATTTTTACTTTACTTTAACTTTAATAATTCACTTTAATAATTCATACTTTAATAATTCACTTTAATAATTCATACTTTAATAATTCACTTTAATAATTTATACTTTAATAATTCACTTTAATAATTCATACTTTAATAATTCACTTTAATAATTCATACTTTAATAATTCACTTTAATAATTCAAAAATCTATTATAAATAGAATTCAATAGGTTTCATTATTTCATAGAAACTTGAAAATATTTTTCTCTAAACTCTCTCAATCGATTTATATATATATATTTACTCCGTATTATTTCAAGATATTATTAGTATACATAAAATATTACGACGGAGTGCTGTCCGAGTGATTTCGAAATTATTTTTCGAGTAGGATAGGATTAAGGAAATTATGGGTTATAGCTATGGAGGTGATTGAGTATGCTTCATGGGTATGCTCGTGAGGTCAATATAGTGTTTATCATTTCCGTTGCGTCTACGTACCTTTCCTGCAATATTGAATCTCAATATTGATACGTGAGTACTCATAATTTAACTTTTACATACTAATAGTGTATCCCTGACTAGTGCTCGAGTATTTAGGATTATACATGCTTGTACTTTTGATATTGCCCTTAGACAGGTTAGGTTGAATATTGAATTAGTTACACTTGCGGTTGAGATAAGGTATAAGATATGCATGTCCTTGGAAAGCTAGCGAAAAATTAAGGACTTTTCCTTTAGATATCGAATGGTTTCGATGAACGGATTAGAAGTTATAATCAATTGAATTTTCTATATTTTTATTAAAAATGATTATTATTATCGTCGTTTTTATCGTCGTTCTAGTTTTATCTTATTATTATCATTATTATTATCTTTATCAATAAAATGGATTTATCATTAAAAATTGTTATTTTTTTATTACTATCGTTATTATTGTTAAAGTTATAATTAGTATTATCCAATTATTATTATTATTATTATTATTATTATTATTATTATTATTATTATTATTATTATTATTATTATTATTATTATTATTATTATTATTATTATTATTAGTATTATTATTATTATTATCATTATTAATATATATATCATTATTTAAAAATGGATATTGTCATTGTTATTATTATTATTACTATATTATCCTTAAGATAATTATTAGTATTATTGTTAAAAATGTTATAGTAACTATCATTATTAATATTAGTGTAATTAAAACAAATATTTGTAACACCTAATTATTTTGATTACTATTATTATCATTATTATGAACACGATATAAAAGATGATTAAAAGCTATTAAACGAAACGATTAGGAAATAATGAGTAAGAGTATCATGATGAAATTAAAATATTATAGGATATTGATTTAGATAAAATTATCGTTCTTATTATTTTTATCATTACTATTATTATTAAAAATATCGTTAGTAATAAAACTATCATTTTAACAAAAATTATCATTTTAATAGAAATGTCATTGTTACTATAAAATATCATTATTATTATTATTTTAAATAGAATTATTATTTTAAAGATAATATTAAAAATTATCGTAAATATTAAAATTATCATAATTAGAATTATCGTTTTATCATAATGTCATCTTAGTAATTATAAATATTGATATTTTTATAATAATTATTATTATTACAAAATAATACAACTTTTACTTACTATCATTATAGATATTATTTTATCAAATAAATATGTGATACAAACATATTTTACTACGTGTAATAACTTACTTTAATAATACCTATCATATTATCTTTATGATATTAAATGAACCCTATAAATTTTATTACTTAATATATATAAAAGTATATTATATTATATAAATTTAATATAAAATTTTATTTATTAATAAATAAATTATATTATTTACTCTAATAAATCTTTTAAAAATATTTAAAAATATAAAACGACGATATTTAAACTATATATTAATCATGTATAGATTTTTGGAAATTATTTTGAGTCAAATTTACTTTTGTTGACTTTTTCATATTAGTCTCGAGCATTAGGATTGTGGTACACTATGACTTGGCCTAATTTGTTAGACAAATATTGACCAACACATAATTATATATAATTAATTTAGGTTCGTGAATCCGAGGCCAACCTTGCACTTGTTCAATGACGTTATATGTATTTTTACTACGAAATACAGTATGGTGAGTTTCATTTGCCTTTTTACCCTTTATATTTTTGGGACTGAGAATACATGCGCTTTTATAAATGTTTGACGAAATAGACACAAGTAATTGAAACTACATTCTATGGTTGAATTATCGAAATCGAATATGCCCCTTTTTATTAAAGTCTGGTAATCTAAGAATTAGGGAACAGACACCCTAATTGACGCGAATCCTAAATATAGATCTATTGGGCCTAACAAACCCCATCCAAAGTACCGGATGCTTTAGTACTTCGAAATTTATATCATGTCCGAAGGAGGATCCCGGAATGATAGGGGATATTCTTATATGTATCTAGTTAATGTCGGTTGCCAGGTGTTCACCATATGAATGATTATTTTTGTCTCTATGCATGGGACGTATATTTATGAGAACTGGAAATGAAATTCTTGTGGTCTATTAAAATGATGGAAATAAATGATTATGATAAACTAATGAACTCACCAACCTTTTGGTTGACACTTTAAAGCATGTTTATTCTCAGGTGTTAAAGAAATCTTCCGCTGTGCATTTGCTCATTTTAAAGATACTACTTGGAGTCTTTCATAGCATATTTCGAAGAACGTTGCATTCGAGTCATTGAGTTCATCAAAGATTATTATTAAATCAATTTATAGTTGGATAGTGGATATTATGAAATGGTATGCATGCCTGTCAATTTTCGATGTAAAGAAATTTTGTCTTTTAAAAACGATTGCAATGTTTGTAAAATGTATCATATAGAGGTCAAATACCTCGCAATGTAATCAACTATTGTGAATCGTTTATAATGTATATGAATGGGTCCTTTCAGTTGGTATCAGAGCGGTGGTCTTAGCGAACCAGGTCTGCATTAGTGTGTCTAACTGATAAGTCGTTAGGATGCATTAGTGAGTCTGGACTTCGACCGTGTCTATATGTCAAAAGTTTTGCTTATCATTTCTAGTCGGAAATCATCTGCTTATCATCCATAGGAAATTACCTGCTTATTATTATTAGTCTAGACACGTCTTGCTACATTAATTGCATGAGTAGTGTATAGACAAAATTCATATCTTAGCGTATCTGCTAAATCATATCTTATCGTATCTGTTACTTTAAACTTTGCCTGACATACCCCGCAAATTCCTCCGTAATCTATGAAATCTTTTGATCTCTATATATAGATATCCTATGTAAATAGAATACCACCCGATAGCCGAAAAATCATTTTATATCGAAAATCCTTTATCCAATCGTACGAAATGGAATTTGTCATCAGTTCAAGTCACTCGGATTCCGAAATGGAATCTCACTCAAGATCCGAAAGCAGTGTGACCGGAATGGATCAACCAATCAGTCATCACCTATTCTGGATGAATTGGGGATGGGTTCGTAGCCTCCTCAATCATTGGAAACAAGAAGAAGGCGATCTTTTCCATCCACCACATTGCCCTCTTGGCGAAGAACCTGAAGCACTTACCGGCGAACCTGTTCGAGACACCATTTTCTCTCTCATTTCCAGGGTATCTCATCACGATTATATACTACATCAAATTCTAGATTTTATTTATCCTCTCGTTCCGACCGACAATTATCCTGGAATAATAGAAGAAGTCAACGAACTTCGCGCTCGGGTAGTGGCTTTGGAGAATATGGTGCAGAGATTACAAACACCAGCAGCAGCACCAGCAGCATAACCAGTACCACCATCATCAATGCCAACAGTACCATTACCACCTCCAACCACAACCACGTTGTAAACCTCAACTTCACAATCTGTCCCACTAGCATCAACGTCATACGCACCATAGATACCAAGGAGTACAAACAACAATAACTGACGAAGCATTAATTCATAACTTCATTGGAGAAACATTCCGCGGCGATTATATAATCTCTAAAGTCTTGGAGATTATCTAATCTAGCACTAACCATAAATCAGTTAAGCGAACCAAAATGATAGAAGGAAGAGTAGAAACCCTGACAAAAATGGTGTGTGATTAACAAGTTAAACTTGTTTTACCAACAGCATCAACAGTACCGTCAACGTCACCAGCATCGTCAGTATAGTCAACATCAGAATCAACAACACCTATAATATCACAAACTCCGTCAGTTCAAGAATCACTGAGGACATCATTACGAATCAATAACGTGTATATTGTATCAACAAGTTATGAAGAATTAACTCATTCCCTCTGAAGAAATTACATATATATTTTATATATATATATATATTTTGAAATAAAAAATAAATCTTTCCGTGCTAAGCTATTGTGTGTGAATCTTAACTACTCGGTTAATTCATATTACAAATATGCAATAATGTACGTCCCTCGCCCGCGACTTAACCATCGTTAACTACAATCTCTGTCTCAATTCAACAAATTCCAATTCCTAATAAATCAAGTATATATTTGATTTTACACTTCATCATTGATGTAACCGAAACTTTTCAGATAACATCATTTGTACTTTGAGAAGTTCACAAGAATTTAACGAAAACCAACATCACATCTCAACAAATAACGAAGTATTAATTCATAATTTCAATATTATTGAAGAAATACTTATGTAACCTCTAAAGCCTTCAAGGAATTATTCAATTCTAGTTCCAACCGTAAATCGAATGAGTTTAATTTAGTATTAACTCATTAAAATCTATGTTACATCTGAGGAGAATATATACATATATATTTTCATAAAGACTGTAATAAAATTCTTATGTACAAAATATTAATTGTGAAAATTTTTTAACGGGTAGGTAATACCCGAGAGATATATATAAATTCACAATTAATATGTTACATTCTTCGAATCAGATCAAGCAAATTATCAATTATACTTCCTACTTTCACAATAATATACATTCTTTCATAGAAATCAAAACAACCATACTCATTCAAACCCAATTACATATTCTGATTTTAAAATCTCAGAATTCAATTCGAGATATAACCGGTACCATCACTTTTAGATTCCTACATCTTTCAAAGCTATACTTTGACTTAAAAAGTGTGTTAGAACATCAAACGTATACAAACAATTACAATCTGTGTTCAAACCCTTCAAAAATCTCTGAAGACACTTCAAATAATGAGCAATCGAGATGATGATCCAACCACATATTACCCACAGTTATGTACTTAAAAAGTTCTCGAAACCAAAGTCATAATTCAACACATATCTGTGTCAGATCTTTTGGCATTTATTAGCAAAAAATAACCTTGCAATTCCTTTGCAAAGTAGCAAATTATATCATAGCTCCAGCAAGACAACTTCAATTTTTTCATTCAGGATAGCCTTATCATAATTTTGATATATGTGATTACCCTTTTGTTACCGGAGAACCTTTCATATTCCACCACATTAGCAATAAACTTACCAACAACTTCACTGATCTTGGGCATTCCGAAGAATCTTTATATTTATCGAAACCTCATCATTTACTCATCTGCCTCTTGTAATGAGAATTGTCATACGAATCATTGGAAATTAGCAATCAGTATTTTGAAATCTCACAGCATGTTGACGCCAATAGTTATACATAACGTCTATTTCCAAGGCTTACATACTTCGAATGTGAAGTTTCTGAAAAACACTCTGAACCGCGAACTAGTTCTCGAAATGCTGATGAAGCAACAAAAACTGTAAACGACCTTAGCAGTAAAAAGTTTGATGATAAAGATTAGTGTATTAACAAAGCTCAGAAATAGAGAAGTTTTGGAACTGGAAAACGGATTGAGCAAAGTATGAAGGAGGCTGTGGACAAATCACAAAGACTGAACCTGCCTTCAAAGAATCCAAATGATTCAGTGTCTGCTGAAGTCATTAACGAATACCTTGCTCCTGACACTAAACCCTTACAGACAATATTCTTCATCATCCTCTGATATTAGAAATTCTAAGATATCATCGTATCTTTCATTATAAATATCCTCCATATTTTTGAAGATATTTTCATAACTATTCTTATCTGGAATCATTTATCTCTTTGCGCTATCTGTATTACATCAAAAAGGAAACTATTTAGTTTCTATACTCTGTAAACCTTTGAGTTTAAAATATGAATGTTTTTGAAGTAGTGTTGGAAACTGAAGCATGAGTTAGTATAATATAATGACACTTGATCAACGTGATTATATTACAGTAATTCATGCTGAGTTTCTAAATGAAACATGATAATTCACAGATCATAATGTCATCATGTGCTATGTTACACGACTCTTGTATTCTCTTTGATCTCTAAATATCAAGAAAATATTTCTTGATGATTCGGCCTTTTCCGAGGTATTCTGGTAATTTGACAAGTCAAGATCGTGTCATTACAATTTCCTTCCTAGAACATTAACAATGTTCATTCCGAAATTTATATCTACGAATTCTGGACCATTACAAGCGGTGCTTAATCGCAAGAAGAAGAAACGGAAGGACAAAGCTCCAAACTAGAAATGGGAGTATAAATCATAGCAAATAGAAGAGAGCATTAACTGTGGATGACAATGATTATAGAAAAAGCAAGGACTTTGAAATATAAGGGAAGATATAAAACCCAACAACAACCCAGAAATCACAAACCGTATATATCAATGCATATAGCAACATAAAGACACGGGAGAACTAAAAACACTATAAAACCAAGAGTAATGTAGAAGTAAATAGATTGTTCCGGTGGTAGATGAAAAAGAATAATGACCGATATGAAAGTTAGAAGTATATCGAGAATCAGAACTGGATGGAGCATATTGATGAATACTTTAAAATATGAGTTGAGGGGGAAAGAATAGAAGGTGATGCAACATGACTAGGAACTTAGAAATCAACAGATTTAACTCACACAATGGCGGAATAAGTGAATCAAACCCTCTAGTGAATAGGTTAAGTTTTTTTTTTTTTGATTAATTTAGTCAAACCACAACTAAATCAAGTGTGATTAGATCATCACCTAGAGCTATTATTCACCACCTGGGTGATTTGGACAGAGAGAATCGGAGGAGCTCACTAGATCTGAGTGTGTGTAACAAATGAGAGGCTTAACCTAAAATGAAGAACATAAGACTTTATATACCCCTGCTGTTGACTCACCTATACGATTCATTCATCACACGTACGAGTTGGCTTCATCAGTCGTACGGGTGATCACTCACTCGTGTCTTCTCATTTAGGTTGTAATTGTGACTTAGCTCAGTATCAACCGTGCGTATGAGCCTGTCAGCTGTACTAGTGAGGCTTCACTCGTACGTCTGACTAAGTCTAACATAGTTAAACATCTAAATCTCGTTCCTGCAGTTCCTGTAACCACATACAAACACGGATAGGATAATAACGAGCAATCATGGTGGCCTGTAAACTGTTGTACCTGCAATGGACGCAGGTAGATGTCTAGGAACTTGCATAAAATGCATCAACAGAAGGTGTAAGTTGTAAGGAAACGAAGGAGGTGAATTTATAAGAAACTCTCCTACAGAACAATTAAAATGGACGATCGCATTTAAAGCGGATCCTAATTCCCTTGATTACCGGAGAGTCAAATCTTATTAAGAAGATTTTTTTCAAATCCCTTGAAATCTGGGAATCAATCATATCTACGTTAAATGATAAGATGAATCTACACTTACTCATTTCACTCTTCTATGTTAGCTTCATTCGTACTCTTCATATAAATGGATTGTTTATCCAAATTATTCGCTGATGATAAAACTCTAATTTTCAGCCCGTATGCATCATGAAAACATACTTATTATCATTCACGACCTTTCCACTCAAATTTCGGAACGAAATTTCTTTAACGGGTAGGTACTGTGACAACCCGGAAATTTCCAACCAAATTTAAACTTTAATCTTTATATGTTTCCGACACGATAAGCAATATTTGTTAAGTTAAATTGCAAGAATTTTAAACTATGTTCATACATTCATTCAACCTCGACCATGTTCCAACGATTTACGAACCATTAAACGAATATGATTATATATGTATATGTGTATATATATTATAACTTGAAACGTAAACAAAATATTAGATTAAATACTTTATATGATTGTATCTGTTTCAAAATATTTATCAATGGAATTAGAAGATAAGATCAAATGATTGAATTATCAGATATATTGAATTATGATTACAAGTCTCTGTTGAAAGGCCCACGTTGATTTGAGAAATCTTTCCGTTTTAACAATATTCGGAAAATGGTAAAGTGATTTATAAATAAGAACAAATTGTCAATCATTGAGAACTAGACAAAGGATAGTGGAAGATTGAATCTCATAAAGACTCGATTGATATATTTAGTTTCAAACGTACAAAAACGTTTTCAGTTTAAAAAGAACTTTATTATTAAAACGTATATAACTTTTATAAATATCTAGAACCACTTTTGACAACTCATTACTTAACTAGTATGATAAAGATAACGATATTTATATTTTATTTTATTAAATATATATAACGATTTAAATTAATATTATATATATTTATACGCGTATTATACGTACATAGTTTTATACTTTTACTATACTTAAACTTTACCTTTACTTTATTTTTACTTTACTTTAACTTTAATAATTCACTTTAATAATTCATACTTTAATAATTCACTTTAATAATTCATACTTTAATAATTCACTTTAATAATTCATACTTTAATAATTCACTTTAATAATTCATACTTTAATAATTCACTTTAATAATTCATACTTTAATAATTCACTTTAATAATTCAAAAATCTATTATAAATAGAATTCAATAGGTTTCATTATTTCATAGAAACTTGAAAATATTTTTCTCTAAACTCTCTCAATCGATTTACATATATATATTTACTCTGTATTATTTCAAGATATTATCAGTATACATAAAATATTACGACGGAGTGCTGTCCGAGTGATTTCGAAATTGTTTTTCGAGTAGGATAGGATTAAGGAAATTATGGGTTATAGCTATGGAGGTGATTGAGTATGGTTCATGGGTATGCTCGTGAGGTCAATATAGTGTTTATCATTTCCGTTGCGTCTACGTACCTTTCCTGCAATATTGAATCTCAATATTGATACGTGAGTACTCATAATTTAACTTTTACATACTAATAGTGTATCCCTGACTAGTGCTCGAGTATTTAGGATTATACATGCTTGTACTTTTGATATTGCCCTTAGACAGGTTAGGTTAAATATTGAATTAGTTACACTTGCGGTTGAGATAAGGTATAAGATATGCATGTCCTTGGAAAGCTAGCGAAAAATTAAGGACTTTTCCTTTAGATATCGAATGGTTTCGATGAACGGATTAGAAGTTATAATCAATTGAATTTTCTATATTTTTATTAAAAATGATTATTATTATCGTCGTTTTTATCGTCGTTCTAGTTTTATCTTATTATTATCATTATTATTATCTTTATCAATAAAATGGATTTATCATTAAAAATTGTTATTTTTTTATTACTATCGTTATTATTGTTAAAGTTATAATTAGTATTATTATTATTATTATCCAATTATTATTATTATTATTATTATTATTATTATTATTATTATTATTATTATTATTATTATTATTATTATTATTATTATTATTATTATTATTATTATTATTATTATTATCATTATTAATATATATATCATTATTTAAAAATGGATATTGTCATTGTTATTATTATTATTACTATATTATCATTAAGATAATTATTAGTATTATCGTTAAAAATGTTATAGTAACTATCATTATTAATATTAGTGTAATTAAAACAAATATTTGTAACACCTAATTATTTTGATTACTATTATTATCATTATTATGAACACGATATAAAAGACGATTAAAAGCTATTAAATGAAACGATTAGGAAATAAAAAGTAAGGGTATCATGATGAAATTAAAATATTATAGGATATTGATTTAGATAAAATTATCGTTCTTATTATTTTTATCATTACTATTATTATTAAAAATATCGTTAGTATTAAAACTATCATTTTAACAAAAATTATCATTTTAATAGAAATGTCATTGTTACTATAAAATATCATTATTATTATTATTTTAAATAGAATTATTATTTTAAAGATAATATTAAAAATTATCGTAAATATTAAAATTATCATAATTAGAATTATCGTTTTATCATAATGTCATCTTAGTAATTATAAATATTGATATTTTTATAATAATTATTATTATTACAAAATAATACAACTTTTACTTACTATCATTATAGATATTATTTTATCAAATAAATATGTGATACAAACATATTTTACTACGTGTAATAACTTACTTTAATAATACCTATCATATTATCTTTATGATATTAAATGAACCCTATAAATTTTATTACTTAATATATATAAAAGTATATTATATTATATAAATTTAATATAAAATTTTATTTATTAATAAATAAATTATATTATTTACTCTAATAAATCTTTTAAAAATATTTAAAAATATAAAACGATGATATTTAAACTATATATTAATCATGTATAGATTTTTGGAAATTATTTTGAGTCAAATTTACTTTTGTTGACTTTTTCATATTAGTCTCGAGCATTAGGATTGTGGTACACTATGACTTGGCCTAATTTGTTAGACAAATATTGACCAACACATAATTATATATAATTAATTTAGGTTCGTGAATCCGAGGCCAACCTTGCACTTGTTCAATGACGTTATATGTATTTTTACTACGAAATACAGTATGGTGAGTTTCATTTACCTTTTTACCCTTTATATTTTTGGGACTGAGAATACATGCGCTTTTATAAATGTTTGACGAAATAGACACAAGTAATTGAAACTACATTCTATGGTTGAATTATCGAAATCGAATATGCCCCTTTTTATTAAAGTCTGGTAATCTAAGAATTAGGGAACAGACACCCTAATTGACGCGAATCCTAAAGATAGATCTATTGGGCCTAACAAACCCCATCCAAAGTACCGGATGCTTTAGTACTTCGAAATTTATATCATGTCCGAAGGAGGATCCCGGAATGATAGGGGATATTCTTATATGTATCTAGTTAATGTCGGTTACCAGGTGTTCACCATATGAATGATTATTTTTGTCTCTATGCATGGGACGTATATTTATGAGAACTGGAAATGAAATTCTTGTGGTCTATTAAAATGATGGAAATAAATGATTATGATAAACTAATGAACTCACCAACCTTTTGGTTGACACTTTAAAGCATGTTTATTCTCAGGTGTTAAAGAAATCTTCCGCTGTGCATTTGCTCATTTTAAAGATATTACTTGGAGTCTTTCATAGCATATTTCAAAGAACATTGCATTCGAGTCATTGAGTTCATCAAAGATTATTATTAAATTAATTTATAGTTGGATAGTGGATATTATGAAATGGTATGCATGCCTGTCAATTTTCGATGTAAAGAAATTTTGTCTTTTAAAAACGAATGCAATGTTTGTAAAATGTATCATATAGAGGTCAAATACCTCGCAATGTAATCAACTATTGTGAATCGTTTATAATGTATATGAACGGGTCCTTTCATCTGTTCCTATGTATATATATATTTTTTAAAACAATGAAGATAGTAGAGGAACTAGTGGCAGACAAGAAATAAACATTCAACCCCACTTGTATATTAAAGAAAGAGTATATCGAGCTGTGCAGGCCATCCCGTTTTTTATTTCTTTGGGTCGAAGTATTTTTTTTCTATTATCTTGTGAGTCATTTATTTTTATTTTTTTAAACTTCCTAATGATGGGCTATAACTTGATGGATCGGGATTCAACCTACTATTTTCTGTTGGGTTATTTTCATTGGGCCACTCAAACTTGCAACTTGGGCCGTAATTGTTAGCTTGGGCCGTGTATAATTTTGGTTGGGCTGTGGGACTATGATCAAGTTAAGCTGGATTTGTGGTCGAGTGATATATGATGAAATGATTTAATGATAATAATGATGGTGCTGGTTAAATGACGGTTAAAATAATGACAGTGATCATAAAGGTGACGGGCAAATAATGATAATCGATAGTATGGATAGGTGATGAAAAATTGTTCGTTTATAATAAAGATGAAGAAATCAGAATTTTGATTAAATAGATTTAGTTGTGAATTTAAAACAGAAAAATGAGTTAGATTGAATGGTTTCTGTGTGTATTTGGGTAACTACAGGTTAAGGTTAAGGGTTCAAGACTTGGGGCGACATTTTTTTTTATGTTAGAAATATAGTTTAGGCTGGAAAGATGAGTTAAATAAAATAGATATGGGGTTTAAACCAAGATCGAGCTAGTAACTCAATGGTTAAGGATATTATCGAGTTAGCGGGACGTCGCGGGTTCACACCCGGACTTGGGCATTTGTTTTAGATTACTCCATTGAGGTAGTTATTTATTTATTTACTTATCATTATTATTCTTATCATTATTATTATTATTATTAATATTTTTAGGATCATTATTATTATTTTATCTCTATTATTACTAGTATTAACATTATTATTAATATCTTTATCATTTTTAGTATTATTACTATCATTATTATTACTTTTACTAATATTATTATTACAACTATATTATTCTTATTATCAATATTACTATTAATATTATTATTATTATTATTATAAAAGTTAGTTATATTTAATAAAACTACATTTTTTTATTTTTTTATCTAAAGTATATAAAGTAAATAAATTTAAGTTAATAATGGAACACATGAATTACTAAAACTAACAGTTATATTAATAATAATATATAAAGTTATTCGACTTCAATTATATGTGTTAATATATATAAATGATATAGATTCGTGAATCCGAGACCAACCCTACACTTATTCAATGACGTCATATGTATTTTTTACTACAAAATACAGTATGGTGAGTTTTATTTGCTCCCTTTTTAATTGCTTTTGCAATATATATTTTTGGGCTGAGAATACATGCACTGCTTTTATAAATATTTACGAAATAGACATAAGTACTTAAAATACATTCTACGTTGTGTTGTACCACTAGCATACTTCCCTGTAGCTTGGTAACTACCATTTACATGCGGTATTGTAAACGTGAATCCTGTTGATAGATATATCGGGCCTAACAACCCCAACCGGACTGGACGACCAGTATTCAATGGTTGCACAGTACTTCGTTTTGTAGGCTACACTTGGTACGGTGTAGTGAGATTTCATAATAAAGGGAATATGCGACGTTGATTAATAGTTAAGTATGGTTACCAAGTGCTCAACCACTTAGAATGCTTTACATACACTTGCGAGTGTATTATGTTTATGATTATGAAATCTTGTGGTCTAATAATATATTGAAATGATTGTTATGATAAACCTATGAACTCACCAACCTTTTGGTTGACACTTTAAAGCATGTTTATTCTCAGGTACGTATTAAGTCTTCCGCTGTGCATTTACTCAATTTAAGGACATTACTTGGAGTCGATCATCGCAATGGGACCAAATGTTGATGAATTCGTCCAGGTGGATAAGGACGTTTCTTTACAGGTGGTATCAGAGCAGTGGTCGTAGAGAACCAGGTCTTGCATTAGTGTGACTAACTAGGAATTGTTAGGATGCATTGATGAGTCTGGACTTCCACCTAGTAGTTGTTAGGTTATATTAATGAGTCTAGACTTGAACCTGATCTGCATGGTAAAAGTTATGCTTAGTGTCGAGAAATATCTACTTAGCATTTTCAATCTCGACACATCTTATTGCAATTATTGCATAGATGATGTACAGAAAAATTCATATCTCATCACATTAAATCGTGTCTGATACGTTTCCTTAATTCTCTTCGTAATCTACGGGATCTCCTGTACTATATTTAGGTATTCTATGTAATTGGAATATCATCCGATATTCGAAAATCATTCCATACCGAAAACCCTTTTACCTAACCGTACCTAATGGAACACACAACTAGATCAAGTCCCTCGAGCTCCGACAGCTATTTCGATATGGATATTCACCTGAACTCCAAAGAAAGTGTAACCGGGATGGATCAACCTATTAGCCATCACCTATTTTGGATGAAATGGGGATGGGTTCGTAGTCAACTTAATCAATGGAGACAAGAAGAAGGCGATCCTTTCCACCCACCAACCTGCACCCTCGGCGAAGAACCTGAAGCACTTACCGGTGAACATATCCGAAACATCATTTTTAGCCTCATCTCCAGTGTAGCTCGTCACGATTATCTTCTATCTAAAATTCTAAACCTTATTCATCCGCTAGTTCCGACCGAAAATCATCCCGGAATAATAGAAGAAGTCAACGAACTTCGCGCTCGAGTGGTATCTTTGGAGAGTATGGTGCAAAACCTACCAACTTCAGCAACATTACAGGCACCAACAGTACCACCAACATCAACACCAGTACCACCAACAACCCAAGTTTTAACATCACATGCCTCAACATCTCATTCTATACCTCGAGCATAATCATCGTTCTACGTATCGTTCTATCTACTTTATCTTCATTCTACATATCGTTCTACATCGATTATCTTCGCTTGACATGGCGATTATGTAATTTCTAAAGTTTTAGAGATTATGTAATCTAGTATTAACGATAAATTGAATGAATTTAATATCTTATTGACTCATTAAATCCATGATTACATCTGAAGAAATTATATATGTGTGTATATTTTCATAAAGATTGTAATTAAAAATTCTTTTGTAACGGGTAGGTAATACCCGAGGAATATTTGGGTTTCACATTAATAAGTTACACTGTACATTCTTCAAATTCGATTCAACAGTCATTTACTATCCTACTTACATCTACAAAGATACGAATCCGATCACCGCAGAATAATCATTTTCATTCAATTTCATATTTGGATTTTGACCTATCAGAATCCAACAAGTGACATAATGAAGAAAACATTGGATAAAATAAAATTTATTAGAAACAAACAAATTAATTAATTGAAAATTTTGTTAAGAATCCACGCTAACTGTTCCTAGTTAACTGGTTACATTATATTTATCGCAATTTAGTTATCGCAATTTATATTCTCGCAATTTTATTTATCGTCATTTAATTTCTGTTATTTATTTTACGCACTTTAAAATCGGGAGACATGTACACAATACGTCGAATTAATTCTGAGACAATAAGTTGTACACGGGTCATGATACGTATTTATTAATTCGAATATTTGGTACATCCTAACACAATAAGTATACAATATGTTTTGATAAATCCTAAGACAATACGTACACAATACGTCTTAGTTAAATCTAAGACAATACGTTTACAATACGTCTCTGGGTTGATGCAAAGACAATACGTATACAATACGTCGTTGGGTAATTCTAAGATTATATATATATATAAATTGATTATTGGACTATCAACATTGGACAATTAAAATGAATTAAAATATTGATTATAACATATGAAACTAAACAATTCTTCAAGTTTGCCACTTGATTTCATCTTAAACCTCATTTGAATCTTGACGATTCCAATCCATGTTCAAATCTTTCATGATTCTTGAAAACACTTCAATCGAGAGGATGAACCAACCGCACTTCATCTACGAGAGAAAAGATTGATGCATATAGTTATGCACCTGAAAACCCTCAAAATCTGTGTAGACGATTAACACATATCTGTGTTAGCTCCTTCGGCATTGTTATTTCCGAAAATAACTTTGAAATTCCTTTTCAAATTAGACAATTTTGTCACAGCTCCAACAAGTCATCTTCAAACTTTTCATCCGAACAACCTTATTATAACCTTGATATATATGCGTACTCTTTATTGTTACTGGGGAACCTTTTATATTCCACCATATTACCATCAGCGTTTAATCATCTAAAAACACAATTCTCTTGAAAACACCTCAGATTGCTAACCAATGAATTCAGATATGGCTGCATTAAATGCAGAGAAAACAGTAAAATTTTAGATGGCCTAAATGGCCAAGAGGTTGATGATAAAAAATGGAGTGTTAGGGAACGCTCGATAGAAAATTTGGTATTGAAAAAAAAACGAATTGAGCTAACCATAAAGGAGACCAAGGACAAATACAAGGACCAAACCCTATATTCAAAGAATCCAGGTAATTCTGGATCCGATGAAATCTTTAGAGAATATCTTGCTCCGAAGTCATGTTAAAATCTTGCAAAAAATTTTCTTCATCAACCTTCGAACTTAGAAATTCCAAAATATCATCATAAACATCTACGATATTTCTGAGGATATTTTCATAAATATTCTTGTCTGAAATAATCTACCTCTTTGTATTTCTGTATTCCATTATATTGGAAACTTCTGTAAAGTCTAAGTATAAATTATGAATGAATTGTGGAGAAGTGTTGGGAACTGAAGCATGAGTTAGTATAATATAATGCGCTTGGCCAACGTGGTTATATTACAGTAAGTCATGCTGAGTTTCTAATGAAATGTGCTGATGGTTCACAGTAGATTATACCATCATCATGTGTCATGTTACATAACTCTTTCATTCTACATAACCTCCGAACATATCAAGAAGAATATATTCTTGATAGTTCTATCTTCAGTAATTTTGATAAATTTGAAAATCAAATCGTGCTATCACGTACCTTTCTGCTTAGGATATTATAATCATTCGAAACTCTATACCTACGAATTCTGAACCATCATTCGCTTGATCTACAATCGGGAAGAGAAAACAAAAGAATGAAAATCTGAAATAAAAATGGGAGTATAAATCACAGTAAATTGGAGAGAGTATTGACTGTGGATGTCAATGATTACAGAAGGACCAAAAGTAGAGACATCGAAATATAAGGGAAGATATAAAACCCAACAACAACTCAGAAATTATAAACCGGGGATATTAATACGAATAGCAATATAAAGACACGGTAGAATTAAGAATAGTGTCACCTCAAGGTAATAGTAGAAGTAAACAGATTTTTCTGGTGGAAAATTGAAAAGAAGAATGATAGAAATGATAATTAGGAAAATATCAAGGATTAGAACGGGATTAAGCATTTTCACAATCTTTTGGATGTATGAACTAAGAAAGAAAGTATAGGAATGGTGAGAATAATGGAATAGAAGAGTTTAATTTATAGGGGGAATATCAGATAGAGTAATCAAGGCAGATCACCGTATTTAATTATAGAGATCTTAATTTCCTTTTTCGCCGAAGAATCAAATCTTTTAGATTTCCAAGATTTTCTTTTAAATCCCTTAAATTCCGGAAATTCAAACGTGACTACGTCAAAAGTTAAGACGAACCTTATTTTCCAAAAATTTAACCATGACTAGTTTAAAGTTATGATGAAATTTGTCTTTCTCGTTTCACTCTTTTGTGATAGCTTCACTCGTACGCTTCACATGATCGAGTCGTTTTATCTATATTAATCAATAATGATAAAACTCTAATTATCAACCCATATTCGTCATGAAAACATTTTTATTGTTAGCCATGACTACCTCAATCAAATTTCAGGACGAAATTTCTTTAACGGGTAGGTACTGTCACGACCCGGAAAATGTCGACTAATTTTGAACCAAACTCTTGATACGATTTAATATTTTTTACACGATAAGTAAAGTCTATTAGGTTGTGTCCCAAAAACTTTGAACTATGTTTATATATTCATTTAACTTCGACTATTTCCGACGATTCACAAACCTTAATTGTTGATAGATATGTGTGTGTATATATATATATATATATATATATATATATATATATATATATATATATATTTATATAATTGAAATATTATATATTGTTCTTATTAAATGTAATTATGATACTATGATAATTATTATTTAAAACATATCTATATATTTAAATAAAGTATATTAATTATATATTTTGTGATTTCGGACCTAATTAGTAATCGCCAGTAACACTCGGTTGGCATCTTGTTAGTATTCATATAGATCTAATATGAGTTTATGAAAAGTTAGAATAAAAGGTAGTCTGTAAATTGATTACGAGGATTTTAGATTTGTTAAAAATATTTTTACCTTTTAAAGTTTAAATATTAGTACTCCGTACATATAAATTGGAACAGAAAATAAATAATTATCGAACCTTTTTGATCAAGTTTCAAACAGTTAATGAGTGAAATAATTAAATATATTTAATCTAAAAATTTGGGATTTTTTGGAACACTCTTATCCGCCACAAATTATCAACGGAGCACGAAATATTACCCGAAAAAAAAAATTGTCGGCAGTCTATTAAATAATTGTACACCCGTGAATTGGATTAGACTCACTGTTTTGCTTTTTACATCATCATACAATTTCTATTTATATACATGAATAAGGGACATTTGATAAAAAGATTACACCCATCAACTTTGTCTATTTCTTTTTTTTTTCCTTCGATCAAACCATTCTTTATTACCTTCATCACCATCTTTGATCACCATGTACAACCATCGAACCACCACACCACCGGTACCACCATCTAACACGCCACCACTTTCAACCATGAAAACGATCACCTTGAAACCCATCTTCTTCAACAATCACCCTCACCACACCTGCACCATTTTTCTATTTCATGCATGCTGCTGATATACTTCTTTTCTGTTTCAGCTCAACAATGTAAACAAATCACAACATCACCTTCCTCTTCCTCTTTGTTTCCTGTCAATCGTGAACCACCCTCTCTATCTCGTCTCTCTCTCCTCTCTTTCACTCTCTCACATCGTTAATTAATCATCACCTTGATTCATAACCATCGTTAACCTCCCTAACCCATCACTTTTCCTCCACCACCAATCTCCGATCACCACCATCTACTATATTCGATTTAGTGACAACCTTTCTGTTGCTACGATATTATGATGATTATCCATTCTTTTACTATACAGCTCAACACATCTTAAATTACTGCTATCCATTTAATCACCCTATGTTTTGTGCCATCATAAGCGATACCCTTCTGTTCCTATCTATATATATATATTTTTTTAAACAATGAATATAGTAGAGGAACTAGTGGCAGACAAGAAGTAAACATTCAACCCCACTTGTATATTAAAGAAAGAGTATATCGAGCTGTGCAGGCCATCACGTTTATTTTATTTCTTTGGGTCGATGTATTTTTTTTCTATTATCTTGCGAGCCGTTTATTTTTTTTTTAAACTTCCTAATGATGGGCTATAACTTGATGGACCGGGATTCAACCTACTATTTTCTGTTGGGTTATTTTCGTTGGGCCACTCAAACTTGCAACTTGGGCCGTAATTGTTAGCTTGGGCCGTGTATAATTTTGGTTGGGCCGTGGGACTATGATCAAGTTAAGTTGGATTTGTGGTCGAGTGATATATGATGAAACGATTTAATGATAATAATGATGATGCTGGTTAAATGACGGTTAAAATAATGACAGTGATCATAAAGGTGACGGGCAAATAATGATGATCGATAGTATGGATAGGTGATGAAAAATTGTTCGTTTATAATAAAGATGAAGAAATCGGAATTTTGATTAAATAGATTTAGTTGTGAATTTAAAACAGAAAAATGAGTTAGATTGAATGGTTTCTGTGTGTTTTTGGGTAACTACAGGTTAAGATTAACGGTTCAAGACTTGGGGCGACATTTTTTTTTATGTTAGAAATATAGTTTAGGCTGGAAAGATGAGTTAAATAAAATAGATATGGGGTTTAAACCAAGATCGAGCTAGTAACTCAATGGTTAAGGATATTATCGAGTCAGCAGGACGTCGCGGGTTCACACCCGGACTTGGGCATTTGTTTTAGATTACTCCATTGAGGTAGTTATTTATTTATTTACTTATCATTATTATTCTTATCATTATTATTATTATTATTAATATTTTTAGGATCATTATTATTATTTTATCACTATTATTACTAGTATTAACATTATTATTAATATCTTTATCATTTTTAGTATTATTACTATCATTATTATTACTTTTACTAATATTATTATTACAGCTATATTATTCTTATTATCAATATTACTATTAATAATATTATTATAAAATTTAGTTATATTTAATAAAACTACATTTTTTTATTTTTTTATCTAAAGTATATAAAGTAAATAAATTTAAGTTAATAATGGAACACATGAATTACTAAAACTAACAGTTATATTAATAATAATATATAAAGTTATTCGACTTCAATTATATGTGTTAATATATATAAATGATATAGGTTCGTGAATCCGAGACCAACCCTACACTTATTCAATGACGTCATATGTATTTTTACTACAAAATACAGTATGGTGAGTTTCATTTGCTCCCTTTTTAATTGCTTTTGCAATATATATTTTTGGACTGAGAATACATGCGCTGCTTTTATAAATATTTACGAAATAGACATAATTACTTAAAATACATTCTACGTTGAGTTGTACCACTGGCATACTTCCCTGTAGCTTGGTAACTACCATTTACATGCGGTATTGTAAATGCGAATCCTGTTGATAGATCTATCGGGCCTGACAACCCCAACCGGACTGGACGACCAGTATTCAACGGTTGCACAGTACTTCGTTTTGTAGGCTACACTTGGTACGGTGCAGTGAGATTTCATAATAAAGGGAATATGCGACGTTGATTAATAGTTAAGTATGGTTACCAAGTGCTCAACCACTTAGAATGCTTTACATACACTTGCGAGTGTATTATGTTTATGATTATGAAATCTTGTGGTCTAATAATATATTGAAATGATTGTTATGATAAACCTATGAACTTACCAACCTTTTGGTTGACACTTTAAAGCATGTTTATTCTCAGGTACGAATTAAGTCTTCTGCTGTGCATTTGCTCAATTTAAGGACATTACTTGGAGTCGATCATCGCAATGGGACCAAATGTTGATGAATTCATCCAGGTGGATAAGGACGGGTCTTTACACATACTGTCATAATACATGTGTTGAAGTATTTTAAAAGTCAAGTTAGAAGGATTAAGTTTATTTGCAAACAAGTTTAGAAATAATCTAAACTATGTTCTTGTTGTTATTAGTTATAACTCAAAATAAGATAGCTATATGGATATGAATCGAAAAAGATTATGAATAAGGTGACTACCTCAAATTAAATGAACAAAGTTGCTGAGAAAATAAGATGATAATCTTGTGATCAAAGATATTCTTGATGGCTTGTAATCCTTGGAGTGGAATCATATAATGAACAAAAGTTCGAATAAGATTTCTATCTTGAATTAAGATAGTTATAAGTATATGAATTGAACCAAAGCTTATATATGATTCTTACCTTGATAAAGAGGAGTAGATGAGTTAACAAAGTGTTCTTGAAGCTAGTTTATGATCAAAGTGAATGAAAATTTTCTAGTACTTGAAGTATGTGTGTTTAAAGAGTGTTTAAAGAGTAAGAAATGGAGAGAATACTTGGAGTTCTTGTGTGTGAGTATTATGAGAGTGAAGGTAAGTTAAATAGATGATATGAATGAGTAAAAAGAGGGGTAAAAGTCGTGGTTCATGCATATGGTTAAGAGACTTTATCAAAATTTGGAATATAGCATAATAATGCAAACTAGAAGTTAAATGTTGGTTCCCACAAGTCTCCATCATGTTTATCCTTGTCTTGTGACTCATAGGGCTGCTAAGGAGGCTATAATTGGTATTTCATATTGGTATATACTCATAGTATTTAAGTATGGAAGCTGGGTATGATACGGGTGTAAATACCGAATGAATACGAATAGAATTCTTGATGGAATTGAATGAGATTATGAGTATAGCTATCTTTATTGAGTATAAGTATGTTAGTATATATGTTTAAGTCCTTAAAAAGTGTATTAATACATATTAATACAATACATATACATACATTTTAATTTAGAAGTTATTACAACGTTAATCGTTATATATATATGTATATAATCTTGAAGTCTTTAAGTTAGTAATCTCATTTTATGTATATAACCAATTGTTATTATATATAATGAGATACTTAAATATCATTTTATCAAATCATAAGTATATATATATATATATATATATATATATATATATATATATATATATATATATATATATATATATATATATATATATATATATATATATATATATATATATATATATATATATATATATATATATATATATATATCCATATATACATCATTATATAATTATTTCGAGTTATGACGTTCGTGAATCGTCAGACAAACTGGGTGGCCAAACATTTGTATAAAATTCATTTCAAATAACCAAATCTTAATGAGTTTGATTGCTTAACATGTTAGAAATATTAATTATGTAAATATTAATCTTCTATATATTAGCGGAAAAATCCGGGTCGTTACATTACACACCCGTTAAATTAAATTTCGTCTCGAAATTTAGAATTGTACCTAGTTAACGTGCGATATCGGGAAACAAATGTGGGTACTTCAGCTTCATTTGGTCTTCTCGTTCCCATGTAAATTCAGGTCCTCTACGAGCAATCCATCGAACCTTAACGATTGGTATCTTACTTTGTTTGAGTAGTTTGACCTCACGATCCATAATTTCGACGGGTTCTTCGACGAAATTTAGTTTCTCGTCAATTTTAATCTCGTCTAAAGGAATAATTAGATCTTCGGTAGCTAGGCATTTCTTCAGGTTTGAAACATGGAAGGTGTTGTGAATCTTTTCTAATTGTGGAGGTAGCTCAAGTCGATAGGCCACCGGCCTAATGCGTTTTTCAATCTTGAATGGCCCAATGTATCTTGGGCTCAATTTCCCCCGCTTTCCAAAACGAATAACACCTTTCCAAGGTGATACCTTAAGCATAACCATATCACCTTCCTCAAACTCTAAAGGTTTTCTTCTAACATCCGCATAGCTCTTTTGTCGACTCCGGGCTGGTTTCAATCGTTGCTGAATCTGAATGATTTTATCGGTGGTTTCTTGGATAATTTCCAGACCTGTAATTTGTTTATCCCCCACATCACTCCAATAAATTGGAGACCTGCACTTCCTCCCATAAAGTGCCTTGAATGGTGCCGCCTCAATACTAGAATGATAGCTGTTGTTGTTGTAGTGACCCGAACTTTTCCATGTTTATATATATTAATTGAGATTGATGTTTACATGATTAAATGTTTCCAACATGTTAAGCAATCAAACTTGTTAAGACTTGATTAATTGAAATAGGTTTCATATAGACAATTGACCACCCAAGTTGACCGGTGATTCACGAACGTTAAAACTTGTAAAAAAACTATATGATGACATATATATGGTTATATATATAGTTAACATGATATTATGATAAGTAAACATATCATTAATTATATTAACAATGAACTACATATGTAAAAACAAGACTACTAACTTAATGATTTTGAAACGAGACATATATGTAACGTTTATCGTTGTAACGACATTTAATGTATATATATCATATTAAGAGATATTCGTACATCATAATATCATGATAATATAATAATTTAAAATCTCTTTTGTTATTATAAACATTGGGTTAACAACATTTAACAAGATCGTTAACCTAAAGGTTTCAAAACAACACTTACATGTAACGACTAACGATGACTTAACGACTCAGTTAAAATGTATATACATGTAGTGTTTTAATATGTATTTATACACTTTTGAAAGACTTCAATACACTTATCAAAATACTTCTACTTAACAAAAATGCTTACAATTACATTCTCGTTCAGTTTCATCAACAATTCTACTCGTATGCACCCGTATTCGTACTCGTACAATACACAGCTTTTAGATGTATGTACTATTGGTATATACACTCCAATGATCAGCTCTTAGCAGCCCATGTGAGTCACCTAACACATGTGGGAACCATCATTTGGCAACTAGCATGAAATATCTCATAAGATTACAAAAATATGAGTAATCATTCATGACTTATTTACATGAAAACAAAATTACATATCCTTTATATCTAATCCATACACCAACGACCAAAAACACCTACAAACACTTTCATTCTTCAATTTTCTTCATCTAATTGAACTCTCTCAAGTTCTATCTTCAAGTTCTAAGTGTTCTTCATAAATTCCAAAAGTTCTAGTTTCATAAAATCAAGAATACTTTCAAGTTTGCTAGCTCACTTCCAATCTTGTAAGGTGATCATCCAACCTCAAGAAATATTTGTTTCTTACAGTAGGTTATCATTCTAATACAAGGTAATAATCATATTCAAACTTTGGTTTAATTTCTATAACTATAACAATCTTATTTCAAGTGATGATCTTACTTGAACTTGTTTTCGTGTCATGATTTTGCTTCAAGAACTTTGAGCCATCCAAGGATCCATTGAAGCTAGATCCATTTTTCTCTTTTCCAGTAGGTTCATCCAAGGAACTTAAGGTAGTAATGATGTTCATAACATCATTCGATTCATACATATAAAGCTATCTTATTCGAAGGTTTAAACTTGTAATCACTAGAACATAGTTTAGTTAATTCTAAACTTGTTCGCAAACAAAAGTTAATCCTTCTAACTTGACTTTTAAAATCAACTAAACACATGTTCTATATCTATATGATATGCTAACTTAATGATTTAAAACCTGGAAACACGAAAAACACCGTAAAACCGGATTTACGCCGTCGTAGTAACACCGCGGGCTGTTTTGGGTTAGTTAATTAAAAACTATGATAAACTTTGATTTAAAAGTTGTTATTCTGAGAAAATGATTTTTATTATGAACATGAAACTATATCCAAAAATTATGGTTAAACTCAAAGTGGAAGTATGTTTTCTAAAATGGTCATCTAGACGTCGTTCTTTCGACTGAAATGACTACCTTTACAAAAACGACTTGTAACTTATTTTTCCGACTAGAAACCTATACTTTTTTTGTTTAGATTCATAAAATAGAGTTCAATATGAAACCATAGCAATTTGATTCACTCAAAACGGATTTAAAATGAAGAAGTTATGGGTAAAACAAGATTGGATAATTTTTCTCATTTTAGCTACGTGAAAATTGGTAACAAATCTATTCCAACCATAACTTAATCAACTTGTATTATATATTATGTAATCTTGAGATACCATAGACACGTATACAATGTTTCGACCTATCATGTCGACACATCTATATATATTTCGGAACAACCATAGACACTCTATATGTGAATGTTGGAGTTAGCTATACAGGGTTGAGGTTGATTCCAAAATATATATAGTTTGAGTTGTGATCAATACTGAGATACGTATACACTGGGTCGTGGATTGATTCAAGATAATATTTATCGATTTATTTCTGTACATCTAACTGTGGACAACTAGTTGTAGGTTACTAACGAGGACAGCTGACTTAATAAACTTAAAACATCAAAATATATTAAAAGTGTTGTAAATATATTTTGAACATACTTTGATATATATGTATATATTGTTATAGGTTCGTGAATCAACCAGTGGCCAAGTCTTACTTCCCGACGAAGTAAAAATCTGTGAAAGTGAGTTATAGTCCCACTTTTAAAATCTAATAATTTTGGGATGAGAATACATGCAGGTTTTATAAATGTTTTACAAAATAGACACAAGTACGTGAAATTACATTCTATGGTTGAATTATCGAAATCGAATATGCCCCTTTTTATTAAGTCTGGTAATCTAAGAATTAGGGAACAGACACCCTAATTGACGCGAATCCTAAAGATAGATCTATTGGGCCTAACAAACCCCATCCAAAGTACCGGATGCTTTAGTACTTCGAAATTTATATCATATCCGAAGGGTGTCCCGGAATGATGGGGATATTCTTATATATGCATCTTGTTATTGTCGGTTACCAGGTGTTCACCATATGAATGATTTTTATCTCTATGTATGGGATGTGTATTGAAATATGAAATCTTGTGGTCTATTGTTACGATTTGATATATATAGGTTAAACCTATAACTCACCAACATTTTTGTTGACGTTTTAAGCATGTTTATTCTCAGGTGATTATTAAGAGCTTCCGCTGTCGCATACTTAAATAAGGACAAGATTTGGAGTCCATGCTTGTATGATATTGTGTAAAAACTGCATTCAAGAAACTTATTTTGTTGTAACATATTTGTATTGTAAACCATTATGTAATGGTCGTGTGTAAACAGGATATATTAGATTATCATTATTTGATAATCTACGTAAAGCTTTTTAAACCTTTATTGATGAAATAAAGGTTATGGTTTGTTTAAAAATGAATGCAGTCTTTGAAAAACGTCTCATATAGAGGTCAAAACCTCGCAACGAAATCAATTAATATGGAACGTTTTTAATCAATAAGAACGGGACATTTCAGTTGGTATCCGAGCGTTGGTCTTAGAGAACCAGAAAATTTGCATTAGTGTGTCTTATCGAGTTTGTTAGGATGCATTAGTGAGTCTGGACTTCGACCGTGTTTTCTTTAAAAATGATTGCTTAACATTTTTGTTGGAAACTATATATTTTTAACATATGAATATTATGTGATATATTAATCTCTTAACGTGTTTGATATTATGTGATAGATGTCTACCTCTAGAACAAGTCCCATTGACTCACCTAATAATAATGAAGAGTCAAATGTAAATTGGAATAATTTGTGGACTGATTCACAAGTTCCCGAAGAGGAACCGGAAGAAGAGTCGGAACCGGAAGAAGAATCGGAACCGGAAGAAGAATCGGAACCGGATGAAGAAATAGAACCGGTGGGGGAAATAATAAAACGGTTAAGTAAAAGAAAATCCTCAACCAACCGACCAAAGTTAATTATGGTCAATGGTGTTTCCGCCAAGGAAGCAAAATATTGGGAGGATTACCAATTCTCCGATGAATCGGATTCCGACGAGAATTCCGATGATGTTATAGAAATTACCCCAACTGAATTTAAAAAGGCAAAAGAAAATAATAAGGGAAAGGGCATAAAAATAGAGAAATCTAATTCCAACCCCGATGAACTTTATATGTATCGTCAACCCCCGAAGTCCTTAAGTTGTAACAATGACCCGGGAACCTCTAAACCACCAGGTTTTTCTAAACCAATGTGGACAACGACGGTTCGTATTAGGGGAACATCATATATCCCTAGAAACTTGGCAAAACGAACCAAAACCGAAGAAGAAGAAACGAGCGAGTCGGAATAAGATAGTTGTATTCGTGTGGTGTAATATATGGAATATAGTGTTCTTATGCTTTATGATATATGTAAAAATTGCTTGTATTAATAAGTATTTTTTTTTTATGAATCTAACTCTTGTCTATTTTACAGTTTAAAAATACAAAATGGATAGACAACCCAATATTTTAAGAGACCTACCCGGAGACATGATTGATGAAATCTTGTCTAGAGTCGGCCAGAATTCTTCGGCACAACTATTTAAGGCGAGATCAGTTTGTAAGACATTCGAAGAACGTTCCAAGAATGTCTTGGTTTATAAGAGACTTTCGTTTGAAAGATGGGGGATATCACATTGGGAAACCCATAAGTTACGATGTGTTTACTTTGACGCATATATTGCGGGGAACCCAAATGCTATTTTACGCAACGGGTTAAGAAATTATTTTGACTCAATATATCCGAATATTGGACTTCGTGATTTAGAAAAAGCGGCTAACATGCAACATAAAGAAGCATGTTATGCTTACGGATTAGTAATGTTCGCTTCTCACCAAAGTGAGAACAAGAACATCGGGCTACAACTATTAAACAAAACGTTTCCACAAGTGACGGAGTCGGTAATTGGGGTAAGAAATGAGGTTTTTAGATTATTACGGGACTGTTGGACATTACGTAACCCTCGTCCCTTTGATGACGTTACAACACGCTGTCTTATCAACGGCCATAACGGTTATGTTGCACAAGACCAAGGATGGGAAGTAGTCCTAGTAAAACCAGAATGCATGACTTGTTTCTGGACGTATGAATTACGTGTATTTATTGCCTTTGCTGAACGACTTGTGTACTAGCTAGAATTGTCTTCACAACTATCTTGTATCAAAGTTATTGTGTGCTATATTTCATGCTTTATGTAAAATAAGCGGTATTGTAAGTTTGTAAAATATTGTATAAAAGTTTGAACGCGAAATATTATTATAATCAGTTTTTCATATAGAATTGTAGTAGTTGAATTGTATATTAGCTACTAAGTATGAACTTAACGGGTAGGTACTACCCGAATTTAAACTTATAAAACGCTAATATGAAGAAAAAGCTTTTATAAATGAGTTCATATTATGCTACGAAATACTATTAACTACTCTTAATATTCTGTATGATTAACTTGTTCCATTTAACTATTTTGAAGGAAATGGCACCGACTACTAGACACACCGTGAATATGAATGAAGAGGAATTCCGTACTTTTCTAGCTTCAAACATAGCCGCAGTACAGGCTGCGCTACATACCAACAATAACTTTGGATCTAGCAGTACAGGAAATCGTGTAGGATGCACCTACAAAGAATTCACTGCCTGCAAACCTTTGGAATTTGATGGAACCGAAGGACCGATCGGATTGAAACGGTGGACCGAGAAGGTTGAATCGGTGTTTGCCATAAGTAAGTGTACTGAAGAGGACAAAGTGAAGTACGCTACGCATACCTTCACAGGTTCTGCGTTAACATGGTGGAATACCTATCTAGAGCAAGTGGGACAAGATGATGCGTACGCACTACCGTGGTCAGCATTCAAGCACTTGATGAACGAGAAGTACCGTCCCAGAACCGAGGTCAATAAGCTCAAGACAGAACTTAGAGGGTTACGAACCCAAGGATTTGATATTACCACGTACGAAAGACGATTCACAGAATTGTGCCTATTGTGTCCGGGAGCATTCGAAGATGAGGAAGAGAAGATCGACGCGTTTGTGAAAGGATTACCGGAAAGAATCCAAGAAGATATAAGTTCACACGAGCCCGCCTCCATACAACAGGCATGTAGAATGGCTCACAAACTAGTGAACCAGATTGAAGAAAGAATTAAAGAACAGACTGCTGAAGAGGCCAATGTGAAGCAAGTCAAAAGAAAGTGGGAGGAAAACGGTGATAAGAATCACCAATACAACAACAACAGCAATTACAACAATAATCGCAACAATTATCCCAACAATCGCAACATCAATCGCAACTACAACAAACGGCCCACCAACAACAACAACAACAACAACAACAACAGCAACTACAACAATCATCCCAACAACAATAATAACCGCAACAACAACAACAATCAGAAGCAACTATGCCAAAGGTGTGAAAAGAATCACTCGGGGTTCTGCACCAAATTTTGCAACAAGTGTAAAAGAAATGGTCATAGCGCGGCGAAGTGTGAGGTCTACGGACCAGGGGTTAATAGAACGAAAGGAACAAATGGTGTCGGAACGAGTAATGGCGGAGCAAGTAGTGTCGGAGCAAGTTATGCCAATGTAGTTTGTTATAAATGTGGAAAACCAGGCCACATTATTAGAAATTGCCCGAACCAGGAGAACACGAATGGACAAGGCCGTGGAAGAGTTTTCAATATTAATGCGGTAGAGGCACAGGAAGACCCGGAGCTTGTTACGGGTACGTTTCTTATTGACAATAAATCTGCTTACGTTTTATTTGATTCGGGTGCGGATAGAAGCTATATGAGTAGAGATTTTTGTGCTAAATTAAGTTGTCCATTGACGCCTTTGGATAGTAAATTTTTACTCGAATTAGCAAATGGTAAATTAATTTCAGCAGATAATATATGTCGGAATCGAGAAATTAAACTGGTTAGCGAAACATTTAAGATTGATTTGATACCAGTAGAGTTAGGGAGTTTTGATGTGATAATCGGTATGGACTGGTTGAAAGAAGTGAAAGCGGAGATCGTTTGTTACAAAAATGCAATTCGCATTATACGAGAAAAAGGAAAACCCTTAATGGTGTACGGAGAAAAGGGCAACACGAAGCTACATCTTATTAGTAATTTGAAGGCACAAAAACTAGTAAGAAAAGGTTGCTATGCTGTTCTAGCACACGTCGAGAAAGTACAAACTGAAGAAAAGAGCATCAATGATGTTCCCATTGCAAAAGAATTTCCCGATGTATTTCCGAAAGAATTACCGGGATTACCCCCACATCGATCCGTTGAATTTCAAATAGATCTTGTACCAGGAGCTGCACCAATAGCTCGTGCTCCTTACAGACTCGCACCCAGTGAGATGAAAGAACTGCAAAGCCAATTACAAGAACTTTTAGAGCGTGGTTTCATTCGACCAAGCACATCACCGTGGGGAGCTCCTGTTTTGTTTGTCAAGAAGAAAGATGGTACATTCAGGTTGTGTATCGACTACCGAGAGTTGAACAAACTTACCATCAAGAACCGCTACCCACTACCGAGAATCGACGACTTATTTGATCAACTACAAGGCTCGTCTGTTTATTCAAAGATTGACTTACGTTCCGGGTATCATCAAATGCGGGTGAAAGAAGATGATATTCCAAAGACTGCTTTCAGAACACGTTACGGTCATTACGAGTTTATGGTCATGCCGTTTGGTTTAACTAATGCACCAGCTGTGTTCATGGACCTTATGAACCGAGTGTGTGGACCATACCTTGACAAGTTTGTCATTGTTTTCATTGATGACATACTTATTTACTCAAAGAATGACCAAGAACACGGTGAACATTTGAGAAAAGTGTTAGAAGTATTGAGGAAGGAAGAATTGTACGCTAAGTTTTCAAAGTGTGCATTTTGGTTGGAAGAAGTTCAATTCCTCGGTCACATAGTGAACAAAGAAGGTATTAAGGTGGATCCGGCAAAGATAGAAACTGTTGAAAAGTGGGAAACCCCGAAAACTCCGAAACACATACGCCAGTTTTTAGGACTAGCTGGTTACTACAGAAGGTTCATCCAAGACTTTTCCAGAATAGCAAAACCCTTGACTGCATTAACGCATAAAGGGAAGAAATTTGAATGGAATGATGAACAAGAGAAAGCGTTTCAGTTATTGAAGAAAAAGCTAACTACGGCACCTATATTGTCATTGCCTGAAGGGAATGATGATTTTGTGATTTATTGTGACGCATCAAAGCAAGGTCTCGGTTGTGTATTAATGCAACGAACGAAGGTGATTGCTTATGCGTCTAGACAATTGAAGATTCACGAACAAAATTATACGACGCATGATTTGGAATTAGGCGCGGTTGTTTTTGCATTAAAGACTTGGAGGCACTACTTATATGGGGTCAAAAGTATTATATATACCGACCACAAAAGTCTTCAACACATATTTAATCAGAAACAACTGAATATGAGGCAGCGTAGGTGGATTGAATTATTGAATGATTACGATTTTGAGATTCGTTACCACCCGGGGAAGGCAAATGTGGTAGCCGATGCCTTGAGCAGGAAGGATAGAGAACCCATTCGAGTAAAATCTATGAATATAATGATTCATAATAACATTACTACTCAAATAAAGGAGGCACAACAAGGAGTTTTAAAAGAGGGAAATTTAAAGGATGAAATACCCAAAGGATCGGAGAAACATCTTAATATTCGGGAAGACGGAACCCGGTATAGGGCTGAAAGGATTTGGGTACCAAAATTTGGAGATATGAGAGAAATGGTACTTAGAGAAGCTCATAAAACCAGATACTCAATACATCCTGGAACGGGGAAGATGTACAAGGATCTCAAGAAACATTTTTGGTGGCCGGGTATGAAAGCCGATGTTGCTAAATACGTAGGAGAATGTTTGACGTGTTCTAAGGTCAAAGCTGAGCATCAGAAACCATCAGGTCTACTTCAACAACCCGAAATCCCGGAATGGAAATGGGAAAACATTACCATGGATTTCATCACTAAATTGCCAAGGACTGCAAGTGGTTTTGATACTATTTGGGTAATAGTTGATCGTCTCACCAAATCAGCACACTTCCTACCAATAAGAGAAGATGACAAGATGGAGAAGTTAGCACGACTGTATTTGAAGGAAGTCGTCTCCAGACATGGAATACCAATCTCTATTATCTCTGATAGGGATGGCAGATTTATTTCAAGATTCTGGCAGACATTACAGCAAGCATTAGGAACTCGTCTAGACATGAGTACTGCCTATCATCCACAAACTGATGGGCAGAGCGAAAGGACGATACAAATGCTTGAAGACATGCTACGAGCATGTGTTATTGATTTCGGAAACAGTTGGGATCGACATCTACCGTTAGCAGAATTTTCCTACAACAACAGCTACCATTCAAGCATTGAGATGGCGCCGTTTGAAGCACTTTATGGTAGAAAGTGCAGGTCTCCGATTTGTTGGAGTGAGGTGGGGGATAGACAGATTACGGGTCCGGAGATTATACAAGAAACTACCGAGAAGATCATCCAAATTCAACAACGGTTGAAAACCGCCCAAAGTCGACAAAAGAGCTACGCTGACATTAAAAGAAAAGATATAGAATTTGAAATTGGAGAGATGGTCATGCTTAAAGTTTCACCTTGGAAAGGCGTTGTTCGATTTGGTAAACGAGGGAAATTAAATCCAAGGTATATTGGACCATTCAAGATTATTGATCGTGTCGGACCAGTAGCTTACCGACTCGAGTTACCTCAACAACTCGCGGCTGTACATAACACTTTCCACGTCTCGAATTTGAAGAAATGTTTTGCTAAAGAAGATCTCACTATTCCGTTAGATGAAATCCAAATCAACGAAAAACTCCAATTCATCGAAGAACCCGTCGAAATAATGGATCGTGAGGTTAAAAGACTTAAGCAAAACAAGATACCAATTGTTAAGGTTCGATGGAATGCTCGTAGAGGACCCGAGTTCACCTGGGAGCGTGAAGATCAGATGAAGAAGAAATACCCGCATCTATTTCCAGAAGATTCGTCAACACCTTCAACAGCTTAAAATTTCGGGATGAAATTTATTTAACGGGTAGGTACTGTAGTGACCCGAACTTTTCCATGTTTATATATATTAATTGAGATTGATGTTTACATGATTAAATGTTTCCAACATGTTAAGCAATCAAACTTGTTAAGACTTGATTAATTGAAATAGGTTTCATATAGACAATTGACCACCCAAGTTGACCGGTGATTCACGAACGTTAAAACTTGTAAAAAAACTATATGATGACATATATATGGTTATATATATAGTTAACATGATATTATGATAAGTAAACATATCATTAATTATATTAACAATGAACTACATATGTAAAAACAAGACTACTAACTTAATTATTTTGAAACGAGACATATATGTAACGTTTATCGTTGTAACGACATTTAATGTATATATATCATATTAAGAGATATTCGTACATCATAATATCATGATAATATAATAATTTAAAATCTCTTTTGTTATTATAAACATTGGGTTAACAACATTTAACAAGATCGTTAACCTAAAGGTTTCAAAACAACACTTACATGTAACGACTAACGATGACTTAACGACTCAGTTAAAATGTATATACATGTAGTGTTTTAATATGTATTTATACACTTTTGAAAGGCTTCAATACACTTATCAAAATACTTCTACTTAACAAAAATGCTTACAATTACATTCTCGTTCAGTTTCATCAACAATTCTACTCGTATGCACCCGTATTCGTACTCGTACAATACACAGCTTTTAGATGTATGTACTATTGGTATATACACTCCAATGATCAGCTCTTAGCAGCCCATGTGAGTCACCTAACACATGTGGGAACCATCATTTGGCAACTAGCATGAAATATCTCATAAGATTACAAAAATATGAGTAATCATTCATGACTTATTTACATGAAAACAAAATTACATATCCTTTATATCTAATCCATACACCAACGACCAAAAACACCTACAAACACTTTCATTCTTCAATTTTCTTCATCTAATTGAACTCTCTCAAGTTCTATCTTCAAGTTCTAAGTGTTCTTCATAAATTCCAAAAGTTCTAGTTTCATAAAATCAAGAATACTTTCAAGTTTGCTAGCTCACTTCCAATCTTGTAAGGTGATCATCCAACCTCAAGAAATATTTGTTTCTTACAGTAGGTTATCATTCTAATACAAGGTAATAATCATATTCAAACTTTGGTTTAATTTCTATAACTATAACAATCTTATTTCAAGTGATGATCTTACTTGAACTTGTTTTCGTGTCATGATTTTGCTTCAAGAACTTTGAGCCATCCAAGGATCCATTGAAGCTAGATCCATTTTTCTCTTTTCCAGTAGGTTCATCCAAGGAACTTAAGGTAGTAATGATGTTCATAACATCATTCGATTCATACATATAAAGCTATCTTATTCGAAGGTTTAAACTTGTAATCACTAGAACATAGTTTAGTTAATTCTAAACTTGTTCGCAAACAAAAGTTAATCCTTCTAACTTGACTTTTAAAATCAACTAAACACATGTTCTATATCTATATGATATGCTAACTTAATGATTTAAAACCTGGAAACACGAAAAACACCGTAAAACCGGATTTACGCCGTCGTAGTAACACCGCGGGCTGTTTTGGGTTAGTTAATTAAAAACTATGATAAACTTTGATTTAAAAGTTGTTATTCTGAGAAAATGATTTTTATTATGAACATGAAACTATATCCAAAAATTATGGTTAAACTCAAAGTGGAAGTATGTTTTCTAAAATGGTCATCTAGACGTCGTTCTTTCGACTGAAATGACTACCTTTACAAAAACGACTTGTAACTTATTTTTCCGACTAGAAACCAATACTTTTTTTGTTTAGATTCATAAAATAGAGTTCAATATGAAACCATAGCAATTTGATTCACTCAAAACGGATTTAAAATGAAGAAGTTATGGGTAAAACAAGATTGGATAATTTTTCTCATTTTAGCTACGTGAAAATTGGTAACAAATCTATTCCAACCATAACTTAATCAACTTGTATTATATATTATGTAATCTTGAGATACCATAGACACGTATACAATGTTTCGACCTATCATGTCGACACATCTATATATATTTCGGAACAACCATAGACACTCTATATGTGAATGTTGGAGTTAGCTATACAGGGTTGAGGTTGATTCCAAAATATATATAGTTTGAGTTGTGATCAATACTGAGATACGTATACACTGGGTCGTGGATTGATTCAAGATAATATTTATCGATTTATTTCTGTACATCTAACTGTGGACAACTAGTTGTAGGTTACTAACGAGGACAGCTGACTTAATAAACTTAAAACATCAAAATATATTAAAAGTGTTGTAAATATATTTTGAACATACTTTGATATATATGTATATATTGTTATAGGTTCGTGAATCAACCAGTGGCCAAGTCTTACTTCCCGACGAAGTAAAAATCTGTGAAAGTGAGTTATAGTCCCACTTTTAAAATCTAATATTTTTGGGATGAGAATACATGCAGGTTTTATAAATGTTTTACAAAATAGACACAAGTACGTGAAATTACATTCTATGGTTGAATTATCGAAATCGAATATGCCCCTTTTTATTAAGTCTGGTAATCTAAGAATTAGGGAACAGACACCCTAATTGACGCGAATCCTAAAGATAGATCTATTGGGCCTAACAAACCCCATCCAAAGTACCGGATGCTTTAGTACTTCGAAATTTATATCATATCCGAAGGGTGTCCCGGAATGATGGGGATATTCTTATATATGCATCTTGTTATTGTCGGTTACCAGGTGTTCACCATATGAATGATTTTTATCTCTATGTATGGGATGTGTATTGAAATATGAAATCTTGTGGTCTATTGTTACGATTTGATATATATAGGTTAAACCTATAACTCACCAACATTTTTGTTGACGTTTTAAGCATGTTTATTCTCAGGTGATTATTAAGAGCTTCCGCTGTCGCATACTTAAATAAGGACAAGATTTGGAGTCCATGCTTGTATGATATTGTGTAAAAACTGCATTCAAGAAACTTATTTTGTTGTAACATATTTGTATTGTAAACCATTATGTAATGGTCGTGTGTAAACAGGATATATTAGATTATCATTATTTGATAATCTACGTAAAGCTTTTTAAACCTTTATTGATGAAATAAAGGTTATGGTTTGTTTAAAAATGAATGCAGTCTTTGAAAAACGTCTCATATAGAGGTCAAAACCTCGCAACGAAATCAATTAATATGGAACGTTTTTAATCAATAAGAACGGGACATTTCAGTTGTAGGAAAACTCAGCTAACGGTAGATGTCGATCCCAACTGCTTCCAAAATCAATAACACATGCTCGTAGCATGTCTTCGAGTGTCTGAATCGTCCTTTCACTCTGCCCATCAGTTTGTGGGTGATAGGTAGTACTTAAATCTAGATGAGTTCCCAATGATTCGTGTAATGCCTGCCAGAATCTGGAAGTAAATCTGCTATCACGATCAGAGATAATAGAGATTGGTATACCATGTCTAGAAACAACTTCTTTCAGGTATAATCGTGCTAATTTCTCTATACCATCCTCTTCTTTTATTGGAAGAAAGTGTGCTGACTTAGTAAGACGATCGATTATTACCCAAATCATATCATAACCACCTGCGGTTCTCGGTAACTTAGCAATGAAATCCATGGTAATGTTTTCCCATTTCCATTCTGAGATTTCAGGTTGTTGGAGTAGACCCGATGGTTTCTGATGTTCAGCTTTGACTTTAGAACAAGTCAAACATGCTCCTACATATGTGGTTATATCGGCCTCCATTCCTGGCCACCAAAAGTTTCTCTTGAGGTCTTGGTACATTTTCCCCGCTCCGGAATGTATTGAATATCTGGTTTTATGTGCTTCATCTAGTACCACTTTCCTCAAATCCCCATTCTTTGGTACCTAAATTCTTTCAGCTAAATACATGGTTCTGTCTTCCTGAATATTAAGCTGTTTTTCTAATCCTTTGAGTATTTCCTTTCCAAAAATTCCTTCCTTCAAAACCTCCTGTTGTGCCTCTTTTATTCGAGTAGTAAGATTAGTATGAATAATCATGTTCATAGCTTTTACTCGAATAGGTTCTCTTTCCTTTCGACTCAAGGCATCGGCTACCACATTCGCTTTCCCCGGGTGGTAACGGATTTCACAATCATAATCATTTAGCAGCTCAACCCATCTACGCTGCCTCATGTTTAGTTGCTTTTGATTTAAAATATGTTAGAGACTTTTGTGGTCGGTGTATACGATAAACTTGACCCCATACAGATAATGTCTCCACATCTTTAATCCAAAAACAACGGCACCCAATTTTAGATCATGTGTGGTGTAGTTTTGTTCATGAATTTTGAGTTGTCGAGAAGCATATGCAGTCACCTTCTTCCGTTGCATAAGAACACACCCAAAACCCATTCTTGATGCGTCGCAGTAAATAACAAAATCTTCCATTCCATCAGGTAACGATAAAATAGGTGCCGTAGTTAACTTCTTTTTCAACAATTGAAAGGCACCCTCTTGTTCAGAAGTCCATTCATACTTCTTCCCCTTATGTGTCAAGGCAGTTAAAGGTTTGGCTACTCGGGAGAAATCTTGAATAAATCTCCTTTAATAACCTGCTAGACCCAAAAATTGACGTATTTGCGTTGGAGTTTTTGGGATCTCCCAATTTTTGATGGCTTCAATCTTGGCGGGATCAACTTTGATTCCATTACTACTGAGTACGTGGCCAAGAAATTGTACTCCATTTAACCAAAAAGCGCACTTAGAGAATTTTGCATAAAGTTGTTCTTTTCTTAACAACTCTAATACAAGTCTCAAGTGTTGTTCGTGTTCTTGGTTATTCTTCAAATAGATAAGAATGTCATCAATAAAGACAATAACAAACTTATCTAAATATGGACTACATACTCGATGCATGAGATCCATGAAAACTGCGAGTGCATTGGTTATACCGAATGGCATAACCATGAATTCGTAATGGCCATAACGAGTTCTGAAGGTTGTTTTTGGTATATCGGCTTCTTTAACCCTCAGTTGATGATAACCCGACCTTAAGTTGATTTTGGAGTATACGCTCGAACCATGGAGTTGATCAAATAGGTCGTCGATTTAAGGTAAAGGGTATCGGTTTTTGATGGTTACTTTGTTCAGCTCACGGTAATCGATACACATGCGAAAAGACCCATCTTTCTTTTTAACGAACAAAATTGGAGCTCCCCATGGTGACGTACTCGGTTGGATAAAACCATGTTCTAATAATTCTTGTAGCCGACTTTGTAATTCTTTCATTTTGGTGGGCGCAAGTCTATATGGAGCACGAGCTATTGGTGTGGCTCCTGGTACAAGATCTATTTGGAATTCAACGGATCGGTGTGGAGGTAGTCCCGGTAATTCGTCCGGAAACACCTCAGGAAATTCTCTTGCAACGGGAACGTCATCGATTTTCTTTTCTTCTTTTTCAACCTTCTCGACATGTGCTAGTATGGCATAGCAACCTTTTCTTATTAGTTTGCGCGCCTTTTCAAACTACTAATAATATTTAATTTGGCATTACCCTTTTCTCCATACACCATTAAGGGTAACCCGTTTTCTCTCGGAATACGAATCGCCTTCTCATGACAAACAACTTCGGCTTTCACCTTGGACATCCAGTCCATTCCAATAATTACGTCGAAGCTTTCCAATTCCACCGGTATTAAATCAATTGCAAACGTTTCGCTAACTAAACTAATTTTTCGATTTCGGAAAATTTTATCAACCTTAATTAGTTTACCGTTTGCTACTTCAACTATACACTTTTTATCCAAAGTCGTTAATGGGCAATTTAATTTGGCACAAAATTCTCTACTCATATAACTTCTATCGGTACCCGAATCAAATAAAACATAAGCGGGTGTATTGTTGATAAGAAACGTACCCGTAACAAGCTCCGGGTCTTCCTGTGCTTTCTCCCCATTAATGTTGAAGGCTCTCCCACGACCTTGCCTATTTCCATTCCAGCACTGGTTTATGGTATGGCCCGGTTTTCGACATCCATTGCAAACAACGCCGTTATTATTTGTTCCGGCATTATTTGCTCCTCTGTTTCTATTTGGTCCGTAGACTTCACACTTTGCCGCAATATGGCCATTCCTATTGCACTTGGTACATAATTCTCTACAAAACCATCCCGGATGAAACGTATCACACCTTGGGCATATAGTCCTTTGCTTTTTGTTGTCATTGTTGTTGTTGTTAGGGTTATTGTTGTTGAGACGTTTCTTGTTGCTATTGTTGTGATTGGGATTGTTGTTGTTATTATTATTGGGATGGTTGTTGCGGTTATTGTTGCGGTTGTTGTTGCGATTATTGTTGTTGTTGGAGTGGTTGCGATTGTTGTTGTAATTGTTGTTTTGATTGTTGTTGTTGTACTGGTGACCCTGATCACCGTTTTCCTCCCACTTTCTTTTCCCTTGTTTCATTATGGCCTCCTCGGCCGCTTCTTTCTTTATCCTTCCTGTAATTTGGCCTATCAATTTGTGGGCTATACGGCTCGCTTTCTGCATTGTTGCAGTGTCGTTAGCACCTACATGCTCTTGGATTTGTTTCGGCAACCCTTTATGAATGCTTCAATTTATTCTTCTTCGTCCTCAAATTCTCCAGGACACATTAAAGCCAGTTCATTGAAACGTCGCTCGTAGGTAGTGACATCTAACCCTTGGGTTGTCAGTGCTTTAAGCTCTGCCTTGAGCTTGTTGATTTCGGTTCTGGGATGGTACTCTTCCGTCATCATGTGCTTGAAAGCGGACCATGGAAGTGCGTAGGCGGTATTCTGTCCTACGTTGTAGAGACCCGTCCTAATCCATCCGGACGAAGTCCATATCGATTATAAACGATTCACAACAGTTAATTACATCACGAGGAACTTGACCTCTATATGATACATTTTACAAACATTGCATTCAATTTTAAAAGACAATCTTTCTTTACAACGAAAGTTGGCGACATGCATACCATTTCATAATATATCCAACTATAATTGACTTAATAATAATCTTGATGAACTCGATGACTTGAATGCAACGTCTTTTGAAATATGCCATGAATGACTCCAAGTAATATTTATAAAATGAGCAAATGCACAACGGAAGATTTCTTTCGTACCTGAGAATAAACATGCTTCAAAGTGTCAACCAAAAGGTTGGTGAGTTCATTAGTTTAACATGAATAATCATTTCATAATTTTAATAAATCACAAGATTTCATATTTCCATTTCTTATAAACATACGTCCCATGCATAGAGACAAAAAAATCATTCATATGGATTGAACACCTGGTAACCGACATTCACAATATGCATATAAGAATATCCCCATCATTCCGGGATCCTCCTTCGGACATGATATAAATTTCGAAGTACTAAAGCATCCGGTACTTTGGATGGGGCTTGTTGGGCCCGATAGATCTATCTTTAGAGTTCGTGTCAATTAGGGTGTCTGTTACCTAATTCTTAGATTACCAGACTTAATAAAAAGGGGCATATTCGATTTCGATCATTCATCCATATAATGTAATTTCAATTACTTGTGTCCATTTCGTAAAACATTTATAAAAACTGCGCATGTATTCTCAGCCCAAAAATATAAAGGGTAAAAAGGCAAATGAAACTCACCTAATGTATTTTGTAGTAAAAATACATATGACAATATTGAACAATGCAGGGTTGGCCTCGGATTCATGAACCTATATCATTTATATATATATACATATTAACACATGTGATTGAAATCGAACAAGTTTATGTATTATTCATAGTGATATAATTATTATATTTAATAATTTATAGATTTCATTAATAATTTAGTTAGATATAGTTACTTTATTTACTTTTGATAAATAATTAGTATTTATTATGAACATATTAATGTAGTTATATGATATGTAATAAATATATTCTTATATAGCTATTTATTTGGTAAAATAATATTAATAATAATAAATTTGTACCTTTTTACGATAACAATGATACAAAAAAAATAATTAGGTTTAGTATTGATACTGATGTTAATATAGTAATTAATCATTAAAATATTCTAATAATTTATTTGTAATTATCAATCATTACAATATGTTAATATTATAACTACATTATAATTATTATATATTGATGTTTTATATATAATATAATGTACTAAATTTATATCTATGTATATAATTATCTTGAGATTTAAGATATATATCATTATATCAAACTTATAATATTATATTAGTGTGCATATGCAATATATAAATATTTTTATATGTATATATATAAATACTTTTGTAAATATAATTTATGTTTGTCCTAATATTTTAAAAATGTAATAGCATGTATTAGTATGAAAGTTACGATATATATAGTAATATGTTTCTTTATATAAGTATTAGTTACTTGTTATAATAATAATAATAATAAACTTAATACATATCATCATATCATAATCATAATAACAATAATAATAGAGTTAATAATAATTATAGTAATAATTATAATCATATCGTTCCAATTATATCTTAATTATAATTTTACTCCTTATCATTTTTTATAAGAAACATTAGATTTATAAATCATACCAATATCATAATAATAATAATAATAATAATAATAATAATAATAATAATAATAATAATAATAATAATAATAATAATAATAATAATAATAATAATAATAATAATAATAATAATAATAATAATAATAATAAAAATAATAATGAGGGATTACAACCTTTGAAGAAAAGATCAAAAAGAAGTGCCACCGCCGGGATTCGAACCCGAGACCCCTCAGTTAAACACAAACGTCCCACACCATTGACCCATCACCTGCTTTCCTGAATTAATACCCATCCTAAATCTATATATACTCGATACATCATCTGTTTATCCTCTTCTTCCTCAACTCTCACGACCCTCAGTAATCAATTCTAGCAATCCGAACTAAAAAAAATGGATTTTTAGAATTCAATAACAGAAACGATTTATTGTAATATCATAAATCAAAACAAAACACAAAGAAAAAAAATTATTACGGCAGCTTTGCTGCCTTCGCTGTTCGCACAACAAAAAAAAAATATTTGATTTTAAAAATTAAAACGTTTTACCAAATTGTTTCAACATAAAGTAAGTTTCAAATGATCTATAAAAACGTTTTCAATCATCAATTGAACTTAATTTATAATAGATTTCTCGAATTTAATCAAAGAACATTTGTTTGACTTTTTCTTTCTTACCTTTGACTTCAAAATTCTTACCCAATTTGAGGAATTGTGTACTCAAATTTTGCAGATAGTTTGCTTATAGAATTCCACACAAAACTGCATTTTTAGATTTTAATATTTCATTCAAATTCGGATTTTTGATAAAATCCTACACCTACAGAGGTATCGTACAATAAATAAAAAAATGGTTGAATCAGATATTAAAATTACGAGCTGTTATATATGATAGTGGATGTGAAGTAGTGAATGATTTTTCTCAATAACGTTAAAAAAAATCGTTGAATTAGTGAAAGTGTGCTCGACAGAAAAATCACGGGACAACAGAAAGAAGAAAAAGAATAAATAGAAAAAGATAAAAGAACAAATGGTACCAGTAATGTTGTGTATATATATATATTTTGTATGTTTTAATTAATCTTTTAATTAATAAATATAGCTATAATAATACTCTTAATGTTATAAAAAAAATATTACTAACACCTTATCATAATATAACAATATTATTGATAATAATGATATCTACAATTATTATTATTATTATTATTAATAATATTAATTTATAATGTTACTAAAATTTCTAATAATCATCTTATTAATAAGACTAACTATAGTAATACTATAATAGTTTATATTTATCACACCTCGTATTTATTTATCAAAATTTTTATTTTAACTTGATTTTTTTTTTGTATGTTAATATTACCTGTTATTGTTTATGAAATCTTATAATTTATATTATGTAATAACTTATGTTGAGTAATAATTTCATATTTATATAGCACAATATACAAATAATAAATATTAATAGAAATCACATATATACATATAGATTCATAATAATATCATGTATCTAATTATATATACATACTTAATTGTTTATTATTTTATATATTTAATTCTAATTAATTAGAGTTTTATTTTATTAACTCAAAATATCATTTATACACTTTTTATTTATATTTTTACTTACCTATTTATTTACACACAATGGTTCGTGAATCGTCGGGAGTAGTTAAAGGGTAAATGCATTTATGAAAAATAGTTCCAACATTTTGAGACTCGGTTTAATAGACTTGGCTTATCGTATCGAAATCAAATAAGATTCAGGTTTAAATTTGGTCGGAAATTCCCGGGTCATCACAGTACCTACCCGTTAAAGAAATTTCGTCCCGAAATTTGAGTGAGGTGGTCATGGCTAACAATAAAAATGTTTTCATGACGAATATGAGTTGATAAATTGAGTTTTATCATCATTGAGTAATATGAATAAAAATAATTCGATTATTCGAAGAGTACGAATGAGGCTATCACCAAAGAGTGAAATGAGAAAATAATGTTTCGTCATATCCTTTGACGTAGATATGGTTGATTTTAGATAATAAAGTTTGTCTTAACTTTTAACGTCGTCTTGATTGAATTCCGGAATTTAAGGAATTTTTAAGAAAATTTTCGAAATCTAAAAGATTTGATTCTTCGGCGAATAAGGGAATTAAGATCTCTATAATTAAATACGGTGATCTGCCTCGATTACTCTGTCTGATATTTTCATTATAAATTTACCTTTTCCGTTCCATTATTCTCACCATTCCTATACTTTCTTTCTTAGTTCATACATCCAAAAGATTGTGAAAATGCTTAGTCCAGTTCTAATCCCTAATATTTTCCTAATTATCATTTCTGTCATCCTTCTTTTTAATCCTCCACCAGAAAAGTCTGTTTACTTTTAATATAATCTTGGGGTGGTACTATTCTTAATTATGCCGTGTCTTTATATTGCTATTCCTATTAATATCTACGGTTTGTAACCTCCGTGTTGTTATTGGGCTTTATATTTTCTCTTATATTTTGGAGCTCTTTGCCATTTTATTATCCTTCCGACCTCTAAATAAGCGAGTAACAGTCCAGAATTCGTAAGTACAGAATTTTGGATAAACATCGTGAAATGTCCCGTTCTTATTGATTAAAAACGTTCCATATTAATTGATTTCGTTGCGAGGTTTTGACCTCTATATGAGACGTTTTTCAAAGACTGCATTCATTTTTAAAACAAACCATAACCTTTATTTCATAGATAAAGATTTTAAAAAGCTTTACGTAGATTATCAAATAATGACAATCTAAAATATCCTGTTTACACACGACCATTACATAATGGTTTACAATACAAATATGTTACAACAAAATAAGTTTCTTGAATGCAGTTTTTACACAATATCATACAAGCATGGACTCCAAATCTCGTCCTTATTTAAGTATGCGACAGCGGAAGCTCTTAATAATCACCTGAGAATAAACATGCTTAAAACGTCAACAAAAATGTTGGTGAGTTATAGGTTTAACCTATATATATCAAATCATAATAATAGACCACAAGATTTCATATTTCAATACACATCCCATACATAGAGATAAAAAGCATTCATATGGTGAACACCTGGTAATCAACATTAACAAGATGCATATATAAGAATATCCCCATCATTCCGGGACACCCTTCGGATATGATATAAATTTCGAAGTACTAAAGCATCCGGTACTTTGGATGGGGTTTGTTAGGCCCAATAGATCTATCTTTAGGATTCGCGTCAATTAGGGTGTCTGTTCCCTAATTCTTAGATTACCAGACTTAATAAAAAGGGGCATATTCGATTTCAATAATTCAGCCATAGAATGTAGTTTCACGTACTTGTGTCTATTTTGTAAATCATTTATAAAACCTGCATGTATTCTCATCCCAAAAATATTAGATTTTAAAAGTGGGACTATAACTCACTTTCACAGATTTTTACTTCGTCGGGAAGTAAGACTTGGCCACTAGTTGATTCACGAACCTATAACAATATATACATATATATCAAAGTATGTTCAAAATATATTTACAACACTTTTAATATATTTTGATGTTTTAAGTTTATTAAGTCAGCTATCCTCGTTAGTAACCTACATCTAGTTGTCCACAGTTAGATGTACAGAAATAAATCAATAAATATTATCTTGAATCAATCCACGACCCAGTGTATACGTATCTCAGTATTGATCACAACTCAAACTATATATATTTTGGAATCAACCTCAACCCTGTATAGCTAACTCCAACATTCACATATAGAGTGTCTATGGTTGTTCTGAAATATATATAGATGTGTCGACATGATAGGTTGAAACATTGTATACGTGTCTATGGTATCTCAAGATTACATAATATACAATATAAGTTGATTAAGTTATGGTTGAAATAGATTTGTTACCAATTTTCACGTAGCTAAAATGAGAAAAATTATCCAATCTTGTTTTACCCATAACTTCTTCATTTTAAATCCGTTTTGAGTGAATCAAATTGCTATGGTTTCATATTGAACTCTATTTTATGAATCTAAACAGAAAAAGTATAGGTTTATAGTCGGAAAAATAAGTTACAAGTCGTTTTTGTAAAGGTAGTCATTTCAGTCGAAAGAACGACGTCTAGATAACCATTTTAGAAAACATACTTCCACTTTGAGTTTAACCATAATTTTTGGATATAGTTTCATGTTCATAATAAAAATCATTTTCCCAGAATAACAACTTTTAAATAAAAGTTTATCATAGTTTTTAATTAACTAACCCAAAACAGCCCGCGGTGTTACTACGACGGCGTAAATCCGATTTTACGGTGTTTTTCGTGTTTCCAGGTTTTAAATCATTAAGTTAGCATATCATATAGATATAGAACATGTGTTTAGTTGATTTTAAAAGTCAATTTAGAAGGATTAACTTTTATTTGCGAACAAGTTTAGAATTAACTAAACTATGTTCTAGTGATTACAAGTTTAAACCTTCGAATAAGATAGCTTTATATGTAAGAATCGAATGATGTTATGAACATCATTAATACCTCAAGTTCCTTGGATAAACCTACTAGAAATGAGAAAAATAGATCTAGCTTCAAAGGATCCTTGGATGGCTTGAAAGTTCTTGAAGCAGAATCATGACACGAAAACAATTTCAAGTAAGATTTCCACTCGAAATAAGATTGTTATAGTTATAGAAATTGAATTAAAGTTTGAATATGATTATTACCTTGTATTAGAAAGATAACCTACTGTAAGTAACAAAGGTTTCTTGATCTTGGATGATTACTTGGAATGGATTTAGAAAACTTGGAAGTAAACTTGCAATCTTGGAAGTATTCTTGATTTTATAAAACTAGAACTTTTGGAATTTATGAAGAACACTTAGAACTTGAAGATAGAACTTGAGAGAGATCAATTAGATGAAGAAAATTGAAGAATGAAAGTGTTTGTAGGTGTTTTTGTTTGTTGGTGTATTGATTAGATATAAAGGATATGTAATTTTGTTTTCATGTAAATAAGTCATGAATGATTACTCATATTTTTATAATTTTATGAGATATTTCATGCTATTTGCCAAATGATGGTTCCCACATGTGTTAGGTGACTCACATGGGCTGCTAAGAGCTGATAATTGGAGTGTATATACCAATAGTACATACATCTAAAAGCTGTGTATTGTACGAGTAGAATTGTTGATGAAACTGAACGAGGATGTAATTGTAAGCATTTTTGTTAAGTAGAAGTATTTTGATAAGTATCTTGAAGTCTTTCAAAAGTGTATGAATACATATTAAAACACTACATGTATATACATTTTAACTGAGTCGTTAAGTCATCGTTAGTCGTTACATGTAAATGTTGTTTTGAAACCTTTAGGTTAACGATCTTGTTGAATGTTGTTAACCCATTGTTTATTATAACAAATGAGATGTTAAATTATTATATTATCATGATATTATGATATATAATATATCTTAGTATGATATATATACAGTTAAATGTCGTTACAACGATAATCGTTACATATATGTCTCGTTTCGAAATCATTAAGTTAGTAGTCTTATTTTTACATATGTATTTCATTGTTAATACACTTAATAATATATTTACTTATAATTTAACATAATTAACCAAGTGTATCAATATCTTAATATGATTCATATGTACCTAGTAAGACGTTGTTATAACGATAATCGTTATATATATCGTTTTCGAGTTTCTTAAATTAATAGTGTCATTTTTATGTATATAACTCATTGTTAAAATACCTAATGAGATACATACTTATAATAAAATCATGTTAACTATATATATAACCATATATATGTCATCGTATAGTTTTTACAAGTTTTAACGTTCGTGAATCACCGGTCAACTTGGGTGGTCAATTGTCTATATGAAAACTATTTCAATTAATCAAGTCTTAACAAGTTTGATTGCTTAACATGTTGGAAACACTTAATCATGTAAATAACAATTTCATTTAATATATATATAAACATGGAAAAGTTCGGGTCACTACACATCGTGTTCTAAATAAGAACTAATGTATTAGCACGATTTGATTTGTCAAATTACCAGAATCACTGAGAATAGAACTATCAAGAATATACTTTCTTGATATGTTCAGAAGTTAAGCAGAATGAAAGAGTTATATAACATGGCACGGGATGACGATATGATTTGTGAATCATCACGTTCCATTAGAAACTCAGCATGAATTACTGTAATATAATCACGTTGATCAAGTGTCATTATATTATACTAATTCATGCTTCAGTTCCCAACATTACTTCAATAACATTCATATTTTTAACTCGAAAGTTTACAGAATATAGAAACTAACAGTTTCTATATGATGTAATACTGATAGCACGAAGAGATTAATGATTTCAGATAAGAATAGTTATAAAAATATCTCCAGAAATATGGAGGATATTTATAATGAAAGATACGATAATATCTCAGAATATCTAAGATCAGCGGATGATAGAAACTATTGTCTGCAAGGGTTTTGAGTAAGGAGCAAGATATTCACTAAATACTTTAGCAGACATTGAATCATTTGGATTCTTTGAAGTCAAACTTATTCTTTGTGATTTGTCCACGACTTTCTTCATAGTTTCGCATAATCTGCTTTTCGGTACTAAATTTTCTCTTGAATGTTTCCAATATAATGATACACAGGAAGCACGAAGAGGTATATAATTTCGGACGAGAATATTTATGAAAATATCCTCAGAAATATCGAAGATATTGATGATGATATTTTGGAATTTCTAAGTTCAATGGTTGATGGAGAAAGATTTTCCGCAAGATTTTAATATGAGTACAGAGCAAGATATTCGTTGAAGGTTTCATCGGATTCAGAATTACCTGAATTCTTTGAATATATGGTATGGTCCTTGTATTTGTCCTTGGTCTCCTTCGTGGTTAGCTCAATCCGTTTTCCAGTTCCAACTTTTCTGAACTTTTCCAACATACTATTCTTTATCATCAAACTTTCGATGATTATGGTCGTTTACGGTTGTCTATGGTTTCTGCTGCTTGATTCAGCTTTTTCAACATTCAGAGTATTGATTTGTGACTGAGTGCTTTTCAGAATTCCAGAAGTAGAGATCATAATTCTAAGAGATAAATGTCATACATATAACTGTTGATGTAGATATGCTGTGAGTTTTCAAAGTACTGATTGCTGATTCCCGATAATTAGTATGGCAGTTCTCGTCACAAGATGCGGATGAGTATATGATAGGGTTTGAATGAATAAATATAATGATTTATCAGAGAAATTTAAGTCAAGAATTAACGAGGTTGCTGGTACATCTGCTGGTAATATTGTGGAATATAAATGGTTCTCCAGTAACAATAAAAGAACACACATATAAATCAAGGTTATAATATGGTTGTTTCGAATGAAAAGTCGAAGTTGTCTTGCTGGAGCTGTGACAAAATTGGCTATTTTGAAGAAGAACTGCAAAGTTATTTTGGGTAATAATAACACTAAAGGAATTAGCACAGCTACGTGTTAAACGTTTACTTAGTTTTCGAGAGTTTTTCAGGTGCATAACTATATGCATCAATCTTTGCATCCGTAGATGAAGTGCGGTTGGTTCATCCTCTTGATTAAGGTGTTTTCAAGAATCATTAAAGGTTTGAACGCATATTGTAATCGTCAAGATACAAATGAGGTTTAAGATGAAATCAAGTGGCAAACTTGAAGAATTGTTTAGTTTCATATGTTATAATCATTATTTTAATTCATTTTAATTGTCCAATGTCATTAGTCCACAGTCGATAGTCCACAGTTGACAATTCAACATTTCATATATAATTTAATATATAATATTCGAATTAATTAATACGTATCGTGACCCGTGTACATGTCTCAGACTCATCACAACTCAAAGTATATATATTATTGTAGAATCAACCTCAACCCTGTATAGAGAACTCGATCATTACTGCATATAGAGTGTCTATGGCGATTCCAAATAATATATATAGATGCGTCGATATGATATGTCAAAACCTTGTATACGTGTCCCGATATTTAAAGTGCGTGGAATAAATAACAAAAAAAAATAAAAGACGATAATTAAAGTGCGTAAAGTAAATAACAGAAATTAAATAAAATTGCGAGAATTAAAAATTGCGATAAAATAAATTGCGATAATTAAAATGTAATATGGAATTAACAGTTAGCTAAGAACAGTTAGCTAGGATTTTGTTAGCGTGGTTTCTTAATAAAATTTCATATTGTCAATTAGTCTGTTTCAAATCAATTTTTATTGTGTCCATTATTTCTTCATTATGCCACTTGTTGGATTCTGATAGGTCAAAATCCAAATATAAAATTGAATGAAAATGGTTATTTTGTGGTGAACGGATTCGTATAGCTGTGGTTGTAAGTAGGATAGTAAATAACAGTTGAATCAGATTCGTAGAATATACAGTGTAACTTATTAATGCGAAATCTAAATATTCCTCGGGTATTACCTACCTGTTAAAATATTTTTACCATTAACAGTTTGTACAATAAAAATTTTAATTACAATCTTTATGAAAACATATATACATATATATTTTCTTCAGACGTAATCATGGATTTAATGAGTCAATGTGATATTAAACTCATCAGATTTACGGCTAAAACTAGAGTACATAATCTCTAAAACATTAAAGATTACATAATTGCCATGAAGGACGAAGATAGTTTATGTAGATCGATTCGTAGAACGATGATTATATTCGAGGTACCGAATGAGACGTTGAGGCGTGTGATGTTGAAACTTGGGTTGTTGGTGGTAATGGTATTAATGTTGTTGCTGAAGCTGGTAAGTTTTGCACCATATTCTGCAAATTGATTACTCGAGCGCGAAGCTTGTTGGCTTCTTCCATTATTCCGGAATGATTATCGGTTGGAACGAGTGGCTGAATAAGGTTTAGAATTGTGGATAGAATATAATCGTGTTGATATATTCCGGAAATGTTGGTGAAAATGGTGTTTCGGACTGGTTCGTCGGTAAGTGCTTCAGGTTCATCGTCAAGAGGTAAATTCGGTTGATGGAGGGGTCGCCTTCTTCGCGTCTCCATTAATTAAGTCGATCACGAACCCATCAGATGAATTGAGGATGGATGATTGTTTGATTCATTCTGGTGACACTGCTTTCAGAGCTTAGGTGAATATCCATGTCGAAATAGCTGTCAGAACAACTATTGGAAGAGCTATCGGAAACTGAGGGACTCGAACTGGTTGATGGATTCATCTCGTACAATCAGATGAAGGACTTTCGATAAGAAATAGATTATAGGATGTAGATTAGTACCCTGCAATACATATTTTACATATGCATATATAATACTAAAATCCCATAAGTTACGGAGGAATCTACGGAAGCTATTAGGCAAAGGTAACAATAACAGATACGCTAAGATATGAATTTATCTATACACTGTCTATGCAATAGAGGCAGTAAGACGTGTCTAGACTTTAAGGATGATAAGCAAATAATTTTCGACACTAATGATAAGCAAAACTTTTGACATGCTGACACGGTCGAAGTCCAGACTCACTAATGCATCCTAACGACTTATCAGTTTTACACACTAATGCAGACCTGGTTCGCTAAGACCATCGCTCTGATACCAACTGTAGAGACCCGTCCTAATCCATCCGGACGAAGTCCATATCGATTACAAACGATTCACAACAGTTAATTACATCGCGAGGTACTTGACCTCTATATGATACATTTTACAAACATTGCATTCAATTTTAAAATATAATCTTTCTTTACAACGAAAGTTGGCGACATGCATACCATTTCATAATATATCCAACTATAATTGACTTAATAATAATCTTGATGAACTCGACGACTCGAATGCAACGTCTTTTGAAATATGCCATGAATGACTCCAAGTAATATTTATAAAATGAGCAAATGCACAACGGAAGATTTCTTTCGTACCTGAGAATAAACATGCTTCAAAGTGTCAACTAAAAGGTTGGTGAGTTCATTAGTTTAACATAAATAATAATTTCATAATTTTAATAAACCACAAGATTTCATATTTCCATTTCTTATAAACATACGTCTCATGCATAGAGACAAAAAAATCATTCATATGGATTGAACACCTGGTAACCGACATTCACAATATGCATATAAGAATATCCCCATCATTCCAGGATCCTCCTTCGGACATGATATAAATTTCGAAGTACTAAAGCATCCGGTACTTTGGATGGGGCTTGTTGGGCCCGATAGATCTATCTTTAGAGTTCGCGTCAATTTGGGTGTCTGTTCCCTAATTCTTAGATTACCAGACTTAATAAAAAGGGGCATATTCGATTTCGATCATTCATCCATATAATGTAATTTCAATTACTTGTGTCCATTTCGTAAAACATTTATAAAAACTGCGTATGTATTCTCAGCCCAAAAATATAAAGGGTAAAAAGGCAAATGAAACTCACCTAATGTATTTTGTAGTAAAAATACATATGACAATATTGAACAATGTAGGGTTGGCCTCGAATTCACGAACCTATATCATTTATATATATATACATATTAACACATGTGATTGAAATCGAACAAGTTTATGTATTATTCATAGTGATATAATTATTATATTTAATAATTTATAGATTTCATTAATAATTTAGTTAGATATATTTACTTTATTTACTTTTGATAAATAATTAGTATTTATTATGAACATATTAATGCTGTTATATGATATGTAATAAATATATTCTTATATAGCTATTTATTTGGTAAAATAATATTAATAATAATAAATTTGTACCTTTTTACGATAACAATGATACAAAAAAAATAATTAGGTTTAGTATTGATACTGATGTTAATATAGTAATTAATCATTAAAATATTCTAATAATTTATTTGTAATTATCAATCATTACAATATGTTAATATTATAACTACATTATAATTATTATATATTGATGTTTTATATATAATATAATGTACTAAATTTATATATCTATGTATATAATTATCTTGAGATTTAAGATATATATCATTATATCAAACTTATAATATTATATTAGTGTGCATATGCAATATATAAATATTTTTATATGTATATATATAAATACTTTTGTAAATATAATTTATGTTTGTCCTAATATTTTAAAAATGTAATAGCATGTATTAGTATGAAAGTTACGATATATATAGTAATATGTTTCTTTATATAAGTATTAGTTACTTGTTATATTATAATAATCATAATAATAAACTTAATACATATCATCATATCATAATCATAATAACAATAATAATAGAGTTAATAATAATTATAGTAATAATTATAATCATATCATTCCAATTATATCTTAATTATAATTTTACTCCTTATCATTTTTTATAAGAAACATTAGATTTATAAATCATACCAATATCATAATAATAATAATAATAATAATAATAATAATAATAATAATAATAATAATAATAATAATAATAATAATAATAATAATATTAATAATATTAATAATATTAATAATAATAATAATAATAATAATAATAATAATAATAATAATAATAATAATAATAATAATAATAATAATAATAATAATAATAATAATAATGAGGGATTACAACCTTTGAAGAAAAGATCAAAAAGAAGTGCCACCGCCAGGATTCGAACCCGAGACCCCTCAGTTAAACACAAACGTCCCACACCATTGACCCATCACCTGCTTTCCTGAATTAATACCCATCCTAAATCTATGTATACTCGATACATCATCTGTTTATCCTCTTCTTCCTCAACTCTCACGACCCCCAGTAATCAATTCTAGCAATCCGAATAAAAAAAATGGTTGAATCAGATATTAAAATTACGAGCTGTTATATATGATAGTGGATGTGAAGTAGTGAATGATTTTTCTCAATAACGTTAAAAAAAATCGTTGAATTAGAGAAAGTGTGCTCGACAGAAAAATCACGGGACAACAGAAAGAAGAAAAAGAATAAATAGAAAAAGATAAAAGAACAAATGGTACCAGTAATGTTGTGTATATATATATATATATATATATATATTCTGTATGTTTTAATTAATCTTTTAATTAATAAATATAGCTATAATAATACTCTTAATGTTAAAAAAAAAATATATTACTAACACCTTATCATAATATAACAATATTATTGATAATAATGATATCTACAATTATTATTATTATTATTATTATTATTATTATTATTATTAATATTAATTTATAATGTTACTAAAATTTCTAATAATCATCTTATTAATAAGACTAACTATAGTAATACTATAATAGTTTATATTTATCACACCTCGTATTTATTTATCAAAATTTTTATTTTAACTTGAAATTTTTTTTTTTGTATGTTAATATTACCTGTTATTGTTTATGAAATCTTATAATTTATATTATGTAATAACTTATGTTGAGTAATAATTTCATATTTATATAGCACAATATGCAAATAATAAATATTAATAGAAATCACATATATACATATAGATTCATAATAATATCATGTATCTAATTATATATACATACTTAATTGTTTATTATTTTATATATTTAATTCTAATTAATTAGAGTTTTATTTTATTAACTCAAAATATCATTTATACACTTTTTATTTATATTTTTACTTACCTATTTATTTATGCACAATGGTTCGTGAATCGTCGGGAGTAGTTAAAGGGTAAATGCATTTATGAAAAATAGTTCCAACATTTTGAGACTCGGTTTAATAGACTTGGCTTATCGTATCGAAATCAAATAAGATTCAGGTTTAAATTTGGTCAGAAATTCCCGGGTCATCACATACGTAATCCATGTAGGTATTCCACCATGTCAAAGCAGTACCCCTGAAAGTATGTGTGGCATACTTAACTTTATCCTCTTCTGCGCAGTTGCTGATTGCGAACACGGCTTCAACCTTCTCTGTCCACCGCTTTAGTCCAACGGGTCCTTCAGTTCCTTCAAACTCATTGGGTTTGCAAGCCATAAAAGCTTTATAGGAACATCCTACCCGGTTGCCATTGTTTCCTCCACTGCTAGAACCTGATTGGTTATTGTTGTTCATTGCATTCACCACTGCAGCCATATTTGCAGCGAAAGCTTGAAGTTCATCCGTGTTCAATTGTTGTTGTCTAGTAGCTGGAGGAGCCATTTCCTTCAAAAATAGCCGAATGAGTTAATCATATAGAATTTTTAGAAGTAGCCAAAAAGTATTTTGTAGCTTAATATGAACTTATTATTATAAAAGCCTTTTCTCCATATTAGCGTTTTATAACTATAATAATGTTCATACTTAGCAGCTAACACACAAATTAACTACTAAAATTCTAATATGAAAAACTATGGTAAGTTATTACGTTACTACGTAATAATAAGTTGTAATAATTATAATAATAAACCTTCCATGCTTATTCTTATTATTATACAATCATAAGGAAAATTACATTGCGGATTTTCTTACAAACTTAAACACACAATATAATACATATTATACAATGCATGGAATACAGGATAGCTGCCGATGGTTCAAGAACAGCGAGATTTCTTAGATGTTGACGTTGTTTCTTTCTCGGCCAAACGTTTGGATTTTCGTTTGGATAGTTCTTTTTCCAAATCCTCCCAATTGGTTCTTTCGGCTAATTGTTTGGGAGCAAAACCAACAGTCGTTATACGAGCGGTCATTTTATAAACTGGTCTCTTAGGTGGTTCAGGTGGATGATCACAAATATTTTGGGTCATAATAGGTTCATTGGGTATGAGAACGGGTATAACAGCCAAAGATTTTCCCAAATCACGTTGGGGTTCGTTAATTTCCACAACTTCTTCAGGATCCTCTTCTTCGGGTTCCTCCTCTGGATCTTCTTCCGGAACCTCTTCTAGCAATTGTGAATCTTCCCAATTTTCCCAACAATTTTCCACTTTAATGGTAGCACCAAAAGTTAACTTTTCCGTTGGTTCATAAGTCGTATGCTTTGACTCAGCCTCCGAATCACTTGATAAGTAAATGAAATCTGAATCACTAGAGATGCTTATATGATTGGATGAAGTCATCTATCACATAATAGCAGGCACGTTAAGAGAATTATATATCTTATAATATTTATATGTTAATAATCGTATGTTTCCAACAATTATATTAAGCAATTGTTTTTAAAATAATTACGGTCGAAGTCCGGACTCACTAATGCATCAAAAAATCAGTTAGACACACTAATGAAAAATTTTCTGATTCTCTAAGACCAACTCTCGGATACCAACTGAAATGCCCCGTTCATATTAATTATAAACGTTTCATATTAATTGGTTTCTTTGCGAGATTTTTACCTCTATATGAGACGTTTTTCAAATCTTGCATTCGTTTTTAAAAACAACCATAACCTTTATTATTGAATAAAGGTCTTAATGACATAATTTAGATTGGCTATCAAAGACAATCTCCTCAAATAAATAAGGTTTTACACAACCCATTACAATATGATCAAATATATTACAACAAATACTTCGAATGCAAGTTTATACAATATAAACAATTATGCCGACTCCAAATCTTGACCTTGGGTTGGCATACGACAGCGGAAGCATTTTTAATATTCACCTGAGAATAAACATGCTTAAAACGTCAACAAAAATGTTGGTGAGTCATAGGTTTAATTTCTATATAATAATCATAACATTTAATAAGCCACAAGATTTTATTTAATTAAATGCGCAGGATCATTACAACTGCAAAAATCATTCATACGATGAGTCGCCTGGTAACCAACCTTAACATAGAGTGCTTAAGATATCTGGCATCATACATTCCACTATTTAAATATATGACAAGAACCCTTCGAAGTACTAAAGCATTTCCACTATTCGAAAATGGGGGTGGTTGGTGCCCGTAGATCTACCTTTAGGATTCGCGTTAATTAGTGTTTTTCACTAATTCTTAGGTTACCAAGCATAATAATAATAAGTACAGATATCCGGTATAACAAAACAGTCGTAGAATGTAGTTTCATGAACTTGTGCTTATTTTGTAAAACATTTATAAATTTGCATGTATTCTCATCCTAAAATAATTTAGATTGTAAAAATGAGACTATAACTCACTTGTGATGATTTCCAAATAGATGGTGATAAGACTTGGCCTTTTGACAAATTCACGAACCTAATAATAATATTCTTGTGTCAAGATATATATATATATAATTAATATTCCATACTTATGATACTTGTGATAATTTTAATTGTCCATTGTTAGTAGTCCAATGTTCGTAGTCCAATAGTCCAATAGTCCAATAGTCTAACAGTATAAATATATATATAAATATAAATGCGTGTATTGTGTTAGGATTTACTAACAATATAATATATTGTCTTAATATAATAAGACACATAATATGTATATTGTCTGAAGCAATCCGCGACCCATTATATACATGTCTCAGGCTCGATCACAACTCAAAGTATATAATATTTTGGAATCCACTTCGACCCACAGCTAACTCGAAATTACTGCCAATGGTGTCTTATAGTTTGTTCCAATAATATATATAGAAGAAATCAAAATGATATGTCAAAACGCTGTATACGGATCCACGGTGATCAAGTCATATATATATATATGGTGCCTTACGATCTTTATTAAGACTATAATATATTGTCGTAGAACTTAATCACGACTATTATAAATTGTATTTCCATAAGTTTGGGAACAAGACATGTATAAATACATGTAGGATACAAGGTAAGTTAGCTAGGATAAGGTTAGCATCCATTTTTATTAATCAAAACCGTAGCTAAAAATAAGCAAAAATATCCAATTTTGTTTTACCCATAATTTCTTCGTTACAAATCCGTTTTGAGTGATTCGAGTTGCCATGGTTTCGTATCGAACTCAATATTATTAATCTTAACAGAAAAGTATAGGTTTATAGTAGAAAATATAGCTTAGGTGTCAAATAAGAGAAGATAGTCATATCCGTCGTAAGAACGACATCTTGATGACCCTTTTGAAAAACATACTTCCACTTAGAGTTTAACCATGGATTTTGAATATATTTCATATCAATATAAAATAAGATTTTTCACCAAAGGAAATATTTTAATTCAAAGTTTAAGATAGGTTTTTAAAATTAGACCCAAAACAGCCCCCGATGATCTATGACGGCGTATATTCAGTTTTAAGGTGTTCTTCATGTTTACAAGTTTTATATCCTTATATTAGCTTGACATACTGTCATAATACATGTGTTGAAGTATTTTAAAAGTCAAGTTAGAAGGATTAAGTTTATTTGCAAACAAGTTTAGAAATAATCTAAACTATGTTCGTGTTGTTATTAGTTATAACTCAAAATAAGATAGCTATATGGATATGAATAAAAAAAGATTATGAATAAGGTAACTACCTCAAATTAAATGAACAAAGTTGATGAGAAAATAAGATGATAATCTTGTGATCAAAGATATCCTTGATGGCTTGTAATCCTTGGAGTGGAATCATAGAATGAACAAAAGTTCGAATAAGATTTCTATCTTGAATTAAGATAGTTATAAGTATATGAATTGAACCAAAGCTTATATATGATTCTTACCTTAATAAAGAGGAGTAGATGAGTTAACAAAGTGTTCTTGAAGCTAGTTTATGATCAAAGTGAATGAAGATTTTCTAGTACTTGAAGTATGTGTGTTTAAAGAGTGTTTAAAGAGTAAGAAATGGAGAGAATACTTGGAGTTCTTGTGTGTGAGTATTATGAGAGTGAAGGTAAGTTAAATAGCTGATATGAATGAGTAAAAAGAGTGTTAAAAGTCATGGTTCTTGCATATGGTTAAGAGACTTTATCAAAATTTGAAATATAGCATAATAATGCAAACTAGAAGTTAAATGTTGGTTCCCACAAGTCTCCATCATGTTTATCCTTGTATTGTGACTCATAGGGCTGTTAAGGAGACTATAATTGGTATTTCATATTGGTATATACTCATAGTATTTAAGTATGGAAGCTGGGTATGATACGGGTGTAAATATCGAATGAATACAAATAGAATTCTTGATGGAATTGAATGAGATTATGAGTATATCTATATTTGTTGAGTATAAGTACGTTATTATATATGTTTAAGTCCTTCAAAAGTGTATTAATACATATTAATACAATACATATACATACATTTTAATTTAGAAGTTATTACAACGTTAATCGTTATATATATATGTATATAATCTTGAAGTCTTTAAGTTAGTAATCTCATTTTATGTATATAACCAATTGTTATTATATTTAATTAGATACTTAAATATCATTTTATCAAATCATAAGTATATATATATCCATATATACATCATTATATAATTATTTCTAGTTATGACGTTCGTGAATCGTCAGACAAACTGGGTGGCCAAACATTTGTATAAAATTCATTTCAAATAACCAAATCTTAATGAGTTTGATTGCTTAAGATGTTGGAAACATTAATTATATAAATATTAATCTTTTATATATTAGCAGAAAAATTCGGGTCGTTACACTTCAGGAAACAAGATAGGTATATCAGCCGGATCAAATACAGGAATATGAGGAGGTAGAATGATGCGATCTCTTCTTTGTGGGCCTTCACTAGTAGATTTATTCCCTTTAGGTTTTTGAGAAAGTACCTCTTCTACGTTTACTACTGGTGCATTCCCAAATTTTGTAGCTTTGTTGAAGAGATCTTGGAGTTCTGGCTTCAATGACTTTTTAATACCACTTTTAGCTTTACCAATGAAATACTCCAATATCTCCATCCATTCATTGAATCCTAAAGATCGTAACTCATCATAATTTATCCTTTCTTGAACATTATTCTCCCTGCTGATATTGAAAGCTCTTTTTGAGCGTCTGTGCACCTTGATGATCTTGCTGGGATTTGATCTTCTGTTCATCACATCACCATACTTACTCCAATAATAATGATCAAATAGTTCTATGGTTCAGGTAGTTTCCATAAGAGCAACAGCAGGTGCTTTCTCTGCAGCTTCTAGTTCATCAAGGGCCTTATCCTGTTCCTTGACAATGGCTTTAGCTAATTTGAGGGACTCAGCCTCTAGCTTTCTATCAGTAGCCAATTTGTCTTCTATCTCCTGAAGCCTTACCCTCTCAGCGAGTTCAGCATCAGCAGCCTCTCTTCTTTGAATTTCAGCTTGTAAGACCAACAAATAATCATCAGCAGTAATTTTCAGGGACTTTGCTGTTTCAATCATCTTTTTACCCTCTTCAGTTCTAAGGGCAGCACGATACTCCCTTAGATTCATACCCAGCTGGCGAGCTTCTTGAAATTGAGCTTTTTCCTCATCAGTAGAGAGCCTTTGACCACTGTTGTTTAAGTATACACCAATTTCAATGCCATAAGTCAAGGCAGTGATGTAGAGTGGCTGATCAAGAGGATGATGCAGCAATCTAACTTGGCGTATCCTTTCATTAATAGCAGCTTGTCTTTGCTCAAGCAATTCTGGTACAGTGATCTCTAGCCTATAAGCATCTCTTTCATCTAGATTCATTTTAAATAAGTCTGGCCTACCATGGGAAACTGAATCATCTTCCCAAGTTCTGTGTTTACCATGACGTTTTGGGGAAGATGGAGGATACATGATTGATTCACCTATGCCAGATGAACTCACTGGAAACTGATTAACACGATTATCCTGTGTTCTGTTAAAATAAGTGAGGTTCCGGGGAAAGATAGGTGATTGAACAAATAAGTGATCTCCACTACCCCAGATTGTAAAGTCAGCAGGATTAACCGTATCATCATCTCGATTATCACCCAACACATACACCTTTGCTGGGTCTTCAACACATGTTTCACCTAGCAGCACACTATTGGCTGGGTCTTCATTCACAGCACTCCTTGCTGTTTCTTCAGTACCAGCTGACTGATTAGTATCAGCTGGCACAACTGCCTCAGTATCTTCATCAGATGCCTCAAATAGGGGTCCTTTCCTTAGGGGCTGGTTTTCCCTAGGAGTAGATTTCACCCTTTGTTTGTCAATTGGCATGGGTTCGGCTGATGGTTCTTGTGTTGATACTGGTTCTTGTGGTGGCAGATAGGGAACAATAGTAAGATGCTCCCCCTGAATATCAACATCTGCTGGCGGTTGTTGTGTAGTTGGCTGAGTAGATGATACTGGTCGAGAAGATGAGCTGGTTTCTAACATTGCATCCAGCCATTTCATAAATACATCAGCTCTAACTCCTCCTGACCCAGTAGAAGCTAAGTATTCTTTCATCTCTTCAGGAGTCATCTTCTTTAGTCTATCTGCTCACTCAGCATACCGCTTGGCTTTCTTTTTATCATACTTGATCATGAACTTAGCATTTCTTTTCAGTGTAGCCCTTTTATATTCTTCAAGGCTAATCAGATCATCATCAATTTCACGCTTATCAGGAGTGAGGGTTTGCCTACGCTACATTTTAAGTCTTTTTAGAGCAGCATAGGCCCCAAACTTAGCGTTGAAAGCAGCATCTAATTCCTGCTGTCTCTTCTGATGTCTCTCCATTTTTCTTTTCAATTTACGTTCAATGGTTTGAGAGACGGCAAAAGATTCAGCAACAGCCAATTCAGAAACGTTACTGGGCTTACTGCTAGAACCAATATCATCCACTGATGTGGCAGACACACTGGTTGAGATTCACCAGCTGCCTGTACACCAGCTTCAGTATGAGCGTTGTTGGGCTTAGTGCCAGTACCATCACCACCATCATCACCATCTCTCCTTTACTGTTTAGGAGCCTTTTCATGATCATGCTCCCCCTCAGATTGTTTTCTCTTTTTAGACTTTTTCTTAGACTTCTTCTCTTCCTTTTTGTCATCAGAAGGGGCAGAAGGGTGAGCAGGGGAGACCTGTGCATCAAGGTCACTATCTGACTGAGGAACAGAAAAAGCAAAATTGTTTCAGTCAGCATCAGCAGGAGAGAGATGGGCACCAGGATCTACGCCATATTGTCGTAGGCAGAGGTTGGAAGTACGAACTTCATTTTGAGCAACACCTATGGCCATGTTTTGGACATCAGCCCTAACACCAGCTTGAAGATTAGCCATGCGTTGCATTACCTCCACCATTTGAACATAAGCTGAGGCAGGAATCATAGTAGCCATTTTTTATTCCTGCGAATCCAATCTCTCTTCTAACACCCTGTTTTCTTCATCAAGGAAAAGAATTCTGCGATTAGCAGCATCCAAATCAGCTTGAAGACGGGCAATATCCTCAGTATACTCATTGTGAGAGATGATTTGCTTCTTTAAATCCTCCTCCTCTTCATTTTGTTTGACAATGGCTTCAACCGCAAGATCTGTAAAGGCACACACTTGTTTGAGCTTGTTCTCAATAGAAGAAGTGGTAACCTTCCCAGCTGTGCGTACAGCTTCGGACATTCTTTCAACAATAGCAGATCGAATGGTGTTCTGTAGATCCGGTGTGACTTCAGCTAATGTCTTATAGACAACCCAAAGTAGAGATGGCAGCCACCTCATCAGCTTTAAACTTAGTATAGCTGGTTGAGGGGCGATCACTAGCAGCTAACACAGGAGTACCTCCGTGGGGTGGTGGAGGTGGAAGGTCATAATCTGACTCGTCACCATGATCACCACCATTTTTACCTTCACCCGAAGGTTTAGAACCACTTGTATCCTTGTCAGCATCATTATTAGCATCATCAGTGAGATCTACTGGTTTATCTTTGGAGCCAGTCACATTATCATGAATGACTGGCTCTTCCTTACCAGTACCTTTATCAGCATCACCATTAGATGAAGAAGATGATGAGGAAGAAGCTAATGAATCAGAAGGTACTGGTGAATCAAGAAGTTGTTGCATGATAAACTTACCAGTAGTGGGATCTCTGATGAACTTGAGAGGCCTCCATGCACCAGGCCATGGGGAAGCAGCTGGAGCCATACAAAAATAGTGATAGTATAGCTGCTGGTTGATCTGTTCTAAAGTAGCCAGCCTCTCATATACCTCTTCTCTTGCTAGTTGATCAAGCTGAGACAACATTTCAATCAGCTCTTCCTTAGGTAGTTTACTAGCTGACACCAGAGCACTTTGGGGATCAATAGTCAGCTGATCCACCAGCAAGGTAACTCTGGGAGTGATGGATGCTCCCCTATAGATGAAGTTAGGTACAACTTCATCAGGATCTAGTACCTGGCAAACATATGGCTGCTGCTCAGCAGAAGCAATAGCCTGAGATGAATCAGTAGTGGCAGTAGCAGAGGTACCAGCATCCATAATTGGTTTCGCAAAACCAGTAGCAGCAGTAGGTGACTGTGCAGTAGGTGAAGAAGCAGCAGCTGTAGCACCTTTAAAGAAAATATCCGGTGTTGAATCAGAAACCTGTAGATTACCAGTGGAATCTACAGTAATAAATTGTCTCGATTGAAGATCAGAAACATCCGGAATAAACACTAGTAGCAGCAGTATCCACCTTTGGTTCTTTGGAAACATAGCCAACATCCTGAAGAAACGAAGGCCAGGAATCATCTTCAGCATGCAAGCCACCACTAGTAACTACTTCAGTAGTAACAGCAGTGGTAGTAATAGTAGTAGTGGCAGCATCATCAATATCAAGAACCTCCTTAACAATGTTATCAATAACCTTTTCAAGTACTGGAGGAGGTTCCATTATCATCTCATCAACCACTTCAGAATCAGTGGTTGAAGTAGCAATACCAGAGAGAGTAAGAGGAGTAGCAGATATATCAGCAGTAGCTACCTCCTCATTAACAGTAAGATCGATGGAATCAGTAACCACATTGTCTCCAGTAAGGCCAGCAGCAGTAGAGGCAACAGTACTAATGTCAGCACTACCAGTAGGCAAATCAATAGCACCAACACCAGTAGCAGAAGCAGAGAGCTCATTAGTAGAAACATTAACATCCTTTTCTTACTCCCCCTCTTCCTATTCATCTATCCTGCTAAGAACTGAAACAAAAGAACATTTTATGTTAACAACTGTAGAACCAAATAAATTTGACTCAATAATTGCATCTGTTGTTGGTCTCTGGGGACAGACTGGTGGTTTAGTCAGCCCTTTGATTGAGACAGAGTTAGGTATCTGTAAGTGCAGTTGTGACTCTGCTGACTCATTGGCAACACATGTTGACCCAGATAGTGTAAGAGTTCTGGCTGGTAATGATGTAGGAGTGAGACTCTTATCATGATCCAAGTAACATATTGGCTGTGCAGTATCTTGAGCTGGTTCAACACGATGAGGACCCAACTCAAGTTTGCTTTGGGGGTCAGTTATGTGCTCTGCTGGTTGTACGGTCAGCAGAGGATATAGCATTAAGTTTAATTTAGAAAAATGTGGAAGTGTCAGCTGGAGCCATACCAAAATAGTGATAGTATGGCTGCTCGTTGATCTGTTCTAAAGTAGCCAGCCTCTCATATACCTCTTATCTTGCTAGTTAATCAAGCTGAGACAACATTTCAGTCAGCTCTTCCCTAGGTAGTTTACTGGCTGACACCAGAGCACTTTGGGGATCAATAGTCAGCTGATTCACCAGCAAGGCAACTCTGGGAGTGATGGATGCTCCCCTATAGATGAAGTTAGGTACAACTTCATCAGGATCTGGTACCTGGCACACATATGGCTGCTGCTCAGTAGAAGCAGTAGCCTGAGATGAATCTGTAGTGGCAGTAGTAGAGGTACCAGCATCCATAATGGGTTTTGCAGAACCAGTAGCAGCAGTAGGTGACTGTGCAGTAGGTGAAGAAGCAGTAGCTACAGTACCTTTAAAGAAAATATCCGGTGTTGAATCAGAAACCTGTAGATTACCAGTGGAATCTACAGTAATAAATTGTCTCGATTGAAGATCAGAAACATCCGGAATAACACTAGTAGCAGCAGTATCCACCTTTGGTTCTTTGGAAACATAGCCAACATCTTGAAGAAACGAAGGCCAGGAATCATCATCAGCATGCAAGCCACCACTAGTAACTACTTCAGTAGTAACAGCAGTGGTAGTAATAGTGGTAGTGGCAGCATCATCAATACCAAGAACCTCCTTAACAATGTTATCAATAACCTTTTCAAGTACTGAAGGAGGTTCCATTATCATCTCATCAACCACTTCAGAATCAGTGGTCGAAGTAGCAATACCAGAGATAGTAAGAGGAGTAACAGATATATCAGTAGTAGCTACCTCCTCATTAACAGTAAAATCAGGGGAATCAGCAACCACATTGTCTCCAGTAGAGCCAGCAGCAGTAGAGGCAACAGTACTAATGTCAGCACTACCAGTAGGCAAATCAGTAGCACCAACACCAGTAGCAGAAGTAGAGAGCTCATTAGTAGAAACATTAACATCCTTTTCTTGCTCCCCCTCTGCCTGTTCATCTATCCTACTAAGAACTGAAACAAAAGAACATTTTATGTTAACAACTATAGAACCAAATAAATTTGACTCAACAATTGCATCTGTTGTTGGTCTCTGGGGACAGAATGGTGGTTTAGTCAGCCCTTTGATTGAGACAGAGTTAGGTGTCTGTAAGTACAGATGTGACTCTGCTGACTCATTGGCAACACATGTTGACCTAGATAGTGTAAGAGTTCTGGCTGGTAATGATGTAGGAGTGAGACTCTTATCATGATCCAAGTAACATATTGGCTGTGTAGTATCCTGGGCTGGTTCAACACGGTGAGGACCCAACTCAAGTTTGCTTTGGGGGTCAGTTATGTACTCTGCTGGTTGTACTGTCAGCAGAGGATATAGCATTAAGTTCAATTTAGAAAAATGTGGAAGTGTCTGGCTAGAAGAGTATGGGTTGCTACTCTTCTTAACACTAGTTTTAAAACTAGTCAGCTTGGGAGCCAAAGTTATACCTTTAACTCCACTTTCATTTTTCAAGTCAGCAGTTAAAATGTTTTCAATTAAGTTAGAATTTTCTGCTGTATGGTCTAGAAACGCACCAGGTTCCATAGCCACATCCTTTGTAGGAGCAGCAGTTGAGACTGGTACAATCTCCCCTGTGGTTTGCTTGGAGCCAGCCTTTGCACGTTTGGATTTGCCTGTTACCAAGAAATAGATAAGCAACGGATTCCAATACTACAATTGGGTAGTCAGTATATAAGACTAGGGCTGTTCTTTATTATCAGAGAGTACTAGATTCTAATACAACTACTGCTTTATCAGTATGTGAGACGGTGGCTGTTCTAGTTAAGGTAGCTGGCTGCTTCCTACGCGTAGCTGGCTTACGCTGAGGACCCTCCCCCTCAGCTGGTGCAGAACCAGAGGCAGTTAATTGGTTAGCGCAACCCCAAGCAGCAAGATACTCGAGCATGCCTGGTGTCAAACCAGTATATGGAGCAGCAGGTGCATCTTTTGACATACCCCCTTATTTTAGAGGCTGGTCGTATGATTGATCAGCAATCTGCTGGTAAGCTTCACCCAGCTCACTTTCAAAAACTAGGCTTAAGAACCTTGGAAAGGGGATTAAATGTGTTCTTTTAGGTGCTTGCACCATCTCCCTTAGCCTCAAATAAATTTCCCCGGTATAATCAATGTTCCTGTTGAACAACAAACCATGACCAATTTTAAGCTCAAAATCTGAGCACTGGTCAAAACTTTCAGATTTTTGGCTGATGCACTAGGTCAGCAGCCTAAAGAAGTTGTACCAAAGAGGTGGCATATGCTTCCTCAATGGTGTATGAGCAATTGGTTGAGTAAACCCAATGATTTCTAGCACCTCCCTTCTGAATACATTGCTGGTTGGTGAATTGACAAACGGTCCATCTGGTAAGTGAAGGGCACGATGGATGGCTTCAGTGGTGATAGAGCAAGTTAGGGTTTCGGTTACCATGCCACGAATACATGGAACATTCTGGGGAGTGGTGGCAGTGGTAGCAGTATACCAAAATCTTGCCAAGCAGGCAGCATAAAGGCGTAAAGGTACACCGATGATAGCCCTAGCCAGAAGGGATTGCTGGATGTAGTCAATTAGCGTTTCATAACCCATATTGACTTTTGATTTGGGAATCTAGAGTGAATGAGCAGCATTGCCTCTTGATAGGTGAATAGTTGTGTGATCAAGTGCATTATTAGCCCTAACAAGAGCTGGATGAAGATTGAATAGTGGTCCTTGATCAGGTTGTTGATCAGGTTATTGTGCCGATTGTTGCTGCTGTTGTTCCTCTGGCTGGTGTTCAACATGTGGTGATTGAGGTTGGTCTACCATTGATGAAATGTAAAGATGGAAATATGAAGTTGTGAAAGTTGGAAGATTTGAAGATTTTGAGAGAAAAGAGTATGTGATTTTGAATAATAAATAACCGAAGGTTATTATGGAAGATAAAACACTCTTTTAATCGTTATGATTGGATGAAAAAGTGCAGGAGAGAGAAAATGGCAACTGTCATCTGCAGGTGCGTGGGGCAGATGTGATAGACTGGCACACTTTCGAGGGGACACAGACTATTGACATGATGTATATACAGCTTGAACACTCATACCTCCCATTTAGCATTAAATGCAGCAGGTTTTAATTCAAAAATTGGTTTAAAGACCACAAAATAAGTTTTGTATTAAATACAAAATACTTTGTTACATTTAATATGTCATGAATTTAATTTAAATCATTGGGAGTAAATGAGTTTCAGATTTAAGGAATCATTTAATTTAGTGAGCTATTTATTATTTCATTTAAAAATATTTTGAGTAACCAAAGTATAAAAGACGTTGTTGTACTGAGTGTTTTACATGTAGGCAGTAAGTTAACAAATGTGACTTACTTGTTTGCCCTACATGTTGTAGAGCCAGCACACCAACAAAAATTGTCTTTTATTTAATGTTCAAGCATACCCAGCTCAGAGATGAGATAGTTAAAACGTTTCTCATCTAAGGGATTTGTGAATATATCTTCTAACTGCTGGTCTGTTGAAATAAAATGTAGCTCCACATCTCCTTTTTGAACATGATCCCTTATGAAATGATATCGAACGACAATGTGCTTTGTTCTTGAATGCATCACAGGATTTTTGGTGATAGCAATTGCACTTGTGTTGTCACAGTAGATTGGAGTCTTTGTAACCTGAACACCATAGTCTTTCAGCTGGCTTTGCATCCATAGTACTTGAGCAGTACAACTACCACCAGAAACGTATTCTGCCTCAGCAGTAGATGTGGACACAGTATTTTGCTTTTTGCTCGTCTGGCTGACTAGCCTACCACCCAGTAACTGGCAACCACCAGTAGTACTTTTCCTGTCTATTTTACACCCTGCAAAGTCAGCATCTGAATACCCAATTAGCTCAAAATCTTGGTCTTTGGGATACCAAAGACCACGTTTAGCAGTAGCTTTCAGATACCTAAATATCCTTTTTACTACTAGCAAGTGTGACTCTTTAGGATCAGCTTGATATCTGGCATAGAGACATGTGGAAAACATAATATCTGGTATGCTGGCTGTGAGATAAAGTAGGGATCCAATCATACCTCTATATTCAGTGATATTGACTGGTTCACCATTGGGATCAGCATCTATTTTAATAGATACTACCATTGGGGTCCCTATATCTTTTAAACATGTCTGACCAAATTTCGTTAACATATCTTTGATATATTTATCCTGACTTATAAAAATTCCATCATCAAGTTGTTTAATTTTCAATCCCAAAAAGTATTGCAAATCTCTTTGTAAGCTCATTTCATATGTCTCTGACATAAGTTTTGAAAAATCTTGACAATGTTTTTCATTTTTAGATCCATAAATAATATCATCCACATATATCTATACCAGCAAGAGATCACCATCTGTCTCTTTTGAGAACAGAGTGGTATCAATTGTTCCAACTTTAAAACCTATACCAATGAGATACACATGAAGTGTCTCATACCATGCTCTTGGAGCCTGTTTGAGGCCATAAAGAGATTTGTCTAGCTTGTAGACATGGTCTGGATATTTACTGCATACAAAACCAGGAGGCTGTTTGACATAAACTTCTTCTTGCAGCTTCCCATTTAGAAATGCAGATTTAACATCCATCTGGAATACCCTAAAGTTCATCTTAGCAACATATGCCAAGAATAATTTGATAGCTTCCATCCTAGCCAATGGAGCATATGTCTCTCCATAATACAATCCTTCTTCCTGTTTGAACCCTTGAGCTACTAACCTAGCTTTGTTTCTGATCACAATACCATCTTCATCCATCTTGTTCTTGAAAACCCACTTGGTACCAATGATCTTCTTAGTTTCATCATCAGGTTTAGGTACCAATGTCCAAATCGTATTCCTATCGAACTGGGAGATCTCTTCTTGCATAGCTCCTGCCCAGCTTGGATCTTTGATTGCTTCATCAGGACATGTAGGTTCAATGGTAGACACAAAATTTACATGCATACAAAAATTGCTGGTTGCATGCCTTCTTGTTTTAACACCACTAGCCAGATTACCAATAACTTGCTCAATTGGATGCCCTTTTGTCCATCTAGTGTTATGAACAGGTGAGCTTGTCATGGAACACAGAGCATCTTGATCATCAGCTGGTTCAAAGGTATGAGCAGCAGTTGGAGACAGCTGTTCATTATTAATGTAACCAGTACCAGCTTGTGATCCTTTAGAACCAGTAGACCTATGCTCAAGTTGTAGGACTTCAGTAGAGCCAGTAGGTCCACTTGGTTTAGACACAAATGGAACAGAGTGTTCCATCTCATCATCCGAGAACCCAGCAACATGGATTGGTGAGGGATTTGCAGCTGGTTCTTCTTCATCATCAAGAGCTTGCTGAGTAGGCTCTTCAAACAATAACTCTTCATCTTCTTGACTAAGAGATGAAAATGGGGCAGTCTCATCAAATGTAACATTAATTGATTCTTCAAAACAACCCCTTCTTTTATTGAAAACCCTATATGCCTTTGACATGTTGGAATATCCCAAGAATATACCTTCATCAGCCTTAGCATCAAACTTGCCTAGCTGATCCCTATTGTTTAGAATGAAACAGGGAGTGCCAAATACATGAAGAAATGAAATTGAGGGTCTTCTTCCTTTGGGAACTTCATAAGCAGTTTTCTGATGTCTTTTCACTATTAAATATCTATTCTGGGTAAAACATGCAGTGTTCACAGCTTCTGCCCAATATGAATTTTTCAGCCCAGACTCAGCTAACATAGATCTTACTGCTTTAATGAGAGTTCCGTTTCTTCTTTCTGCAACACCATTTTCTTGAGGTGTTCTCACAGCAGAATAGTTCTGTGACATACCTTTGTCAGCACAAAATTCTTCTAATGTAGCATTCCTGAATTCTGTACCATGATCACTTCTTAGCTGTTTCACCAGTTGCCCATTTAAAAGCTCCATTCTTTTGATAAAATTGATAATTTCATCAGCAGCTTTACTCTTTTGCTTCAAAAAGAATACCCAGGTGTATCTGAAATATTCATCAACAATAACTAGTGTATACTTCTTCCCACTACAGCTGGCCACATTAACAGGACTAAAAATATCTATATGAAGTAAATGAAATGGTTTCTCAACAGATGAGATTTGCTTTGAATTGAATGAGGCATGGTGACATTTTCCCTTTTCACAGCCAGTACACAATCTGTCCATTACATAAGACATGGTGAGTAGCCCAGACACCAAACTTCTACTGGATAATTTTTGAATATCTTTGAAGTTGAGATGTGAGAGTCTCTTGTGCCATAACCACTTCAGGTTGCCTGCTGCCTTTGAATAGAAACAAGTATCAGTTGTTGTGACTGCGGTGTTCATGTCAATTTGATACATGTTTTCATGACGTTTTGCAGTCAGCAGCAGCTTCCCTGTCTTATCAAAAATAGTGCCAATTTTCCATCTAAATTGGACTATCTTATTCTTACTTGTCAGTTGGCTTATGCTGAGTAAATTATGTTTGAGCCCAACCACATATGCAACATTTGAGAACGTGATATTCCCATTAGTCAAAGTACCAAAACCCTTTGTGTAACCCAACGAATTATCTCCATACGAAACAACTGGACCATCCTTTTCTTGATAGTCCATCAGCAAGGACTTACATCTGGTCATATTCCTCGAACAACCACTATAGAGATACCATATTTGCCTGTTTTGAATGCCCTGCACAGTAGCTAAGAGATTAGTTCTTTTTGAGAACCCATCCAAGGATGGGTTCTAGAAGGATCATCTTTGATGATCTCTTCCAGTCTGCTGGTTTGCTTGAAGAAGCAGCAGTAGATGAGGTTAGGGTAAAAGGACACCGGTTGGCTAAGTGAAACTTGCTGCCACATTTGTAGCATTTTCTCACATTTGGTATCGGGGACTGGTCATACACTGAGTAAATGGGTGCAGTAAGATCGGGTCGACTTTTGGTTACTGCCTGAATTAGCTGGTCAAGCTTGACTGTCATAATCTCAGTGATAGACAGCTCATCATTCAAGTCCACTTTTGCTTTTCCCTTAAGGGTAAATTTCTTCTTGGAACCAGTACCATAGTCATGACGTATTGCTTTGCCTTTATCACTTGACGAGCCAGCGTGGGAAGTTACTGGCTTGTCTACTGAAGCTGATGAGCTAGAAGAAGTTTTTCCTACTGCCTTGGACTTACCAGTATTACGTTTAACTGGCTTGTCTACAACTACTGGTTGACCAGTAAGTTTGTCATCAGCTGGCTCAGCACAATTGGAACTCGAACACGAAGGGGAATCAGTTGGTTTAATTTTTTTTAGATTATTTTTAGTGATTTCCCTTTTAATACGTCTTTCTTTTGGAGTCATGTAGTAGATGCTTGAGGGGTCAGTAGTCTCATCAATTGAGGTACTGGCTTCTCTTGCTCTAACTTCATCCTCCAAAATCTCTTTCATGGCAAGTGGTGGGGACACAGCAGGTCTAACAAACTTATTTGTCAAGACCTTTTTACCCTTAACTATCTTGGTAAAAGTATTTGGCAAGACAGCTTCAGGATCAGTTTCAAGAATTGGGTCCATGAAAGTAACTTCTGCAATAGCAGCAGCAGCATAGTCACCAGCAAAGAAAGCATCAACTTGGGCAGGCACCTGCTCGTTAACACACTTTGCTGTGCGTTGAGCAGATGTACACCATGAAGTGACAACCTTTTTAAGATTATCCAGCTGGTTCTTGAATTCTGCTGCCTCAACATGAAGAGACCTTAAAGCAAAGTTTTGTTTTTCAAGTTAGGAAATATCATCTTTCAAGATTTTAATTTCATCATTTTTGCTTTTAAGTTTCTCATTTAAAGATGTGTTGTCAGTTTTCAAAACTTCTTCACGTTTGCTGCCTCTACATAAGTCACCTCTTAGGTAGTCAAACATTTCGGCTTTTTCATCGTCACTATAAGTTCAAAAATTATCAACCTTATACATCAATTAAGTTTTCCATTGAGGTGAATCTCTTTTCTGATCAGCTTCCCTCATATCAGCCAAAAACTTACTACCACTATCATCCTCATCAGACTCCTTGACCTCCTTGGCCATTAAACACATCTTTTTATCTGGAGCATAACCAGCACCATCGTCATCAGTATCACTATCAGAGGAAGATGATGAGCTGGCTTCATCCCAATCATGATGCTCAGCGACTAGAACCTTTTCTGGCTTTTTAACCTTCTTATCAGTCATAGCACTTTCCTTCATCTGAGCTTTCATGGCTTTGTACTTGTTCTTGTACTTGTCACCTTTTAAGAAAGAGTTAGCATGTGAAGTTGAAGGTTTCCTGGACATGCATTCAGCAGCAAAATGTCCAACCTTCCCACAATTATAACACTCAAATTTAGGACCCTTGACTGACTTGCTGCTATACCTAGCACTCGGTTTCTTACTCCCTTTGTATGACTTGCTGGTTGTATTACGATTGAACCTTTTGAACTGCCTAGCCAGCAAAGCCATACCTTCAGTAAACCCTTCTGCATCACTTTCATCATCACTGCTTTCTTCAGACCCAGTACCACTATCCACATCACTCTCAACTATCTCTTCTTCTTCCAATAACTTTTGAACTAGTAAAGCCTTTTGAGCTTTCTTTTTAGCAGCAGCAATAAGAGCAGTATCATCTGTCTTAGAAGATTTTGAAGTGGTGGGGGCAGACCTAAAGTTTTCTTTCAAGTTAAGTTCAAATTTAGCCTCTGCCTTCTCATGGTTCCAAAGTGAACTGTAGAGAAAAGACATGTTAAAGTTCTTTAGGGTCTGAATGGTTCTTAACGGGTCAGTAACAGATTTCCATTTAGTAGGCAGTGAATCTATGAATTTGTTTACTTGGTCAAATTCAGTATAGGTGACATTCAAAGTGATCAGGTCAGCAATCAAGGAGTTAAACCTAATGAAGGTTTGCTTAAGGGTTTCATTCTTGTAGGCAAAGAACATTTCATATTCTCTTTTTAAAGCAATCATTCTGTTCTGCCTTACTTCTCCCATACCCTCATAGGTAACATCTAGATAGTCCAACATAAGCTTGGCATTTTCTTTTCCCTTAATCAGTTTGAACAGTGGGTTAGGCAAAGTTATAGCTAACAAGGTTATGATTTTAGGGTCAAGTCCAACACGACGTTTATCCTCAGCATCCCATCTAGAAGGGGTGAGAATAACCTCTCTACCAGGAACAGCAGGAGTGTCAGCTATAGCTGGAGCACTACCAATAGTTTCAGTGGGAACAAATGGACCATCTGTGGCAATACCAGGCATGAGTGGGTCAATAGACTCAAGGTGAAGCATGAATCTTGCCTTCCAAGTTTCATACTCATCTTCATCAAATTTGGGTGGTCTATTGGATGAGCCATTTTCAAGGTAAGCTGTATTTGAATATGCAGCCATGAGAGAATTCAGATCCAAGATATTAATTATCAAGACTGAAGCTCTGATACCAGTTGTTGGTCCCTTAATGACAATAGGAGTATTGTAGAGGGGGTGAATACAATTTCTTTTAATTAACTTAACAGTTAAACATGATTAGTATTCAAACATGAAGATTAAATAGAGTCATAGGTAATTTTCAACGATTATTCTTTATTGATTGAATCACAAAGAATCACAACTATCCTTGGCGGAATGATAGTTGGTTGATACAGATTACCTAGATTATAGCTAAGAGATAAACTAAAAGCTATCACGTTTTTGACTCTAGAAAAATAAACCCACACTACTAGTTGTTACAATAGTGGATACAACAATTTATAGTAGTCCTATTAACCGTGTAATTATTCTATTGTCCACTGGTACATAGGATGTTTGTACTTGTGGGGACAACTGCATCAGAGAGCATGCTCTCCTCTTTCCTCTTTGGTAGCTATTTGCAGGAACACCCCAATTTGGTTTGGCACCACTATTTGATTAAACAAATAGAATGTTGTGTTCCCTAGGTGTTGACAAAGTATAACCCATGTCTGCACATGCGTTAAACTTCTGCATTCCCACGTGGTCTTGTAAGGTCACTTGTCAGCCGCCAACGCGTGTCCTTTTCTGTTCAACTTTGTCTTTGACGATGTAGACCACTCAGGAAACTACTATGCTTATAATGGAGCATAGCTGTCTTGTGTAGTAAGCTGCATTCCAGCTGTGCTGGTTCTTTATTGCTGAGTTACTTGATATTCTTGAATTGCTGAGTACACATCCTGTGCTGATTAAAGAACACTGTCTACCTTGTGCTGGTAGACTGAGCAACAAACTAAACACTTGACACAGCAATATCTGCTGTCTATACATAAACAAACTTGTGCTAACTGCACATAACATTTTAGTGCAAATAAATTACAGTTTTGTTATAATTAAATCCTTAATTATTTTGGGGACTCAACAATAAGATCTAGGGAAAATAATTTTACTGATTAATAATATGTTTTTATATTTTATTTAATTAAAACAGTTTCTTTAATATATATATATATTTATAAAAAATAGGAAAAAGGCTAATTAAGCTATATAAATATTTTTCCAGTAAAGTATGATATTTAAGTTAATTATTTAGGTCAGAATATAATTTATAAAAATTAAATACGAATTATGTGTTATTTAATTATGGAAACTAGGAGAAATTTGTAATACAAATATATACAGTAAATAAAAAATAATAAATAATTTTTCTGAGTTCTTAAACTTTGTCTAAGTCTGAGAAAAATATAAAAATTTATTTATGGGTTGATTTAATAATTATTGTTTAATTAAACTCTTTTATTATGTAAATAGAGTGTAAACAAGGAGATAATTATAAAAATAAAGAAATCTTTTATTTAATATTTTTCTACAGGTTTATTAACTGTAAGAAACTTATAAAAACTTTAAAAATAATTATTTATATTTATTTAGTATTTTATGTAGAATTAAACTTGTTTTGTAGTTAAATTAAGAATGGAAACAAATATAAATACAAAATTTTAATAAAAATACTTTCTTAAATTTTTCTAATGATTTTTATAATTAACTAAGACTATAAAAATTATGTATATTATTATTAGGTATTTAATTAATTATTTAAGTATCTATGGATAATATTGAGTTAATAAAGTACTATATTATTAAGTATCTTGTAAATTAAGTAAGAAATAATATAATATATATATATATATATATATATATATATATATATATATATATATATATATATATATATATATATATATATATATATATATATATATATATATATAGTATGAGATAATAATTAGTATATTGTAGATATTAATTAATTTAAGTTAAGATAGAAATTATAGCTTGAGTAATAATACATATATAATTATTAAACTATAATTAGTTAAATAATACAAATAGTAAATATATAATTAACTTAGCTATATAATAAAAGATTATACACCTATAATATGTGAAAGTTATAATTAAGATAACGTGCACTATATACGAACCTCACCGCTACATATGGTTTAGGGTGGTCCTTGTTGCCTTATGGGAACCGCTTGTGGATTTTGAATGCCATGACATAGATTCTGGTCAAGAATCCTGGGCACCCAGTAACAACTGACTATCAGAGTGACTTGTATGATAGCAACGAGATTTGGGTAAAGGTGTACAACGTCTTGTTATAGATTATAACCCGAACTTTCTATAATTAGAAAGTTACTATAAGTGAAAACTTTTCATAAATGGTAACTTTCCGAAAATGGAAATTATTTTAGAAAACCATCGTTATTAGTATAATTATTATACTTAAGTCTTTTAGGCTATATCTTTGATCGTACATTCTATCTCTAGGTTGAGATTTCGATCACGTTTTTCCGTTCAATTCATTTCTCTTGTGGAATAACTCTTCTGTGCTACTAAGGAGAACTTCATAGCCCCGCTTTTTACATATTTTAATGTATTTTATAAATCTCGGGGTGAGACACATGCTTGCTTTTAAATGATTTACAATTTAGAAACAAGTGCCTAAACTTTTTGATATGCAACTTCGTGAGATTATTGTTAACTTGTATTCTTACAAGCAAATCCCCGCCATAATATCGTTAATTGCTGGAATTAAAATGTTGCAAGCTTAATTATTGTGAGTAGTCCTATTGAGAGTGACGTCTCTACCCATTGACCGATCGTCAAGAGGGTACATAATAATGATTACCGACACCCGTACAGTGTCAGGGGTTAATGTTTAGCTAGATATTATAACTCATGGCATATTGAATATTTTGATATTTTGAACTAAATCTTGTGGTCTAAAACTTATTGATTATTAAACCTATGATGTTCACTCAACCATGGTGTTGACATTTTAAGCATGTTTGTCTCAGGTGAAGAATAGCTTATGTGCTGCCCTATGTTGCTTGCCTGCTGTTGCATCGAAGTTTGCATTTATTATATCTGATTATTTGTTAAACATTAATTACTTTTGGGTTTACCATGTAAAACAATTCGTTTTTCGCTGCAATTAAATTACTAATTTTATTAAACATCTCATTTAGAGTCGTTCTCATTTATATAACTGTGTGATGATATTGGAAAAGTCATATTTACCCTCGGCCCTATTTGGGGGGTATGACAGATTGGTATAAGAGCGCGGTTTGTTATAGAGAACCAGGACTGCATTTATGTATGCCTTATGTATTAGTTAGGGTGCCTTAGCAATCTATAGGACTATGACCTTTCCTGACTTAAGATTTTAGTGTCTTTCCTTATTATTTCCTTTCGTGCTCTTACGCCTACGTTAGAAACATTCTGAATTCTTTCTTACCTTTCTTTTAGGATGTCGAGCCACAACCCGATAGTTATTTATGACTCCGAAGAATCTGATATGGAGATATCCATTCACACTCCAGCTTATGGACCCGTTTCTCCACCAACATCTCAGATTTATTGACCGTCTACTCCACCCGCATCTCTGGTCTACACACCTGCCACTCCACCACACTCATCGGTAAAGGAAGAACCTCAAAATGAATATGATGGGGATGATGAGGGTGATGATGAAGAAATTGAAGAACACATTGAAGGTGAGGATGATTCTGAGGAGGAACTCGAGGAAGAGTCCGAACCCGAATAAGAGGATGTGGTTTGGGAACCAGCTAATGAGGAGGCTGATCCGGCTTACAATGGTCTTGGAATTATCTGCAGTTTAGAAGATGATTCCGAGGAGGAAGTTGACCCTCCTGTTACTAAGACTCCCTCACCTAAGAGGAAGGATCCGGAGACTCCCGCTACTGATAATGCTAGTACATCTAAGAAGTCAAAGACTTCCGAGTTTGTCTACTCCGAGTATGATCATGCTCTAGTTCGATGTGATATCATAAACCTACAGAGTCGCACTGTAACTTTGAGAGATACATTCCACGAGTGTTTGGCTCAGATGGAGAAGCGCATGGACTATTCAAAAAGCAATGTAAAAAGGGTCTACGACAAGTTCTCCGTGATGTTTGCTAGGCAAGAGATAGAGCTCAACCGCCAGCATATTGTACTGGTGGAAATAGAGAATTTTGTAATTTACTTCAAAGGGTACATTAAGGATCATTTCAAGCCCCCGTCGCCTAAGAAGGATTAGATCTGAGGATTCTCATTTATTTCCATTTTCGTTGTTTATGTAAAGACATATGCCTAAGTTACCTTGGTTTCTTTGATTCTTGTAAAACTAGTGATTTTATGATTTAATTTAAGTATTTGATTACATCTTGTTATTCCTACCATTTATCATACCTCATTCGTATCTGTTTGGATATATCTGTTGTAACATCCCGCATTTTTTCGTTAAATTTATTTTAACGCCGTCTTTTTTTTAAAATAATACCTTTCGTTATTTAAATTCGTAGTCTCCGTTGGCTAACGTTCATAATATTCCCATTATTTAATTATAACATCACTCGTTTACTCGAGCGTTTTTAAAATATTCGTTTGGTTAATTCCCGCACCCGCTTTCAAACTTGAGGGACCAAAGTTGCAAAGGGGCCAAACTAGTTGACTAGGTCAACTAGTCAAACCCCACTCTCCACCATTCATTCACTCCATCCTCCACCTCCCCATTTTCTCTCTACTTCCATTTTATGAACTCAAACACCCAACTCACAAAATCATCATCTAAATTCGAATCAAGAAGCAAACATCAAAACAAATTACATTTTCGTGATCCTCTCTTCATCCTCTACATTTTGGTACCAATTTCATCTCGTTTGGTTAACATTTTTAAGACACTATATTTCTCTAAATTCATTTTATATACTTGAAATGGTGTTAGTTAGTGTCTATGGCTCGTGTATAACTTGAATATATGTTTTGTTTGCTCGATTCGTTGTTTTGAGTAACTAGTTTGAACATTTGAATTGGGTGTGCTTAATCTTTGATTTTAGATGATTAAATGTTGTTTAAATGTTAAGTTCATGTATTAAAAGTGTTACTAGTATCACTACCTTCGTTTTGATGCGTAGGTTGAGTAAGAATAACTTCAAACACATGATTATTGATTTTTGTGAATTTTAGTTAGGGTTTGATAGACTTAAAACGAACTTTTGATGTTTGAATGCCATGAAATGTTATTAGTAAGTGTTTATTTGTAATGTATGTTTCATTACCTTCAAAACGGCATATCATATGTGTGAATTGGATTCCCGAGTCAAGAAATGCATTTTGTAAACTTGAAACGATGATTTTGAACATTTAATGATCACTTGACGAGATTTCGGTTATTGTAAATGATGTTTTTACTTGATTAAAAATGTTTAGTTGTATTCCTTGTCAAAATACCTTTCCAACGATATAAGATACTTGTTTTGGATGTTTACGGTTTATGATTTATGTGTATTTGAAGTTGGATTCGTGCTTGAGTGTGAAAACTGCCAGACTTGCTGATCAGTTAAATGGAGCGGCGCGCCAAATATGGAGCGGCGCGCCATTTGGGTCTGTCCTAACTACTTTTTGTTTTTCACGTTTTCACCCCCGCTTACTCGTAACTCCGATTAACATGAAACTTGGCAAACATGTTTATATATACTTTTAAATCATGGGAAAATTGTCGGATACCCGACCCGACCCCGTTGACTTTGACTTTGACTTTGACTAAGTTTGACTTTTAGTCAAACTTAACCAAACACTTATGCAATCATTTTAATCGTATTTTATACTTAATTCTTGCATGGAACTTGACAACGTGATTCACATGCTATACTAATCGAGTCGTAACGAGCCATAGGACTAATTAAACACATTTCGCCTGACCTTATGTCATAACCGGTTAATTGAGACAACTTACTTGTTTAGGTCAAGGCTAAGCAACTATCATGCACACGTTTAGCTTGTGAAGTACTTTTATACTCGTGCACTCGAGGTGAGATCATAGTCCCATCTTTCAACAACTTTTATGCTTTAAACTATGGGATGAGAAACATATACGTATCATACTTTTACACTTTGAACACAAGTACGAAAATGAACATTCCACGTACGGGTTTGAACAAAAAGCCTCAATTCAATTATCATTAGTTACACTTGCAGGGTGTAAACGAGAACTTATATTATGTGATCACATGGGCTTGACGAGCCTCATTCGGACGGTTCGCTACCTTTAGCGGATGAAATATATTTTCGAGTATAGTGTATGTTCTAACACTATGTAACAGGGTACAAAACAGTTAAGTTTGATAATTGGGTGCCCTCGATACAAACAACAACTTTGGAATGCAAATGATTTTGATAATCATCTTATATTAAATCTTGTGGTTCAAATACAACGTTTACTAAAACAACTATGATTTCACCAACGTTTTTCGTTGACAGTTTTCTATATGTTTTTCAGGTTCATACTTGCATATTTGATACATGCTTCCGCGTACACTCATATTTGCTTGGAGTCAAGCATGCATGCCTACACTCTGATTTCTTGTTTGGGGTCAAGCATACATACATACATACGCTAGTGATAGCACCTTTGGATTCAAACTTTTGTTTACATACTTACGCTATTTATAGCAACCGTGATTTCCAACTTATATTATGTCACAAGTTTATTTCATTTATACATTATACTTTTGTAAACTTAAACTTGTTGTCGAACCGTTTGGTAAACTAGCTTTGCAAGTCTTGTACTTTTCAAATGAATGCGACATAATTTTGGTCAAACGAGTCTCATATAGGGACTACGACCACGTAACGGGACCTAAGTTAGCGGCACCGTCAATGACGATTTTGTCGGCTCGCTACAGATGGTATCAGAGCATTGGTTATAGGGATCTAGGACATGCATTAGTGTGTCTGACAGAGTCGTTAGGACGCATTAGTGAATCTAGACTACAACCGGATAGTTAGCCATTGCATTCTGACATACATTTTGTAGTGACCCGAACTTTTCCATGTTTATATATATATTAAATGAAATTGTTATTTACATGATTAAGTGTTTCCTACATGTTAAGCAATCAAACTTGTTAAGACTTGATTAATTGAAATAGGTTTCATATAGACAATTGACCACCCAAGTTGACCGGTGATTCACGAACGTTAAAACTTGTAAAAACTATACGATGACATATATATGGTTATATATATAGTTAACATGATTTTATTATAAGTATGTATCTCATTAGGTATTTTAACAATGAGTTATATACATAAAAATGAGACTATTAATTTAAGAAACTCGAAAACGATATATATAACGATTATCGTTATAACAACGTCTTACTAGGTACATATGAATCATATTAAGATATTGATACACTTGGTTAATTATGTTAAATGATAAGTAAATATATTATTAAGTGTATTAACAATGAAATACATATGTAAAAATAAGACTACTAACTTAATGATTTCAAAACGAGACATATATGTAACGATTATCGTTGTAACGACATTTAACTGTATATATATCATACTAAGATATATTATATATCATAATATCATGATAATATAACAATTTAACATCTCATTTGTTATAATAAACAATGGGTTAACAACATTCAACAAGATCGTTAACCTAAAGGTTTCAAAACAACATTTACATGTAACGACTAACGATGACTTAACGACTCAGTTAAAATGTATATACATGTAGTGTTTTAATATGTATTCATACACTTTTGAAAGACTTCAAGACACTTATTAAAATACTTCTACTTAACAAAAATGCTTACAATTACATCCTCGTTCAGTTTCATCAACAATTCTACTCGTATGCACCCGTATTCGTACTCGTACAATACACAGCTTTTAGATGTATGTACTATTGGTATATACACTCCAATGATCAGCTCTTAGCAGCCCATGTGAGTCACCTAACACATGTGGGAACCATCATTTGGCAACTAGCATAAAATATCTCATAAAATTACAAAAATATGAGTAATCATTCATGACTTATTTACATGAAAACAAAATTACATATCCTTTATATCTAATCCATACACCAACGACCAAAAACACATACAAACACTTTGATTCTTCAATTTTCTTCATCTAATTGATCTCTCTCAAGTTCTATCTTCAAGTTCTAAGTGTTCTTCATAAATTCCAAAAGTTCTAGTTTCATAAAATCAAGAATACTTCCAAGATTGCAAGTTTACTTCCAAGTTTTCTAAATCCATTCCAAGTAATCATCCAAGATCAAGAAACCTTTGTTACTTACAGTAGGTTATCTTTCTAATACAAGGTAATAATCATATTCAAACTTTAATTCAATTTCTATAACTATAACAATCTTATTTCGAGTGGAAATCTTACTTGAAATTGTTTTCGTGTCATGATTCTGCTTCAAGAACTTTCAAGCCATCCAAGGATCCTTTGAAGCTAGATCTATTTTTTTCATTTTCAGTAGGTTTATCCAAGGAACTTGAGGTAGTAATGATGTTCATAACATCATCCGATTCATACATATAAAGCTATCTTATTCGAAGGTTTAAACTTGTAATCACTAGAACATAGTTTAGTTAATTCTAAACTTGTTCGCAAATAAAAGTTAATCCTTCTAACTTGACTTTTAAAATCAACTAAACACATGTTCTATATCTATATGATATGCTAACTTAATGATTTAAAACCTGGAAACACGAAAAACACCGTAAAACCGGATTTACGCCGTCGTAGTAACACCGCGGGTTGTTTTGGGTTAGTTAATTAAAAACTATGATAAACTTTGATTTAAAAGTTGTTATTCTGGGAAAATAATTTTTATTATGAACATGAAACTATATCCAAAAATTATGGTTAAACTCAAAGTGGAAATATGTTTTCTAAAATGGTCATCTAGACATCGTTCTTTCGACTGAAATGACTACCTTTACAAAAACGACTTGTAACTTATTTTTCCGACTATAAACCTATACTTTTTCTGTTTATTTTCATAAAATAGAGTTCAATATGAAACCATAGCAATTTGATTCACTCAAAACGGATTTAAAATGAAGAAGTTATGGGTAAAACAAGATTGGATAATTTTTCTCATTTAGCTACGTGAAAATTGGTAACAAATCTATTCCAACCATAACTTAATCAACTTGTATTGTATATTATATAATCTTGAGATACCATAGATACGTATACAATGTTTCGACCTATCATGTCGACACATCTATATATATTTCGGAACAACCATAGACACTCTATATGTGAATGTTGGAGTTAGCTATACAGGGTTGAGGTTGATTCCAAAATATTTATAGTTTGAGTTGTGATCAATACTGAGATACGTATACACTGGGTCGTGGATTGATTCAAGATAATATTTATCGATTTATTTCTGTACATCTAACTGTGGACAACTAGTTGTAGGTTACTAACGAGGACAGCTGACTTAATAAACTTAAAACATCAAAATATATTAAAAGTTTTGTAAATATATTTTGAACATACTTTGATATATATGTATATATTGTTATAGGTTCATGAATCAACCAGTGGCCAAGTCTTACTTTCCGACGAAGTAAAAATCTGTGAAAGTGAGTTATAATCCCACTTTTAAAATCTAATATTTTTGGGATGAGAATACATGCAGGTTTTATAAATGATTTACAAAATAGACACAAGTACGTGAAACTACATTCTATGGTTGAATTATCGAAATCGAATATGCCCCTTTTTATTAAGTCTGGTAATCTAAGAATTAGGGAACAGACACCCTAATTGACGCGAATCCTAAAGATATATCTATTGGGCCTAACAAACCCCATCCAAAGTACCAGATGCTTTAGTACTTTGAAATTTATATCATATCCGAAGGGTGTCCCGGAATGATGGAGATATTCTTATATATGCATCTTGTTAATTTCGGTTACCAGGTGTTCACCATATGAATGATTTTTATCTCTATGTATGGGATGTGTATTGAAATATGAAATCTTGTGGTCTATTGTTACGATTTGATATATATAGGTTAAACCTAAAACTCACCAACATTTTTGTTGACGTTTAAAGCATGTTTATTCTCAGGTGAATACTAAGAGCTTCCGCTGTTGCATACTAAAATAAGGACAAGATTTGGAGTCCATGTTTGTATGATATTGTGTAAAAACTGCATTCAAGAAACTGATTTCGATGTAACATATTTGTATTGTAAACCAATATGTAATGGTCGTGTGTAAACAGGATATTTTAGATTATCATTATTTGATAATCTACGTAAAGATTTTTAAACCTTTATTTATGAAATAAAGGTTATGGTTTGTTTTAAAAATGAATGCAGTCTTTGAAAAACGTCTCATATAGAGGTCAAAACCTCGCAACGAAATCAATTAATATGGAACATTTTTAATCAATAAGAACGGGACATTTCAGTTGGTATCCGAGCGTTGGTCTTAGAGAACCAGAAATTTGCATTAGTGTGTCTTATCGAGTTTGTTAGGATGCATTAGTGAGTCTGGACTTCGACCGTGTTTTCTTTAAAAATGATTGCTTAACATTTTTGTTGGAAACTATATATTATTAACATGTATATATTATGTGATATATTAATCTCTTAACATGTTTGATATTGTGTGATAGATGTCTACCTCTAGCACAAATCCCATTGACTCACCTAATAATAACGAAGAGTCGAATATATATTGGACTGATTCACAAGTTCCCGAAGAAGAACCGGAAGGAGAATCAGAACCGGAAGAGGAGGAACCGGAGGAGGAAATAGAACCGGTGGGGGAAATAATAAAACGGTTAAGTAAAAGAAAATTCTCAACCAACTGACCGAAGTTAATTATGGTCAATGGTGTTTCCGCCAAGGAAGCAAAATATTGGGAGGATTACCAATTCTCCGATGAATCGGATTCCGACGAGAATTCGGATGATGTTATAGAAATTACCCCAACTGAATTTAAAAAGGCAAAAGAAAATAATAAGGGAAAGGGCATAAAAATAGAGAAATCTAATTCCAACCCCGATGAACTTTATATGTATCGTCAACCCCCGAAGCCCTTAAGTTGTAACAATGACCCGGGAACCTCTAAACCACCAGGTTTTTCTAAACCGTTGTGGAGAACGACAGCTCGTATTAGGGGAACATCATATATCCCTAGGAACTTGGCAAAATGAACCAAAACTGAAGAAGAAGAAGAAACGAGCGAGTCGGAATAAGATAGTTGTATTCGTGTGGTGTAATACATGTAATATAGTGTGCTTATGCTTTATGATATATGTAAAAATTGCTTGTATTAATAAGTATTTTTTTTATGAATCTAACTCTTGTCTATTTTACAGTATAAAAACACAAAATGGATAGACAACCCAATATTTTAAGAGACCTACCCGGAGATATGATTGATGAAATCTTGTCTAGAGTCGGTCAGAATTCTTCGGCACAACTATTTACGGCGAAATCAGTTTGTAAGACATTCGAAGAACGTTCCAAGAATGTCTTGGTTTATAAGAGACTTTCATTTGAAAGATGGGGGATATCACATTGGGAAACCCATAAGTTATGATGTGTTTACTTTGACGCATATATTGCGGGGAACCCAAATGCTATTTTACGCAACGGGTTAAGAAATTATTTTGACTCAATGTATCCGAATATAGGACTTCATGATTTAGAAAAAGCGGCTAACATGCAACATAAAGAAGCATGCTATGCTTACGGGTTAGTAATGTTCGCTTCTCACCAAAGTGAGAAAAAGAACATCGGGCTACAACTATTAAACAAAACGTTCCCACAAGTGACGGAGTCGGCAATTGGGGTAAGAAATGAGGTTTTTAGGTTATTACGAGACCGTTGGTCATTACGTAACCCTCGTCCCTTTGACGACGTTACAACACACTGTCTTATCAACGGCCATAACGGTTATGTTCCACAAGACCAAGGATGGGAAGTAGTCCTAGTAAAACCAGAATGCATGACTTGTTTCTGGATGTATGAATTACGTGTCTTTATTGCCTTTGCTGAACGACTTGTGTACTAGCTAGAATTATCTTCACAACTATCTTGTATCAAAGTTATTGTGTGCTATATTTCATGCTTTATGTAAAATAAGCGGTATTGTAAGTTTGTAAAATATTGTACAAAATTTGAACGCGAAATATTATTATAATCAGTTTTTCATATAGAATTGTAGTAGTTGAATTGTATATTAGCTACTAAGTATGAACTTAACGGGTAGGTACTACCCGAATTTAAACTTATAAAACGCTAATATGAAGAAAAAGCTTTTATAAATGAGTTCATATTATGCTACGAAATACTATTAACTACTCTTAATATTCTGTATGATTAACTTGTCCCATTTGACTATTTTGAAGGAAATGGCACTGACTACTCGACACACCGTGAATATGAATGAAGAGGAATTCCGTACTTTTCTAGCATCAAACATAGCCGCAGTACAGGTTGCGCTACATACCAACAATAACCTTGGATCTAGCAGTACAGGAAATCATGTAGGATGCACGTACAAAGAATTCACTGCCTGCAAACCTTTGGAATTTGATGGAACCGAAGGACCGATCGGATTGAAACGGTGGACCGAGAAGGTCGAATCGGTGTTTGCCATAATTAAGTGTACTGAAGAGGACAAAGTGAAGTACGCTACGCATACCTTCACAGGTTCTGCGTTAACATGGTGGAATACCTATCTAGAGCAAGTGGGACAAGATGATGCGTACGCACTACCGTGGTCAGCATTCAAGCACTTGATGAACGAGAAGTACCGTCCCAGAACTGAGGTCAATAAGCTCAAGACAGAACTTAGAGGGTTACGAACCCAAGGATTTGATATTACCACATACGAAAGACGATTCACAGAATTGTGCCTATTGTGTCCGGGAGCGTTCGAAGATGAGGAAGAGAAGATCGACGCATTTGTGAAAGGATTACCGGAAAGAATCCAAGAAGATATAAGTTCACACAAGCCCGCCTCTATACAACAGGCATGTAGAATGGCTCACAAACTAGTGAACCAGATTGAGGAAAGAATTAAAGAACAGACGGCTGAAGAGGCCAATGTGAAGCAAGTCAAAAGAAAGTGGGAGGAAAACGGTGATAAGAATCACCAATACAACAACAACAGCAATTACAATAATAATCGCAACAATTATCCCAACAATCGCAACATCAATCGCAACTACAACAAACGGCCCAACAACGACAACAACAACAACAACAACAACAGTAACTACAACAATCATCCCAACAACAATAACAACCGCAACAACAATAACAATCAGAAGCAGCTATGCCAAAGGTGTGAAAAGTATCACTCGGGGTTCTGCACCAAATTTTGTAACAAGTGTAAAAGAAATGGTCATAGCGCGGTGAAGTGTGAGGTCTACGGACCAGGAGTTAACAAAACGAAAGGAAAAAATGGTGTCGGAACGAGTAATGGCGGAGCAAGTAGTGTCGGAGCAAGTTATGCCAATGTAGTTTGTTATAAATGTGGAAAACCGGGCCACATTATTAGAAATTGCCCGAACCAGGAGAACACGAATGGACAAGGCCGCGGAAGAGTTTTCAATATTAATGCGGCAGAGGCACAGGAAGACCCGGAGCTTGTTACGGGTACGTTTCTTATTGACAATAAATCTGCTTACGTTTTATTTGATTCGGGTGCGGATAGAAGATATATGAGTAGAGATTTTTGTGCTAAATTAAGTTGTCCATTGACGCCGTTGGATAGTAAATTTTTACTCGAATTAGCAAACGGTAAATTAATTTCAGCAGATAATATATGCCGGAATCGAGAAATTAAACTGGGTAGCGAAATATTTAAGATTGATTTGATACCAGTAGAGTTAGGGAGTTTTGATGTAATAGTTGGCATGGACTGGCTGAAGAAGGTGAAAGCAGAGATCGTATGTTATAAAAATGCAATTCGCATTGTACAAGAAGAAGGAGAACCCTTAATGGTGTACGGAGAAAAGGGCAACATGAAGCTACATCTTATTAGTAATTTGAAGGCACAAAAACTAATAAGAAAAGGTTGCTATGCTATTCTAGCACACGTCGAGAAAGTACAAACTGAAGAAAAGAGCATCAATGATGTTCCCGTCGCAAAAGAATTTTCCGATGTATTTCCAAAAGAATTACCGGGACTACCTCCACATCGATCTGTTGAATTTCAAATAGATCTTGTACTAAGAGCTGCACCAATAACTCGTGCTCCTTATAGACTCGCACCCAGCGAGATGAAAGAACTGCAAAGCCAAATGCAAGAACTATTAGAACGTGGTTACATTCGACCAAGCACATCACCATGGGGAGCTCCTGTTTTGTTTGTCAAGAAGAAGGATGGTACATTTAGGTTGTGTATTGAGTACAGAGAGTTGAACAAACTTACCATCAAAAACCGTTATCCACTGCCGAGAATTGACGACTTATTTGATCAACTACAAGGCTCGTCGGTTTATTCGAAGATCGATTTATGTTCTGGATATCATCAAATGCGAGTAAAGGAGGATAATATTCCAAAAACTGCTTTTAGGACGCGTTATGGTCATTACGAGTTTATGGTTATGCCGTTTGGATTGACTAATGCTCCAGCTGTGTTCATGGACCTTATGAACCGAGTGTGTAGCCCATATCTTGACAAGTTTGTCATTGTTTTCATCGATGACATACTTATTTACTCAAAGAATGATCAAGAGCACGAAGAACATTTGAGAAAAGTGCTAGAAGTATTGAGGAAAGATAAACTGTACGCTAAGTTTTCAAAGTGTGCATTTTGGTTGGAAGAAGTTCAATTCCTCGGTCACATAGTGAACAAAGAAGGTATCTGTAGTGACCCGAACTTTTCCATGCTTACATATATTAATTGAGATTGATATTTACATGATTAAATGTTTCCAACATGTTAAGCAATCAAACTTGTTAAGACTTGATTAATTGAAATATGTTTCATATAGACAATTGACCACCCAAGTTGACCGGCGATTCACGAACGTTAAAACTTGTAAAAACGACATGACGATATATATATGGATATACATATGGTTAACATGAGATTATGATAAGTAAGTATCTCCATAAGTATATTAACAATGAGTTATATACATATAAACAAGACTACTAACTTAAGGATTTCGAAACGAGACATATATGTAATGATTATCGTTGTAACGACATTTAAATGTATATATATCATATTAAGATATATTAATATATCATAATATCATGATAATATAATAATTTAACATCTCATTAGATATAATAAACAATGGGTTAACAACATTAATTGAGATCGTTAACTTAAAGGTTTCAAAACAACACTTACATGTAACGACTAACGATGACTTAACGACTCAGTTAAAATGTATATACATGTAGTGTATTTAGATGTATTAAAATACTTTTGGAAGACTTCAAGACATATATCAAAACACTCATACTTAACGAAAATGGTTACAGTTACTTTCCCATTCTTTTCTTTCATCAAGAATTCTAGTCGTATTCTTACCCGTATTATACACAGCTTCAAAACGTACTTACTATGGGTATATACCAATAGGAACTAGCATGGGATTCCACTCTGGATTATGTCATGTATGACTAATCAATTTTAACTTCTACCATGAGCTAGTCAACTAACTAGAACTCCTTTTAACCCCACTCACCACTCACCAATTACCACTCATCATTCACTCCATTTCACTTCCAATTCTCTTTCTAATTCTCTCTCAACACACCCACACTATTATGAACGTATTTTTCCAGTAGTTAATCATCATCTTCATCAGAAATCACTTCAAGAATTAAGCTATAATCATCATAGGAAGAACACTTCAAGAACACTTCAAAAATCCCTTCAAGTTTACTAATTTACTTCCAAGCTTTCTAATCCATTCCAAGTAATCATCTAAGATCAAGAAACCTTTGTTATATACAGTAGGTTATCTTTCTTATTCAAGGTAATATTCATATTCAAACTTTGATTCAATTTCTATAACTATAAACTATCTTAATTCGAGTAAAAATCTTACTTGAACTTGTTTTTGTGTCATGATCCTACTTCAAGAACTTTCAAGCCATCCAAGATCCTTTGAAGCTAGATCATTTCTTGTCACTTCCAGTAGGTTTACCTACTAAACTTGAGGTAGTAATGATGTTCATAACATCATTCGATTCATATATATAAAACTATCTTATTCGAAGGTTTAAACTCGTAATCACTAGAACATAGTTTAGTTAATTCTAAACTTGTTCGCAAACAAAAGTTAATCCTTCTAACTTGACTTTTAAAATTAACTAAACACATGTTCTATATCTATATGATATGCTAACTTAATGATTTAAAACCTGGAAACACGAAAAACACCGTAAAACCGGATTTACGCCGTCGTAGTAACACAGCGGGCTGTTTTGGGTTAGTTAATTAAAAACTATGATAAACTTTGATTTAAAAGTTGTTATTCTGAGAAAATGATTTTTATTATTAACATGAAACTATATCCAAAAATTATGGTTAAACTCAAAGTGGAAGTATGTTTTCTAAAATGGTCATCTAGACGTCGTTCTTTCGACTGAAATGACTACCTTTACAAAAACGACTTGTAACTTATTTTTCCGACTATAAACCTATACTTTTTCTTTTTAGATTCATAAAATAGAGTTCAATATGAAACCATAGCAATTTGATTCACTCAAAACGGATTTAAAATGAAGAAGTTATGGGTAAAACAAGATTGGATAATTTTTCTCATTTTAGCTACGTGAAAATTGGTAACAAATCTATTCCAACCATAACTTAATCAACTTGTATTGTATATTATGTAATCTTGAGATACCATAGACACGTATACAATGTTTCGACCTATCATGTCGACACATCTATATATATTTCGGAACAATCATAGACACTCTATATGTGAATGTTGGAGTTAGCTATACAGGGTTGAGGTTGATTCCAAAATATATATAGTTTGAGTTGTGATCAATACTGAGATACGTATACACTGGGTCGTGGATTGATTCAAGATAATATTTATCGATTTATTTCTGTACATCTAACTGTGGACAACTAGTTGTAGGTTACTAATGAGGACAGCTGACTTAATAAACTTAAAACATCAAAATATATTAAAAGTGTTGTAAATATATTTTGAACATACTTTGATATATATGTATATTGTTATAGGTTCGTGAATCAACCAGTGGCCAAGTCTTACTTCCCGACGAAGTAAAAATCTGTGAAAGTGAGTTATAGTCCCACTTTTAAAATCTAATATTTTTGGGATGAGAATACATGCAGGTTTTATAAATGATTTATAAAATAGACACAAGTACGTGAAACTACATTCTATGGTTGAATTATCGAAATCGAATATGCCCCTTTTTATTAAGTCTGGTAATCTAAGAATTAGGGAACAGACACCCTAATTGACGCGTATCTTAAAGATAGATCTATTGGGCCTAACAAACCCCATCCAAAGTACCGGATGCTTTAGTACTTCGAAATTTATATCATATCCGAAGGGTGTCCCGGAATGATGGGGATATTCTTATATATGCATCTTGTTAATGTCGGTTACCAGGTGTTCACCATATGAATGATTTTTATCTCTATGTATGGGATGTGTATTGAAATATGAAATCTTGTGGTCTATTGTTACAATTTGATATATATAGGTTAAACCTATAACTCACCAACATTTTTGTTGACGTTTAAAGCATGTTTATTCTCAGGTGAATATTAAGAGCTTCCGCTGTTGCATACTAAAATAAGGACAAGATTTGGAGTCCATGTTTGTATGATATTGTGTAAAAACTGCATTCAAGAAACTGATTTCGATGTAACATATTTGTATTGTAAACCATTATGTAATGGTCGTGTGTAAACAGGATATTTTAGATTATCATTATTTGATAATCTACGTAAAGCTTTTTAAACCTTTATTTATGAAATAAAGGTTGTGGTTTGTTTTAAAAATGAATGCAGTCTTTGAAAAACGTCTCATATAGAGGTCAAAACCTAGCAACGAAATCAATTAATATGGAACGTTTTTAATCAATAAGAACGGGACATTTCAGTTGGTATCCGAGCGTTGGTCTTAGAGAACCAGAATTTTGCATTAGTGTGTCTTATCGAGTTTGTTAGGATGCATTAGTGAGTCTGGACTTCGACCGTGTTTACTTGAAAAATGATTGCTTAACAAATTTTGTTGGAAACTATATATTTTTAACATGTGAATATTATGTGATATATTAATCTCTTAACGCGTTTGATATTATGTGATAGATGTCTACCTCTAGAACAAGTACCATTGACTCACCTAATAATAATGAAGAATCAAATGTAAATTGGAATGATTCGTGGACTGATTCACAAGTTCCCGAAGAGGAACCGGAAGAAGAGTCGGAACCAGAAGAAGAATCGGAACCGGAAGAAGAATCAGAACCGGATGAAGAAATAGAACCGGTGGGGGAAATAATAAAACGGTTGAGTAAAAGAAAATCCTCAACCAACCGACCAAGGTTAATTATGGTCAATGGTGTTTCCACTAAGGAAGCAAAAAATTGGGAGGATTACCAATTCTCCGATGAATCGGATTCTGACGAGAATTCTGATGATGTTATAGAAATTACCCCAACTGAATTTAAAAAGGCAAAAGAAAATAATAAGGGAAAGGGCATAAAAATAGAGAAATCTAATTTCAACCCCGATGAACTTTATATGTATCGTCAACCCCCGAAGTCCTTAAGTTGTAACAATGACCCGGGAACCTCTAAACCACCAGGTTTTTCTGAACCAATGTGGATAACGACGGCTCGTATTAGGGGAACATCATATATCCCTAGAAACTTGGCAAAACGAACCAAAACCGAAGAAGAAGAAACAAGCGAGTCGGAATAAGATAGTTGTATTCGTGTGGTGTAATATAAGTAATATAGTGTGCTTATGCTTTATGATATATGTAAAAATTGCTTGTATTAATAAGTATTTTTTTTATGAATCTAACTCTTGTCTATTTTACAGTATAAAAACACAAAATGGATAGACAACCCAATATTTTAAGAGACCTACCCGGAGACATGATTGATGAAATCTTGTCTAGAGTCGGTCAGAATTCTTCGGCACAACTATTTAAGGCGAGATCAGTTTGTAAGACATTCGAAGAACGTTCCAAGAATGCCTTGGTTTATAAAAGGCTTTCATTCGAAAGATGGGGGATATCACATTGGGAAATACATAAGTTACGATGTGTTTACTTTGACGCATATATTGCGGGGAACCCAAATGCTATTTTACGCAATGGGTTAAGAAATTATTTTGACTCAATATATCCGAATATTGGACTTCGTGATTTAGAAAAAGTGGCTAACATGCAACATAAAGAAGCATGTTATGCTTACGGATTAGTAATGTTCGCTTCTCACCAAAGTGAGAACAAGAACATCGGCCTACAACTATTAAACAAAACGTTCCCACAAGTGACGGAGTCGGTAATTGGGGTAAGAAATGAGGTTTTTAGATTGTTACGGGACTGTTGGACATTACGTAACCCTCGTCCCTTTGATGACGTTACAACACGCTGTCTTATCAACGGTCATAACGGTTATGTTCCACAAGACCAAGGATGGGAAGTAGTCCTAGTAAAACCAGAATGCATGACTTGTTTCTGGACGTATGAATTACGTGTCTTTATTGCCTTTGCTGAACGACTTGTGTACTAGCTAGAATTATCTTCACAACTATCTTGTATCAAAGTTATTGTGTGCTATATTTCATGCTTTATGTAAAATAAGTGGTATTGTAAGTTTGTAAAATATTGTATAAAAGTTTGAACGCGAAATATTATTATAATCAGTTTTTCATATAGAATTGTAGTAGTTGAATTGTATATTAGCTACTAAGTATGAACTTAACGGGTAGGTACTACCCGAATTTAAACTTATAAAACGCTAATATGAAGAAAAAGCTTTTATAAATGAGTTCATATTATGCTGCGAAATACTATTAACTACTCTTGATATTCTGTATGATTAACTTGTTCCATTTGACTATTTTGAAGGAAATGGCACCGACTACTCGACACACCGTGAATATGAATGAAGAGGAATTCCGTACTTTTCTAGCTTCAAACATAGCCGCAGTACAGGCTGCGCTACATACCAACAATAACCTTGGATCTAGCAGTACAGGAAATCGTGTAGGATGCACCTACAAAGAATTCACTGCCTGCAAACCTTTGGAATTTGATGGAACCGAAGGACCGATCGGATTGAAACGATGGACCGAGAAGGTCGAATCGGTGTTTGCCATAAGTAAGTGTACTGAAGAGGACAAAGTAAAGTACGCTACGCATACCTTCACAGGTTCTGCGTTAACATGGTGGAATACCTATCTAGAGCAAGTGGGACAAGACGATGCGTACGCACTACCGTGGTCAGCATTCAAGCACTTGATGAACGAGAAGTACCGTCCCATAACCGAGGTCAATAAGATCAAGACAGAACTTAGAGGGTTACGAACCCAAGGATTTGATATTACCACGTACGAAAGACGATTCACAGAATTGTGCCTATTGTGTCCGGGAGCATTCGAAGATGAGGAAGAGAAGATCGACGCGTTTGTGAAAGGATTACCGGAAAGAATCCAAGAAGATATAAGTTCACACGAGCCCGCCTCCATAAAACAGGCATGTAGAATGGCTCACAAACTAGTGAACCAGATTAAAGAAAGAATTAAAGAACAGACTGCTGAAGAGGCCAATGTGAAGCAAGTCAAAAGAAAGTGGGAGGAAAACGGTGATAAGAATCACCAATACAACAACAACAGCAATTACAACAATAATCGCAACAATTATCCCAACAATCGCAACATCAATCGCAACTACAACAAACGGCCCAACAACAACAACAATAACAACAACAACAACAACAACAACAGCAACTACAACAATCATCTCAACAACAATAATAACCGCAACAACAACAACAATCAGAAGCAGCTATGCCAAATGTGTGAAAAGTATCACTCGGGGTTCTGCACCAAATTTTGCAACAAGTGTAAAAGAAATGGTCATAGCGCGGCGAAGTGTGAGGTCTACGGACCAGGGGTTAATAGAACGAAAGGAACAAATGGTGTCGGAACGAGTAATGGCGGAGCAAGTAGTGTCGGAGCAAGTTATGCCAATGTAGTTTGTTATAAATGTGGAAAACCAGTCCACATTATTAGAAATTGCCCGGACCAGGAGAACACGAATGGACAAGGCCGCGGAAGAGTTTTTAATATTAATGCGGCAGAGGCACAGGAAGACCCGGAGCTTGTTAAAGGTACGTTTCTTATTGACAATAAATCTGCTTACGTTTTATTTGATTCGGGTGCGGATAGAAGCTATATGAGTAGAGATTTTTGTGCTAAATTAAGTTGTCCATTGACGCCTTTGGATAGTAAATTTTTACTCGAATTAGCAAATGGTAAATTAATTTCAGCAGATAATATATGTCGGAATCGAGAAATTAAACTGGTTAGCGAAACATTTAAGATTGACTTGATACCAGTAGAGTTAGGGAGTTTTGATGTGATAATCGGTATGGACTGGTTGAAAGAAGTGAAAGCAGAGATCGTTTGTTACAAAAATGCAATTCGCATTATACGAGAAAAAGGAAAACCCTTAATGGTGTACGGAGAAAAGGGCAACACGAAGCTACATCTTATTAGTAATTTGAAGGCACAAAAACTAATAAGAAAAGGTTGCTATGCTGTTCTAGCACACGTCGAGAAAGTACAAACTGAAGAAAAGAGCATCAATGATGTTCCCGTTGCAAAAGAATTTCCCGATGTATTTCCGAAAGAATTACCGGAATTACCCCCACATCGATCCGTTGAATTTCAAATAGATCTTGTACCAGGAGCTGCACCAATAGCTCGTGCTCCTTACAGACTCGCACCCAGCGAGATGAAAGAACTGCAAAGCCAATTACAAGAACTTTTAGAGCGTGGTTTCATTCGACCAAGCACATCACCGTGGGGAGCTCCTGTTTTGTTTGTCAAGAAGAAAGATGGTACATTCAGGTTGTGTATCGACTACCGAGAGTTGAACAAACTTACCATCAAGAACCGCTACCCACTACCGAGAATTGATGACTTATTTGATCAACTACAAGGCTCGTCTATTTATTGAAAGATTGACTTACGTTCCGGGTATCATCAAATGCGGGTGAAAGAAGATGATATTCCAAAGACTGCTTTCAGAACACGTTACGGTCATTACGAGTTTATGGTAATGCCGTTTGGTTTAACTAATGCACCAGCTGTGTTCATGGACCTTATGAACCGAGTGTGTGGACCATACCTTGACAAGTTTGTCATTGTTTTCATTGATGACATACTTATTTACTCAAAGAATGACCAAGAACACGGTGAACATTTGAGAAAGGTGTTAGAAGTATTGAGGAAGGAAGAATTGTACGCTAAGTTTTCAAAGTGTGCATTTTGGTTGGAAGAAGTTCAATTCCTCGGTCACATAATAAACAAAGAAGGTATTAAGGTGGATCCGGCAAAGATAGAAACTGTTGAAAAGTGGGAAACCCCGAAAACTCCGAAACACATACGCCAGTTTTTAGGACTAGCTGGTTACTACAGAAGGTTCATCCAAGACTTTTCCAGAATAGCAAAACCTTTGACTGCATTAACGCATAAAGGGAAGAAATTTGAATGGAATGATGAACAAGAGAAAGCGTTTCAGTTATTGAAGAAAAAGCTAACTACGGCACCTATATTGTCATTGCCTGAAGGGAATGATGATTTTGTGATTTATTGTGATGCATCAAAGCAAGGTCTCGGTTGTGTATTAATGCAACGAACGAAGGTGATTGCTTATGCGTCTAGACAATTGAAGATTCACGAACAAAATTATACGACGCATGATTTGGAATTAGGCGCGGTTATTTTTGCATTAAAGACTTGGAGGCACTACTTATATGGGGTCAAAAGTATTATATATACCGACCACAAAAGTCTTCAACACATATTTAATCAGAAACAACTGAATATGAGGCAGCGTAGGTGGATTGAATTATTGAATGATTACGACTTTGAGATTCGTTACCACCCGAGGAAGGCAAATGTGGTAGCCGATGCCTTGAGCAGGAAGGACAGAGAACCCATTCGAGTAAAATCTATGAATATAATGATTCATAATAACATTACTACTCAACTAAAGGAGGCACAACAAGGAGTTTTAAAAGAGGGAAATTTAAAGGATGAAATACCCAACGGATCGGAGAAGCATCTTAATATTCGGGAAGACGGAACCCGGTATAGGGCTGAAAGGATTTGGGTACCAAAATTTGGAGATATGAGAGAAATGGTACTTAGAGAAGCTCATAAAACCAGATACTCAATACATCTTGGAACGGGGAAGATGTACAAGGATCTCAAGAAAAATTTTTGGTGGCCGGGTATGAAAGCCGATGTTGCTAAATACGTAGGAGAATGTTTGACGTGTTCTAAGGTCAAAGCTGAGCATCAGAAACCATCAGGTCTACTTCAACAACCCGAAATCCCGGAATGGAAATGGGAAAACATTACCATGGATTTCATCACTAAATTGCCAAGGACTGCAAGTGGTTTTGATACTATTTGGGTAATAGTTGATCGTCTCACCAAATCAGCACACTTCCTACCAATAAGAGAAGATGACAAGATGGAGAAGTTAGCACGACTGTATTTGAAGGAAGTCGTCTCCAGACATGGAATACCAATCTCTATTATCTCTGATAGGGATGGCAGATTTATTTCAAGATTCTGGCAGACATTACAGCAAGCATTAGGAACTCGTCTAGACATGAGTACTGCCTATCATCCACAAACTGATGGGCAGAGCGAAAGGACGATACAAACGCTTGAAGACATGCTACGAGCATGTGTTATTGATTTCGGAAACAGTTGGGATCGACATCTACCATTAGCAGAATTTTCCTACAACAACAGCTACCATTCAAGCATTGAGATGGCGTCGTTTGAAGCACTTTATGGTAGAAAGTGCAGGTCTCCGATTTGTTGGAGTGAAGTGGGGGATAGACAGATTACGGGTCCGGAGATTATACAAGAAACTACCGAGAAGATCATCCAAATTCAACAACGGTTGAAAACCGCCCAAAGTCGACAAAAGAGCTATGCTGACATTAAAAGAAAAGATATAGAATTTGAAATTGGAGAGATGGTCATGCTTAAAGTTGCACCTTGGAAAGGCGTTGTTCGATTTGGTAAACGAGGGAAATTAAATCCAAGGTATATTGGACCATTCAAGATTATTGATCGTGTCGGACCAGTAACTTACCGACTTGAGTTACCTCAACAACTCGCGGCTGTACATAACACTTTCCACGTCTCGAATTTGAAGAAATATTTTGCTAAAGAAGATCTCACTATTCCGTTAGATGAAATCCAAATCAACGAAAAACTCCAATTCATCGAAGAACCCGTCGAAATAATGGATCGTGAGGTTAAAAGACTTAAGCAAAACAAGATACCAATTGTTAAGGTTCGATGGAATGCTCGTAGAGGACTCGAGTTCACCTGGGAGCGTGAAGATCAGATGAAGAAGAAATACCCGCATCTATTTCCAGAAGATTCGTCAACACCTTCAACAGCTTAAAATTTCGGGACGAAATTTATTTAACGGGTAGGTACTGTAGTGACCCGAACTTTTCCATGCTTACATATATTAATTGAGATTGATATTTACATGATTAAATGTTTCCAACATGTTAAGCAATCAAACTTGTTAAGACTTGATTAATTGAAATATGTTTCATATAGACAATTGACCACCCAAGTTGACCGGCGATTCACGAACGTTAAAACTTGTAAAAACGACATGACGATATATATATGGATATACATATGGTTAACATGAGATTATGATAAGTAAGTATCTCCATAAGTATATTAACAATGAGTTATATACATATAAACAAGACTACTAACTTAAGGATTTCGAAACGAGACATATATGTAATGATTATCGTTGTAACGACATTTAAATGTATATATATATCATATTAAGATATATTAATATATCATAATATCATGATAATATAATAATTTAACATCTCATTAGATATAATAAACAATGGGTTAACACCATTAATTGAGATCGTTAACTTAAAGGTTTCAAAACAACACTTACATGTAACGACTAACGATGACTTAACGACTCAGTTAAAATGTATATACATGTAGTGTATTTAGATGTATTAAAATACTTTTGGAAGACTTCAAGACATATATCAAAACACTCATACTTAACGAAAATGGTTACAGTTACTTTCCCATTCTTTTCTTTCATCAAGAATTCTAGTCGTATTCTTACCCATATTATACACAGCTTCAAAACGTACTTACTATGGGTATATACCAATAGGAACTAGCATGGGATTCCACTCTGGATTATGTCATGTATTACTAATCAATTTTAACTTCTACCATGAGCTATTCAACTAACTAGAACTCCTTTTAACCCCACTCACCACTCACCAATTACCACTCATCATTCACTCCATTTCACTTCCAATTCTCTTTCTAATTCTCTCTCAACACACCCACACTATTATGAACGTATTTTTCCAGTATTTAATCATCATCTTCATCAGAAATCACTTCAAGAATCAAGCTATAATCATCATAGGAAGAACACTTCAAGAACACTTCAAAAATCCCTTCAAGTTTACTAATTTACTTCCAAGCTTTCTAATCCATTCCAAGTAATCATCTAAGATCAAGAAACCTTTGTTATATACAGTAGGTTATCTTTCTTATTCAAGGTAATATTCATATTCAAACTTTGATTCAATTTCTATAACTATAAACTATCTTAATTCGAGTAAAAATCTTACTTGAACTTGTTTTTGTGTCATGATCCTACTTCAAGAACTTTCAAGCCATCCAAGATCCTTTGAAGCTAGATCATTTCTTGTCACTTCCAGTAGGTTTACCTACTAAACTTGAGGTAGTAATGATGTTCATAACATCATTCGATTCATATATATAAAACTATCTTATTCGAAGGTTTAAACTCGTAATCACTAGAACATAGTTTAGTTAATTCTAAACTTGTTCGCAAACAAAAGTTAATCCTTCTAACTTGACTTTTAAAATTAACTAAACACATGTTCTATATCTATATGATATGCTAACTTAATGATTTAAAACCTGGAAACACGAAAAACACCGTAAAACCGGATTTACGCCGTCGTAGTAACACCGCGGGCTGTTTTGGGTTAGTTAATTAAAAACTATGATAAACTTTGATTTAAAAGTTGTTATTCTGAGAAAATGATTTTTATTATTACCATGAAACTATATCCAAAAATTATGGTTAAACTCAAAGTGGAAGTATGTTTTCTAAAATGGTCATCTAGACGTCGTTCTTTCGACTGAAATGACTACCTTTACAAACACGACTTGTAACTTATTTTTCCGACTATAAACCTATACTTTTTCTGTTTAGATTCATAAAATAGAGTTCAATATGAAACCATAGCAATTTGATTCACTCAAAACGGATTTAAAATGAAGAAGTTATGGGTAAAACAAGATTGGATAATTTTTCTCATTTTAGCTACGTGAAAATTGGTAACAAATCTATTCCAACCATAACTTAATCAACTTGATTGTATATTATGTAATCTTGAGATACCATAGACACGTATACAATGTTTCGACCTATCATGTCGACACATCTATATATATTTCGGAACAACCATAGACACTCTATATGTGAATGTTGGAGTTAGCTATACAGGGTTGAGGTTGATTCCAAAATATATATAATTTGAGTTGTGATCAATACTGAGATACGTATACATTGGGTCGTGGATTGATTCAAGATAATACTTATCGATTTATTTCTGTACATCTAACTGTGGACAACTACTTGTAGGTTACTAACGAGGACAGCTGACTTAATAAACTTAAAACATCAAAATATATTAAAAGTGTTGTAAATATATTTTGAACATACTTTGATATATATGTATATTGTTATAGGTTCGTGAATCAACCAGTGGCCAAGTCTTACTTCCCGACGAAGTAAAAATCTGTGAAAGTGAGTTATAGTCCCACTTTTAAAATCTAATATTTTTGGGATGAGAATACATGCAGGTTTTATAAATGATTTATAAAATAGACACAAGTACGTGAAACTACATTGTATGGTTGAATTATCGAAATCATTTATGCCCCTTTTTATTAAGTCTGGTAATCTAAGAATTAGGGAACAGACACCCTAATTGACGCGAATCCTAAAGATAGATCTATTGGGCCTAACAAACCCCATCCAAAGTACCGGATGCTTTAGTACTTCGAAATTTACATCATATCCGAAGGGTGTCCCGGAATGATGGGGATATTCTTATATATGCATCTTGTTAATGTCGGTTACCAGGTGTTCACCATATGAATGATTTTTATCTCTATGTATGGGATGTGTATTGAAATATGAAATCTTGTGGTCTATTGTTACGATTTGATATATATAGGTTAAACCTATAACTCACCAACATTTTTGTTGACGTTTAAAGCATGTTTATTCTCAGGTGAATATTAAGAGCTTCCGCTGTTGCATACTAAAATAAGGACAAGATTTGGAGTCCATGTTTGTATGATATTGTGTAAAAACTGCATTCAAGAAACTGATTTCGATGTAACATATTTGTATTGTAAACCATTATGTAATGGTCGTGTGTAAACAGGATATTTTAGATTATCATTATTTGATAATCTACGTAAAGCTTTTTAAACCTTTATTTATGAAATAAAGGTTATGGTTTGTTTTAAAAATGAATGCAGTCTTTGAAAAACGTCTCATATAGAGGTCAAAACCTCGCAACGAAATCAATTAATATGGAACGTTTTTAATCAATAAGAACGGGACATTTCAGTATCCAGGTGGACCCGGCAAAGATCGAAACCGTTGAAAAGTGGGAAACCCCAAAAACTCCGAAGCATATACGTCAATTTTTAGGATTGGCTGGTTACTACAGAAGATTCATCCAAGATTTCTCCAAAATAGCAAAACCCTTGACTGCATTAACGCATAAAGGGAAGAAATTTGAATGGAAGGACGAACAAGAGAAGGCGTTTCAATTATTGAAGAAAAAGCTAACTATGGAACCTATATTGTCATTGCCTGAAGGGAATGATGATTTTGTGATTTATTGTGACGCATCAAAGCAAGGTCTCGGTTGTGTATTAATGCAACGGACGAAGGTGATTGCTTATGCGTCTAGACAATTGAAGATTCATGAGCAAAATTATACGACGCATGATTTGAAATTAGGCACGGTTGTTTTTGCATTAAAGACTTGGAGGCACTACTTATATGGGGTCAAAATATTATATATACCGACCACAAAAGTCTTCAACACATATTTAATCAGAAACAACTGAATATGAGGCAGCGTAGGTGGATTGAATTGTTGAATGATTATGACTTTGAGATTCGTTACCACCCGGGGAAGCAAAATGTGGCAGCCGACGCCTTGAGCAGAAAGGACAGAGAACCCATTCGAGTAAAATCTATGAATATAATGATTCACACTAACCTTACTACTCAAATAAAGGAGGCGCAACAAGGAGTTTTAAAAGATAGAAATTTAAAGGATGAAATACCCAAAGGATCGGAGAAGCATCTTAATATTCGGGAAGACGGAACCCGGTATAGGGCTGAAAGAATTTGGGTACCAAAATTTGGAGATATGAGAGAAATGGTACTTAGAGAAGCTCATAAAACCAGATACTCAATACATCCTGGAACGGGGAAGATGTACAAGGATCTTAAGAAACATTTTTGGTGGCCAGGTATGAAAGCCGATATTGCTAAATATGTAGGAGAATGTTTGACGTGTTCTAAGGTCAAATCTGAACATCAGAAACCATCAAGTCTACTACAACAACCTGAAATCCCGGAATGGAAATGGGAAAACATTACCATGGATTTCATTACTAAATTGCCAAGGACTGCAAGTGGTTATGATACTATTTGGGTAATAGTTGATCGTCTCACCAAGTCAGCACACTTCCTTCCAATAAGAGAAGATAACAACATGGAGAAGTTAGCACGACTGTATTTGAAGGAAGTCGTCTCCAGACATGGAATACCAATCTCTATTATCTCTGATAGGGATGGCAGATTTATTTCAAGATTCTGGCAGACATTACAGCAAGCATTGGGAACTCGTCTAGACTTGAGTACTCCCTATCATCCACAAACTGATGGGCAGAGCGAAAGGACGATACAAACGCTTGAAGACATGCTACGAGCTTGTGTTATTGATTTCGGAAACAGTTGGGATCGACATCTACCGTTAGCAGAATTTTCCTACAACAACAGCTACCATTCAAGCATTGAGATGGCGCCGTTTGAAGCACTTTATGGTAGAAAGTGTAGGTCTCCGATTTGTTGGAGTGAAGTGGGGGATAGACAGATTACGGGTCCGGAGATAATACAAGAAACTACCGAGAAAATCATCCAAATTCAACAAAGATTGAAAACCGCCCAGAGTTGACAAACGAGCTACGCGGACAGTAAAAGAAAAGATATAGAGTTTGAAATTGGAGAAATGGTCATGCTTAAGGTTTCACCTTGGAAAGGCGTTGTTCGATTTGGTAAACGGGGGAAACTAAATCCAAGGTACATTGGACCATTCAAGATTATAGATCGTGTCGGACCAGTAGCTTACCAACTGGAGCTACCTCAACAACTCGCGGTTGTACATAACACTTTCCACGTCTCAAATTTGAAGAAATGTTTGGCTAAAGAAGATCTCACTATTCCGTTGGACGAAATCCAAATCAATGAAAAACTTCAATTCGTTGAAGAACCCGTCGAAATAATGGATCGTGAGGTTAAGAGACTTAAACAAAACAAGATACCGATTGTTAAGGTTCGATGGAATGCTCGTAGAGGACCCGAGTTCACCTGGGAGCGTGAAGATCAGATGAAGAAGAAATACCCGCATTTATTTCCAGAAGATACGTTAACACCTCCAACTGCTTAAAATTTCGGGACGAAATTTATTTAACGGGTAGGTACTGTAGTGACCCGAACTTTTCCATGTTTATATATATATTAAATGAAATTGTTATTTACATGATTAAGTGTTTCTAACATGTTAAGCAATCAAACTTGTTAAGACTTGATTAATTGAAATAGGTTTCATATAGACAATTGACTACCCAAGTTGACCGGTGATTCACGAACGTTAAAACTTGTAAAAACTATATGATGACATATATATGGTTATATATATAGTTAACATGATTTTATTATAAGTATGTTGATGTGGTAGCGGAGTGGTATAAAATACTATTAAATTTTACCAGGAAATACTATTAAATACGATACATTTTTACACAAGATATTTATTTATTTATAGAATGGATATACTTAAACCTTGCTACAACACTTATAGGCAGTGTACCTAATCGTACAGTAGTGTAGTTTTTAGTAAGTCCGGTTCGTTCCACAGGGAATCTTTTTTAAACAAAGCTCAACGCTATATTGGTTTACTTTTATAAAAGTACAAATATATATATATAAATAATATTATTATTATAAAGGGGGGTTTTTACCGTTTAATGACCGGTTTGTCGATTTTAAAACTTTAGTCGCAGTTAAAACCAAATAAATACAAGACTTTAAATTAAAGCATAAAGTAAATAACGATAATGAAATTGCGAATAATAAAAGTGCGATAAAATAAACTTGCGATAATTAAAAAATACGATAATTAAAAGTGCAATTAAATACAATAACAATAAAAATGCGATAATTAGAAGTGCAATTAAATATAAAATAAAGGAAATTAAATATGAAATAAAAGAATTATGCTTATTTAAACTTCCGTAATCATGATGTTTGACGTGTTGATTTTAGTTTTATGCCCATGGGTTAATTATCCTTTGTCCTGGATTATTTAATATGTCCATACGGATTTGTCCATAATAGTCCATCAGTCATAAATATAAAGAGCGAAAGCCTTCGTCAAATTATTCTTATTCCCGAAGTCAAATATTCCAACTAATTGGGGATTCGAATTGTAACAAGGTTTTAATACTTTGTTTAATGAATATACCAGGTTATCGACTGCGTGTAAACCAAGGTTTTACTACTTTGTTAACAATTACACCAATTACCCTTGAATGTAATTCACCCCTGTTTCAACAAGTTTATTAACTATTAATCCAGTTCCGTATCCGGTAAAATGAATAATTATTGGTATTTATAGATATCCCGCCCACCGTACCCAGTCAAGCGTATGTGGTTATATATAAATACATCAAATTATAAGTTTGTATATTAAATTAACAAGATATTGTTTAGTTAATATAAAACCCATTAATAGCCCATAGTCTAATTTCCACAAGTGTCGTTCTTTTGTCCAAACCCCAATTATGGTACAAAGCCCAATTACCCAATTTTAGTAATTAGCCCAACATCATGATTACTTCAGATTAAATAAGCATAATAATAACTTAGCTACGAGACATTAAATTAAAAAGGTTGAACATAACTTACAATGATTAAAAATAGCGTAGCGTTACACGGACAGAATTTCGACTTAAACCCTTACAACATTCGCTAACATACCCTTATTATTAGGATTTAAAATTAAAATTAAAATTAAAATATAAATTATAAATATATTTTTACGTATATATAGAAAGAGAGATGGATGGATTTTTGGTGGTTTTTGCGATCAGAATTCGTTTGCTTTTATAGGGATTTTCGACTTTTGGGGCTCCACGACTCGCGGCATTTTTGCCTTCAAACTCCGCGAGTCGCGGAGTTTGAAATTACAGCTCAGTCCCTTTTAGGGTCTTTCTTGCCGACGGTTTATAATATATATATAATATATATATAATTAATATAATTAATTATATATTATATTATATTTATATACATAGTTAACTTGTAATTTTTAGTCCGTTGCGTCGAGCGTTGAGAGTTGACTCTGGTTCCGGTTCCGGATTTTCGAACGTCCTTGCGTACAATTTTATATTTTGTACTTTGCGTTTTGAATCTTGTACTCTTGTAATTTCGAGATGTTTCTTATCAATAATTGGAACCTCTTTGATTGTCTTTTGTACTTTTGAGCTTTTTGGTCGTTTGCGTCTTCAATTCGTCGAATCTGTCTTTTGTCTTCACCTTTTATTATTTAAACGAATATCACTTTTAAATAGAACAATTGCAACTAAAAGCTTGTCTTTCTTGAGGAATAATGCTATAAAATATATGTTCGTTTTTAGCATTATCAAATATTCCCACACTTGAGCGTTGCTTGTCCTCAAGCAATATCGTCTTGAAATACTAGAATCACTTCTTTATTCTTCACACTTTGTACATCAGTGATTTCTATATGGTGGTATGAACAATGGTAGTAACGATATGGTTTACAGTCCCACATGACTATAAAAATTTAGATCCATTAAGGAAATTGGATCTTTATGAAAACATTTGATCTTTTGAAAATTAAATCTAGTTTTTACCCTAGATAAGTTTTCCGGAATAACCCTTTACCGGTGTTTGCAAAATTTTTTGTGGGTTTGGTGGGTTTCAGATTTGAAAATTTTAGCTCAAAACTTATGGTTTTGTGTCACCCACTTGCTAACCTTGTATTTGGAAAGCAACACGTCCAGTTCACTTGTCCCGTATATTACTTTTCGGTAAACTACCGTCCGGTTGTAAAGGAAAGCGTTGAACAAGCAACTGTTAAGGCAATGTCCCCTGACATGCTTTTAATTATGGTCTATAACGTGTCGGACGTAATTACTATCCTTGGTAGGAGCAATAGTAAAGCTCACCCTTATGATTTTTTCGATCTGGCACAAGGTCCTGTCTTTGACCATGCTATACACCCGATTTAGTTCAGGTGACCTAATGAATTCCAGGTGAATTCCTAGGATTTTACGTTCAATGGTAATGAACGCATTGAAAATAGGGTTTTCAGAAAACAAATCGGTTTGTAATTTTGATCAAAATATTTTCTCGTTCAAGCTCGAGTTTAGATATCATTGAATTCCATGAGTTTGTAATTCTCAATCTTTAAGGTCAATCTCAAGGATTGAGTAATATTAGGCTTAAAAGCTGATTTTTGATCTTTTAAGGAGATTATCCTTTCTGGGGATCTGATTCATTAGTCTTATCAAGCTAATTTGCATGGTGCCCCCCCATTGTACGAGATAAATCCTTCTCATGGTTAGGATAAATCTGACCACTTGGCGACCCTGTTTAATGCTGAGGTCCGTGGATTTCCTGCTGATTTTAGTGATGACTTTTCTAGATTTTTCGTCAACCTACAGCTGGTCTGGACGACAACTTCATGACCTAAATCAAGAAGCGCGTGTCTTTTTCGGAAGACTTTACTTCCTTTTAATGATGGAATTGATTCATCGTGTAGATCCATCTTTTCTTTTCTTTCATCGGGTAAAACAGTTTAGTTTAGTCCAAAGCAAAAGTATTTTCAGTTATTTGTTACAGAAATATGTGATATATGTTTTGAATAACTTGGAGAATTTTCCCAGACTTGGCTTTTATTTTCCTTTTTATCGTCCTCTATTCCATTTTAAATGAATTTTAACATTTTGGTTTGTTTCTCAATTTATGTCCTTTTCGAGGTTACAATAATTTCGGTGTTAAAACCTAGTTTTGTCGTTCATAAATATGTATAAACATGATTTTGAGTTCATTTAATTGAAAATTTTGAAAAATTTTACTAGAATTGGGTAGTCAGTATATAAGACTAGGGCTGTTCTTTATTATCAGAGAGCACTAGATTCTAATACAACTACTGCTTTACTAGTATTTTTAATGGTAACCAAGTGTTTAAGATAAAAATTTTAAAATCCGAAAGAATTTAACCCCTTCCCACACTTAAGATCTTGCAATGCCCTCATTTGCAAGAAATCAGTAATAATTTAAATTATTGAGGGTGATTTGTGTGAAAATGATTAAATTTTTACCAAAGTTTCCAAATATATTAGCGTTTGTTTGCTGAATGATAAATGGTGCACATCATTTGTTCATTCCGTCTTGTTGTTATTTCACATATATTTTGCATCTTGTCGTCAAAATTAGTTGCTTTTGCTGAACTTAATGCCAGTCTTTGAAAATGCGTTGTTTTACCCTGTTGTGTACATAAGATAAACTGCAAACATATATACATATTTTTGAAGTTTGGTATATTACCCCACATTCAAAAATTATTAAAATCTAAGAATAAAAGTTAGACAATTATAAAAACTATTACAATATTAACAAAAGTATTAAACGTATCAATCATTACAAATTACAAAATAAATAAAACTAAGTATACTAGGGATGATACTGGTACCAATAGGGGTTCCAAGCATAACCATAGGTGCTATAGAATGCTTCAGCAGGGTTATACGTAGGATAAGGTGGTTGCATCTCTATAGACCAGGGAGGGAAGATGGGTTTCGGTGTAGGAATATAGTTTCTACCTATATGTTGGCAATGAGCTATGATTTGGTTCTGATGAACTTGCCAATCTTCAAATGCTCTCTGTCTAGCATTTTTCGTACTCTTGAGAAGCTATAAACCTTTGCATTTCTTGCATCTCATTCCCCCCTCCTACATTACCTTGCTGTTGGTTTCTCTCAACCTGTGGATGTCTACCATGGTATGGTACTGCGGCGTTATTTCGCCTCTTCAAAACTTTCGCACCATGGTATACATTTAAACCTATAGTATCTCGGGGTTCTGGTTCTTCTACTAATAATCCCCCCGACTTATATCCACACCGATATATTCACCAATCAAAGTAATAAAAATACCACCTCCTATTATGCTATGCGGTCTCATCCCCCGAACCATAGCTGATAAATAATAACCCACACAATACGGTATACTTACAGCGCTTTGTGGGTCTCGAATACACATATGGTAAAACAAATCCTGTTCATTTACCTTTTCCTTGTTCTTACCCCTTTGTGTAATCGAATTAGCTAAAAACCTATGAATCACTCTTAATTCGGCTCTATCTATATCCAAATAAGAGTAATTTCCCCCTTTGAAACGGTGATGGCTTGTCATTTGACTCCACACACCGTGTGTATCAAAATTTTCATCTATCTTTCTATCGTTTAGTATCAACCCTCTACAATCGGCAGATGCTAACTCCTCAGGCGTATATATACGTAAAGCCTGAGCCATGTCCATTAAAGACATGTGGCGCATCGACCCGCCTAACAAAAATCTAATAAAAGATCGATCGGTTAAACTAGTTACCCGATCATTCAACTCTACACTACACAATAATTCTTCACACCATACTTTATATACAGGTCTACGCATGGTGAATAAACGTACCCAGTCATTAAAAGTAGAATTACCATACCTCTGTACAAGTAATTCAATAATTGGTCCGGCCAATTCTACAGCTTCTAAGGGTCCCCATTCTATGACCCTTAGTACCTCAACAACCTTAGAATGAAGAGTATGCAAACCCCTTTGATATTTTGGATAATCTATCCAAAGTCTGTCAAATCTCAGGTTCGGGTGCAACTCTTCCAAGTGCATATCAGAAAATGTCATGACTGGATGCGGTATATCCTGCTTGTAGTAGTTATCCACCTACTGTTGTTCCGCATTCTCAGCAGGAGCATTGCGAGCTTGGGATGAAGATTCACCCCTTTCAGTCTGCAAAACACATCAAACACAATTTTTGTGCATCCAAATATGCATTAGTGTCAGCAAAATCATCAATCAAAATAATTACAATGACATGATCAATTTATATTAAACTTAAGCTTATTTTCACATTTTTATCAAATCTACACTTTTTCAAATAAGCATATACGAAAATGTTCGCCAAGTTCAATAGCATTCAACTCAAATAACATGTCAAAATAATCATTACTAGCAATTAAACAAGTTTCAAATGGCATTATCTTTCAAAAATCAAGTTCATGAATTTTAGACTTGAAAAAGTCCACTTTAATTCTCAAAATCATGTTTAGGCTCAAAGTTTGAATCATTTAACTACCTAGACATGTTACACTACTTAATTTAGCAACAATTCATGACAAAAATCGGCCATAACCTGTTTATATCAAAAAGCCCAAAATTTGCTCAAGAACACAAACCCTAGATTACTCTAAATTTGAAGTTTAAGGCTTCTAATCATGTTAAATAGCATCAATCTAGGTTATACAAGCATAATACATAAACAATTTAATCATAATTACACTAAAAAGCATCAAAATCAAATTGGGGAAAAAATTGCTCAAGAACACCAAATTTCGGATTAAATGGTGTTTAGGTGTAGAAATTTACCGTTTTTCTTGAGTAATTCCTAGATAGCATCCTTCTCAACATGATTTTAGTAAAAAATTTGGTGATTAACGGTTAAAAATTGTGATTTTGGGGTGTATTTTTCGGGTTTTTGCGTGTTTATGTTCGCAGTATTTGTGTGTTTTGTGGGTTGGGACTGATCTGTTCCAGCTCTTTATTTTTTTTCTGATTTCCGGTCCTCCCGCGACTCGCGGCATTTAAGCCTTCAAACTCTGCGAGTCGCGGAGTTTGGTATTTTTTTTTTTTATATAATCTTTAACTTATAAAACAATTAAGTAAATAATTTTTAAAATTTTGTTTTCCTTATTATTGAGGACGAGGTCGTTTCGGATCGATGTCCTAGTCTGTCCCTCGACAAAATTTTAAAATTTGTCTTTTTGTAGCGATTGTTTTAAAAGCTAAGATTTTTGGTTTTTTAATGTTTTTGGCATACTTTAATTCAATAAGATTAAAAATAATGATAATAAAAGTTCTCGTCCCTCCCTTGGGTAAAGCAATTTCGGTTCAAAGACCAAGTCTTCAACTTACGACGAATTTTAAAAATCATATTTTTAACTTAATGAGATAAAGTAAATTTTTGTTTTTAAATTCACAAAATTTAAATATAAAATTCAAAATTAATATTAAAAGTTCGCACCAAACTTAAAATTTAAAATGCATAAAATTAAAAAATTCATATTTTAAAAATTAAAAATTCACACCAAACTTAATTTAAAAATTCATATTATAAATTCACACCAAACTTATATTAATTTTTCAAATATTTCAATTTTAAATATATTGTTTTTACAAAGTTTACAATATTAATTTAAGATTTATATATTAATTTTAAAAACATGGTAAAAATAAAATTAAAAATCTTTTTGGCTTTTTATCCCACTTTAATCAATCAAATATTATCAAAAATATGCGCCCCTCTTTTCGGTAAAGTAATTTCGGTTCCAAGACCTAATTTAACTCATGACGAATTTTTGAAATATTTTGTGTTGATTGATTAAAGATATTTATACCTTAAGAATAAACGTTAAATTTCGCAGTGATGTAATAAATTTTTGTATGATATCAATAATTTCGGTCGCCAAACCTAATTTTATTCAATACCAATTTAATACTTTTTAGCGAACAAATTAGCGTTTATTATCAAAAGGTTAAAAAAAAAAAAAAAAACTGTACAGACTTACCTGTGAAATAGATTTCTTAGTTATATGATCTATCCCATTCATAAGATAGTCAGTTTAATTGGTTTTCCATGGCTACATAGGCGTAACCTCGAGCATTCAGTGTATTTTCTTCTAAACATATGAACGGTCCGTCTCTGCATAAAGTAACAAATTCGGTATTTGAATAGGTTTGATTATTTGAACATTTACCTCCATGTGACCATTTTCCGCATTTGTGACATCGTTCTAGGTGTCGTGCTCTTCTTTTCGCTGCGGATTTTGATTTTCCTTTACCAAATTGTAACTTATTATCTTCGCATCTGGATTCTTTTCTAACTCCGTCCATTCTTTCTCTGATTACTGATACTAATTCACTCGGTAGTATGTCATTATTTCGTTTAGTGATCAAAGCGTGTAGCATTAGACCATGGTTTAGTTTACAGGCAGTCTTCATTTTGTAAAAACCTAAAAAAATAAAAAATTCAGAATGGGGGATGAAGACTAGTTCTTTAGGGTCTGCTAGGGAAAGACCATTCGGGTTCCATTTTCGAGAACTACACGAAAACAGACAATCTAACTCAAACAGAAATACATATTATCCTTTAAAGACTTGATTCTCCCCACACTTAGTTAGCTGTGGTGTCGAAATTGTGATTAACTTCATTGTCGACTTCCATCGGACCATGTATGTAATGTTTAACTCTGTGACCATTAACTTTAAATTCAATCCCATTTGAATTTATTAATTCTATCGTTCCATATGGAAAAACTCTTTTGACTATGAACGGTCCAGACCATCTTGATTTCAATTTTCCAGGAAATAGCTTGAATCGTGAATTGAAAAGAAGAACTCTTTCTCCTTCTTTAAATTCTTTTGAACTTCTGATTCTTTTATCATGCCATTTCTTCGTTCTTTCCTTATAGATTAACGAATTTTCGTATGCTTCATGTCTTAATTCTTCTAATTCGTTTAGTTGACTTAATCGTAGACGTCCAGCTTCATGTAAATCAAGATTACATGTTTTCAAAGCCCAAAATGCTTTGTGTTCAATTTCTACTGGAAGATGACATGCTTTTCCATAAACAAGTCTAAAAGGTGTGGTTCCAATTGGAGTTTTGTAGGCTGTTCTAAAAGCCCAGAGTGCATCCTCCAATTTAATGGACCATTCCTTCGAATTTGATCCTACGGTTTTCTCTAGAATACGTTTTAAAGCTCGGTTGGTATTTTCAACTTGTCCACTTGTTTGTGGATGATATGCGGTGGAGATTTTATGAGTTACTCCATATCTTTTAAGAACTTTCTCAAGTTGATTATTACAGAAATGAGTACCCCGATCACTTATTAAAGCTTTCGGTGTTCCAAACCTTGCAAAAAGACGTTTTAAAAAATTGACTACAACTCATGCATCGTTGGTTGGGAGAGCTTGTGCTTCCGCCCATTTAGATACATAATCAATGGCTACGAGTATATATAGATTATTATGAGATTTTGGAAATGGACCCATAAAGTCAATACCCCAAATGTCAAATACTTCACATACTTGGATGACATTTTGTGGCATTTCATCACGTTGACTTATTTTTCCGGCCCTTTGACAAGCATCACAGGATTTGCAAAGTAGGTGTGCGTCTTTGTAAATTGTAGGCCAATAGAATCCAGCGTCATAAACTTTTCTTGCTGTTAGTTGAGGCCCATAATGCCCTCCTGTTGGTCCTGTGTGACAATGGTTTAATATTTTACTAGCTTCATCTCCAAATACACATCAGCGTATTATTCCATCGGGACAACTTTTAAACAGATGTGGATCTTCCCAGAAATAGTGTTTTATATCACTGAAGAATTTCTTTCGTCTTTGGTACGATAATCCTTTTTCAAGGAATCTACATACTAAATAGTTTGCATAGTCTGCAAACCATGGTATTTCTTTATAATCTATCTTCAATAGATATTCATCAGGAAAGTTGTCTTGTATGGCTGATTCATTTAGAACTTCTAATTCGGGATTTTCAAGACGAGAAAGATGATCAGCGGCGAGATTTTCTGCTCCTCTTTTATCTCGGATTTCAATATCAAACTCTTGTAAGAGTAAGATCCAACGGATTAATCTTGGTTTAGCATCTTGTTTTGAAAATAGGTATCTAAGAGCAGAATGGTCGGTATAGACCACCGTTTTTGCTAGAACGAGATATGATCGAAATTTGTCAAAAGTAAAGACAATAGCAAGGAGTTCTTTTTCAGTAGTTGTATAGTTTTTTTATGCTCCTTGTAACGTCTTACTAGCATAATATATAGGTTGAAATCGTTTTTCAATCCTTTGTCCTAAAACGGCTCCCATTGCAAAATCACTTGCATCGCACATTAGTTCAAATGGTAGATTCCAATTTGGTGTGATCATGATCGGCGCATTAGTAAGTTTTTCTTTAAGAATATTAAAAGATTTGATACACTCATCTGAAAAGATGAATGGAGCATCCTTTTCTAGGAGTTTATTCATAGGAGTGGCAATTTTAGAAAAATCTTTTATGAAACGTCGGTAAAAACAGGCATGCCCTAGAAAACTCCTAACTCCTCTAACATTGGTGGGATGTGGAAGTTTAGCAATTACATCTACTTTACCTCTATCCACTTCAATTCCTTCTTTTGAAATTTTATGTCCAAGAACGATGCCTTCTTTAACCATGAAATGGCATTTCTCCCAATTAAGTACTAGATTTGATTGTTCGCATCTAATAAGCATTCGTTCCAGATTAACTAGACATGATTCAAATGTATCACCGAAGACTGAAAAGTCATCCATGAATACTTCCATGCATTCTTCTATCATGTCGTGAAAAATCGCCATCATACACCTTTGAAAGGTTGCAGGGGCGTTGCAAAGTCCAAATGGCATGCGTTTGTAAGCAAAAGTACCATAAGGGCACGTGAATGTGGTTTTCTCTTGATCTTCGGGTGCTATTGGAATTTGAAAATATCCGGAAAATCCATCTAGAAAACAATAGTAACTATTTCCGGCTAATCTTTCCAACATTTGATCTATGAAAGGTAAGGGAAAGTGATCTTTTCTGGTGGCGTCATTTAATTTTCTATAATCAATACACACACGCCATCCTGTTACAGTCCTAGTAGGAATAAGCTCATTTTTCTCATTTGTAATGACAGTCATGCCACCCTTCTTAGGCACGCATTGAACTGGGCTTACCCATGGACTATCAGAAATTGGATATATCAAACCTGCATCTAGCAGTTTAATAATCTCTTTCTTAACTACATCTTGCATATTAGGATTTAGTCTTCATTGGCGTTGCACATACGTTTTATGACCTTCTTCCATAAGGATTTTATGTGTGCAATACGAAGGACTTATTCCTTTAATATCATGAATCTTCCATGCAATGGCTGGTTTATGAGCATTCAACACAGAAATGAGTTGTGATTTCTCATTTTCAGTAAGAGAAGACGATATTATTACAGGTAATTCAGATTCACCATGTAAATAAGCGTATTCCAAATGGTTTGGAAGTGGCTTTAATTCTAATTTCGGAGGTTCTTCTATCGATGATTTATATCGATATCTGTCTTCTTCTTTTAGCATTTGAATTTCTTCTGTTGTTGGTTCATATCCATTAGCTATTAGTGTAGCTAACATTTCAGCTTCATCAATTGGTTCATTACCTTCTCCTAAAGAACATTCTCCTGTTCCTTGTAATTCTGGAAATTCTTCTAATAATTCTGCATATGCATCTATAGTTTGAATATAATAACATGTATCATCTGCAGATTGTGGTTGTTGCATTGCTCTATCAACTGAAAAGGTAACACTCTCATCCTCTATACTTAGGGTCAATTTCTTACCGAATACGTCTATCATTGCTTTAGCCGTGTTTAAGAATGGTCTTCCTAATATGAGAGGAACTTGAGAATCTTCTTCCATGTCCAAAACAACAAAATCTACTGGAAATACTAAAGTACCAACTTTAACTAGCATGTTCTCCATTATCCCTCTAGGATATTTTATTGATCTATCGGCTAGTTGTATGCTTATTCTGGTTGGTTTTAATTCTCCAAGGTCTAGTTTAGCGTATAGTGAATACGGCATTAGATTTATACTAGCACCTAAGTCTGCCAATGCTTCTATTGAACTAAGACTACCCAGAAAACATGGAATTGTGAAACTTCCTGGATCAGATAGTTTTTCTGGTATCTTATTCAACAGCACTGCTGAACAATTAGCATTCATAGTAACAGCCGAGAGTTCTTCCATTTTCTTTCTATTTGAGATTAGATCTTTCAAGAATTTAGCATATCTAGGCATTCCTGAAATCACATCAATGAAAGGAAGATTTACATTTATTTGTTTAAACATATCCAAGAATTTGGATTGCTCGGCTTCAAGTTTCTCTTTCTTCATTTTACTCGGGTAAGGAAGTGGTGGTTGGTATGGTTTAACATAAGGTTTAGCCTTAACTGTGTTATCTTCATTAACCTTTTCAACTACCGGTTCTTTTTCCTTATCTTGATCAGGTTGTGGTTCTTGTGGAGTAGGAATAGCTTCATCAGAAGTTACAGGTATTTCAGGTGGTTTAAGTGTTGTACCACTTCTTGTGGTAATAGCTTTAGCTGTTTCATTCCGGGGGTTAGCATTTGTATCACTAGGTAAACTTCCCGGTTTTCTTTCACCTATTAACCTTGCTAGGTTACTTACTTCTTGTTCCAGATTTTGAATAGAAGCTTGTTGATTTCTAAATGCTTGAGCATTTTGTTCATTGGTTTGTTTCTGAGATGTGAAAAACTGCGTTTGAGTTTCAACTAGCTTTGTCATCATATCTTCTAAATTTGGCTTTTTATCATCGGTTTGTTGTGGTGGTTTGTTTTGAAAATTAGGTCTTTGCTGATTGTAAGTATTATTGGATACTTGTTGATTGCTAGGACCTTGTTGGTTGTTGTATGGAATATTTCGGTTATAATTCTGGTTTTGATTGTAAATTGGTCTTGGCGGTTGATAATTATTCTGATAATTATTTCCAGGCCTTTGGTTTATGTATGAAATATTCTCTCTTTGTTCCATTGTTAATTCAATACTGAGACAATCTTTTGTCAAATGTGGTCCTCCACACTGCTCACAACTAATTCGTATTGAGTGAATATCTTTAGTCATCTTTTCCATTCGTCTCTCCACAGCATCTATCTTTGCGGAAATGGAATCTAAGTCATGGCTAGAATCGGCTCTAGCTGCTTTAGATGATCTAACGATGTCTTTTTCTTGGTGCCACTCATGTGAGTGGGAAGCAGTGTTATCAATAATTTTGTAAGCATCAGTTTTGGTTTTCTTCATAATAGAACCACCAGCTGCTATATCTATGTCTTTTCTTGTAGTGATGTCGCATCATTGGTAGAATATTTGTACTATTTGACAGGTGTCTAAACCATGTTGCGGACATCCTCTTAATAACTTTCCATATCTAGTCCACGCCTCATATAGAGTTTCATTCGGCTTCTGTGTAAACGTAACAATTTCTGCTTGAAATCTTACGGCTTTAGATGCAGGAAAGAATTGTTTAAGAAATTTTTCAACTAAAACGTCCCATGTATCGATCGCTCCTTCAGGTAACGATTCCAACCAATCTTTGGCTTCTCCCTTTAAAGTCCAGGGAAATAACATGAGATATATCTGTTCATCCTCCACTTCTCGGATTTTAAATAGTGTGCAGATCCTATTAAAGGTACGTAGATGTTCATTTGGATCTTCCTTCGGCGCACCACTAAATTGGCATTGATTAGTCACCATGTGTAGAATTTGTCCTTTGATTTCATAATCTGGCGCATTAATGTCTGGATGAGTAATTGCGTGACCTTGGCCAGTGCGTTTAGCTCTCATTCGGTCTTCCATACTTAAAGGTTCCAGATTCTCCATAATTGAATTTGTTGAATTGGAATCACTAGAGGATTCTGATTTAATGGTTCGTTCCTCAACAATCTCTGTTTGAATGATTGGTGGTTCCGAAGGAAAGTTTAGTGGTTCAGAATCTACGAATCGTTCCTGAATATTCTCCGGATTCTCAATTGTGAGGTCGGGTTCAAAAAATGGATTATCGGAAATTTGAACTGAAGTACTTGGTCGACTGGATGACGATTCTAAAGAAAAATCAACGGCGATTATATTTGCTAAATGTCTTGATCTAGTTACAGGTGGTGAACGTACAAAAGGTGGTGAACGTCTTGCTCGGTGCATTCACTGAATATCCTATTAGTTTTTAAAAGGAAAGAAAAATTATAATAAGTTATCCAATCAATAGACTTTTCTGATTTTGCCCACGTTTCGAATAGCCAAAAGATGCAGCAGAGGGGCAGGATTCGTTTAGTCTCAATATAATTGAGGACTGTTTGGCTCCAATAACCCGGTCCACGTACAAATCCAACTATTACTACGAACCAGAAAATTTTGATGTCTATCAATTTAACCACTTAAAATAAATTTTCGTAATTTCAAGAAATTTAGATAAGAAGTAGAATAAAAATCTATGTCCTAAAACTAGAATAGCGAGAAATAAGAAAGAAAAAGAGCTCGTCGAAAAAGGTCGAAAAAGAAAAATGTTTGAAAAATAAAAGGTGACGGAAAAATAAAAGAAACTTATAAAACTTAAAAATACTTGACTAACCTAACCTTATTACTACAACTAACTAAAAATTATAATCGCAAATTGAGATAACTAATTGGAATGATAATTGGTACATAGTAAAAGGTGTCTAAAAATATTAAAGCTTACAGGAAAAACTATATCCCAAATGGAAATAACTTAAAAAGAAACTAAAACTTAAAAAGGCGTCGCAAAATTCTAAAGCACCTAAATCTTAGTCTAAATAAAAAGCACTTAAGGGATTTTACGGCAAAGCCTAAAAATCTAGAAGTAAAAATAACTATGGCAAAAACTAAGTTTAAAACTAAATATGAGCTAAAAATACAAATATTACGCTAAAACGATTAAAAAGGGACAAAATATAAAAATATACAAAAAGTTGTAAAAAGTACAATTTTTATAAAAATATTATTTTTATATTATTTATTTAATAAAACTACTAATTTTATAATTTAATTAAACTAATTTAACAAATAAAACAAATTAAATTAATAAACTAAACTAATTAATAAATAAATAAAACCTATTTAGGGTTTTTAATTAAATAATAATAATAATAATTACACCGTGATTAATGCCTGATTAGGGCTTCTGTCGCGTGTCAGGTTTTCTCCGCGAGTTGCGGTATTCAAGGCAGTAAACCCCGCGAGTCGCGGGGTTCAGAAATTCAACTCTGAAACAGTTTAAAATTTACGCGTTTTTTTATTTATTTATTTATTTTTTTTATTTTCTGTTTTTAATTTTTCTGTTTATAAAAAAAAAATATGTGTATAATAAAAACTTATATTTAAAACTTAAATAAAAATAGAATTACTTTATAATTTTATAAATAAAAATCTTAAAACTAGATTTATATATATTTTTTATATATGTTTTTAAATAAAAATAAAATACTTAAATAAAACTTATATAAAAATAAAGAAACTTTATAAAACTTAAATATTTAACAGAGTCTTAAAAATACATAAATTTTTTTTTTTATATTAGCGTTGCGCTTCCGGCTTTTAAGAGACTCCCCGGCAGCGGCGCCAAAAATACTTGATGTGGTAGCGGAGTGTTATAAAATACTATTAAATTTTACCAGGAAATACTATTAAATACGATACATTTTTACACAAGATATTTATTTATTTATAGAATGGATATACTTAAACCTTGCTACAACACTTATAGGCAGTGTACCTAATCGTACAGTAGTGTAGTTTTTAGTAAGTCCGGTTCGTTCCACAGGAAATCTTTTTTAAACAAAGCTCAACGCTATATTGGTTTACTTTTATAAAAGTACAAATATATATATATAAATAATATTATTATTATAAAGGGGGGTTTTTACCGTTTAATGACCGGTTTGTCGATTTTAAAACTTTAGTAGCAGTTAAAACCAAATAAATACAAGACTTTAAATTAAAGCATAAAGTAAATAACGATAATGAAATTACGAATAATAAAAGTGCGATAAAATAAACTTGCGATAATTAAAAAATACGATAATTAAAAGTGCAATTAAATACAATAACAATAAAAATGCGATAATTAGAAGTGCAATTAAATATAAAATAAAGGAAATTAAATATGAAATAAAAGAATTATGCTTATTTAAACTTCCGTAATCATGATGTTTGACGTGTTGATTTTGGTTTTATGCCCATGGGTTAATTATCCTTTGTCCTGGATTATTTAATATGTCCATACGGATTTGTCCATAATAGTCCATCAGTCATAAATATAAAGAGCGAAAGCCTTCGTCAAATTATTCTTATTCCCGAAGTCAAATATTCCAACTAATTGGGGATTCGAATTGTAACAAGGTTTTAATACTTTGTTTAATGAATACACCAGGTTATCGACTGCGTGTAAACCAAGGTTTTACTACTTTGTTAACAATTACACCAATTACCCTTGAATGTAATTCACCCCTGTTTCAACAAGTTTATTAACTATTAATCCAGTTCCGTATCCGGTAAAATGAATAATTATTGGTATTTATAGATATCCCGCCCACCGTACCCAGTCAAGCGTATGTGGTTATATATAAATACGTCAAATTATAAGTTTGTATATTAAATTAACAAGGTATTGTTTAGTTAATATAAAACCCATTAATAGCCCATAGTCTAATTTCCACAAGTGTCGTTCTTTTGTCCAAACCCCAATTATGGTACAAAGCCCAATTACCCAATTTTAGTAATTAGCCCAACATCATGATTACTTCGGATTAAATAAGCATAATAATAACTTAGCTACGAGACATTAAATTAAAAAGCTTGAACATAACTTACAATGATTAAAAATAGCGTAGCGTTACACGGACAGAATTTCAACTTACACCCTTACAACGTTCGCTAACATACCCTTATTATTAGGATTTAAAATTAAAATTAAAATTAAAATATAAATTATATATATATTTTTACGTATATATTGAAAGAGAGATGGATGGATTTTTGGTGGTTTTTGCGATCAGAATTCGTTTTCTTTTATAGGGATTTTCGACTTTTGGGGCTCCGCGACTCGCGGCATTTTTGCCTTCAAACTCCGCGAGTCGCGGAGTTTGAAATTACAGCTCAGTCCCTTTTGGAGTCTTTCTTGCCGACGGTTTATAATATATATATATATAATATATATATATAATTAATATAATTAATTATATATTATATTATATTTATATACATAGTTAACTTGTAATTTTTAGTCTGTTGCATCGAGCGTTGAGAGTTGACTCTGGTCCCGGTTCCGGATTTTCGAACGTCCTTGCGTACAATTTTATATTTTGTACTTTGCGTTTTGAATCTTGTACTCTTGTAATTTCGAGACGTTTCTTATCAATAATTGGAACCTCTTTGATTGTCTTTTGTACTTTTGAGCTTTTTGGTCGTTTGCGTCTTCAATTCGTCGAATCTGTCTTTTGTCTTCACCTTTTATTATTTAAACGAATATCACTTTTAAATAGAACAATTGCAACTAAAAGCTTGTCTTTCTTGAGGAATAATGCTATGAAATATATGTTCGTTTTTAGCATTATCATATGTATCTCATTAGGTATTTTAACAATGAGTTATATACATAAAAATGAGACTATTAATTTAAGAAACTCGAAAACGATATATATAACGATTATCGTTATAACAACGTCTTACTAGGTACATACGAATCATATTAAAATATTGATACACTTGGTTAATTATGTTAAATGATAAGTAAATATATTATTAAGTGTATTAACAATGAAATACATATGTAAAAATAAGACTACTAACTTAATGATTTCGAAACGAGACATATATGTAACGATTATCGTTGTAACAACATTTAACTGTATATATATCATACTAAGATATATTATATATCATAATATCATGATAATATAACAATTTAACATCTCATTTGTTATAATAAACAATGGGTTAACAACATTCAACAAGATCGTTAACCTAAAGGTTTCAAAACAACATTTACATGTAACGACTAACGATGACTTAACGACTCAGTTAAAATGTATATACATGTAGTGTTTTAATATGTATTCATACACTTTTGAAAGACTTCAAGACACTTATCAAAATACTTCTACTTAACAAAAATGCTTACAATTACATCCTCGTTTAGTTTCATCAACAATTCTACTCGTATGCACCCGTATTCGTACTCGTACAATACACAGCTTTTAGATGTATGTACTATTGGTATATACACTCCAATGATCAGCTCTTAGCAGCCCATGTGAGTCACCTAACACATGTGGGAACCATCATTTGTCAACTAGCATGAAATATCTCATAAAATTACAAAAATATGAGTAATCATTCATGACTTATTTACATGAAAACAAAATTACATATCCTTTATATCTAATCCATACACCAACGACCAAAAACACCTACAAACACTTTCATTCTTCAATTTTCTTCATCTAATTGATCTCTCTCAAGTTCTATCTTCAAGTTCTAAGTGTTCTTCATAAATTCCAAAAGTTCTAGTTTCATAAAATCAAGAATACTTCCAAGATTGCAAGTTTACTTCCAAGTTTTCTAAATCGATTCCAAGTAATCATCCAAGATCAAGAAACCTTTGTTACTTACAGTAGGTTATATTTCTAATACAAGGTAATAATCATATTCAAACTTTAATTCAATTTCTATAACTATAACAATCTTATTTCGAGTGGAAATCTTACTTGAAATTGTTTTCGTGTCATGATTATGCGTCAAGAACTTTCAAGCCATCCAAGGATCCTTTGAAGCTAGATCTATTTTTTTCATTTCCAGTAGGTTTATCCAAGGAACTTGAGGTAGTAATGATGTTCATAACATCATTCGATTCATACATATAAAGCTATCTTATTCGAAGGTTTAAACTTGTAATCACTAGAACATAGTTTAGTTAATTCTAAACTTGTTCGCAAATAAAAGTTAATCCTTCTAACTTAACTTTTAAAATCAACTAAACACATGTTCTATATCTATATGATATGCTAACTTAATGATTTAAAACCTGGAAACACGAAAAACACCGTAAAACCGGATTTACGCCGTCGTAGTAACACCGCGGGCTGTTTTGGGTTAGTTAATTAAAAACTATGATAAACTTTGATTTAAAAGTTGTTATTCTGGGAAAATAATTTTTATTATGAACATGAAACTATATCCAAAAATTATGGTTAAACTCAAAGTGGAAGTATGTTTTCTAAAATGGTCATCTAGACGTCGTTCTTTTGACTGAAATGACTACCTTTACAAAAATGACTTGTAACTTATTTTTCCGACTATAAACCTATACTTTTTCTGTTTAGATTTATAAAATAGAGTTCAATATGAAACCATAGCAATTTGATTCACTCAAAACGGATTTAAAATGAAGAAGTTATGGGTAAAACAAGATTGGATAATTTTTCTCATTTTAGCTACGTGAAAATTGGTAACAAATCTATTCCAACCATAACTTAATCAACTTGTATTGTATATTATGTAATCTTGAGATACCATAGACACGTATACAATGTTTCGACCTATCATGTCGACACATCTATATATATTTCGGAACAACCATAGACACTCTATATGTGAATGTTGGAGTTAGCTATACAGGGTTGAGGTTGATTCCAAAATATATATAGTTTGAGTTGTGATCAATACTGAGATACGTATACACTGGGTCATGGATTGATTCAAGATAATATTTATCGATTTATTTCTGTACATCTAACTATGGACAACTAGTTGTAGGTTACTAACGAGGACAGCTGACTTAATAAACTTAAAACATCAAAATATATTAAAAGTGTTGTAAATATATTTTGAACATACTTTGATATATATGTATATATTGTTATAGGTTCGTGAATCAACCAGTGGCCAAGTCTTACTTCCCGACGAAGTAAAAATCTGTGAAAGTGAGTTATAGTCCCACTTTTAAAATCTAATATTTTTGGGATGAGAATACATGCAGGTTTTATAAATGATTTACAAAATAGACACAAGTACGTGAAACTACATTCTATGGTTGAATTATCGAAATCGAATATGCCCCTTTTTATTAAGTTTGGTAATCTAAGAATTAGGGAACAGACACCCTAATTGACGCGAATCCTAAAGATAGATCTATTGGGCCTAACAAACCCCATACAAAGTACCAGATGCTTTAGTACTTCAAAATTTATATCATATCCGAAGGGTGTCCCGGAATGATGGGGATATTCTTATATATGCATCTTGTTAATGTCGGTTACCAGGTGTTCACCATATGAATGATTTTTATCTCTATGTATGGGATGTGTATTGAAATATGAAATCTTGTGGTCTATTGTTACGATTTGATATATATAGGTTAAACCTATAACTCACCAACATTTTTGTTGACGTTTAAAGCATGTTTATTCTCAGGTGAATACTAAGAGCTTCCGCTGTTGCATACTAAAATAAGGACAAGATTTGGAGTCAATGTTTGTATGATATTGTGTAAAAACTGCATTCAAGAAACTGATTTCGATGTAACATATTTATATTGTAAACCATTATGTAATGGTCGTGTGTAAACAGGATATTTTAGATTATCATTATTTGATAATCTACGTAAAGATTTTTAAACCTTTATTTATGAAATAAAGGTTATGGTTTGTTTTAAAAATGAATGCAGTCTTTGAAAAACGTCTCATATAGAGGTCAAAACCTCGCAACGAAATCAATTAATATGGAACGTTTTTAATCAATAAGAACGGGACATTTCACATTTACTCTAGATAGCACTTACTTGACTACTTGTGCATTATACTTAAACCTATCTTAGGTGAACTCCATAATGGCACCAAACTTTCATCATACGAATCCGTATTCTGCCACTTTCTGGTAACACAAGTAAATTCAAGATTCATACGCGTAAGGATGACGACGACTTCATTAGTCACACTAGTTCGGGAACTCTGTCTCCCACGTTGTTATTCGCCAACCATCTCAACTTACTATCGGTGTCACACTGGTGTTTCTGACTATCTACCACTTCTTGTTACTACCATCACTACTCTATATGAGTATCATCATCAACACTTATCACTACGGTTGCATACTATTCATTATCATGATTCGTTACACTTCTCGTCCCGAAATACATAATTGTTTGACTTGAACCGCATTGACGTGAACGTTCATTTATACACTTCCCTCGGGAAACGTTTCTTCAGAGTTGCAAAAATTCTTTCGATTAATACGAGTCACGTTAGAGATGCCGTTACACTTTGTTCATTTTAGATCTTCACGGTTACACGAACTCGAATCCATTGAGTGATGTGGCAGTGTATGAAAGGACCCGTTCATATACATTATAAACGATTCACAATAGTTGATTACATTGCGAGGTATTTGACCTCTATATGATACATTTTACAAACATTGCATTCGTTTTTAAAAGACAAACTTTCTTTACATCGAAAATTGACAGGCATGCATACCATTTCATAATATACAATATCCAACTATAAATTGATTTAATAATAATCTTTGATGAACTCAATGACTCGAATGCAACGTTCTTTGAAATATGCTATGAAAGACTCCAAGTAATATCTTTAAAAGGAGCAAATGCACAGCGAAAGATTTCTTTAACACCTGAGAATAAACATGCTTTAAAGTGTCAACCAAAAGGTTGGTGAGTTCATTAGTTTATCATAATCATTTATTTCCATCATTTTAATTGACCACAAGAATTTCATTTTTAGTTCTCATAAATATACGTCCCATGCATAGAGACAAAAATAATCATTCATATGGTTAACACCTGGTAACCGAAATTAACTAGATACATATAAGAATATCCCCTATCATTCCGGGATCCTCCTTCGGACATGATATAAATTTCGAAGTACTAAAGCATCCGGTACTTTGGATGGGGTTTGTTAGGCCCAATAGATCTATCTTTAGGATTCGCGTCAATTAGGGTGTCTGTTCCCTAATTCTTAGATTACCAGACTTAATAAAAAGGGGCATATTCGATTTCGATAATTCAACCATAGATTGTAGTTTCACGTACTTGTGTCTATTTCGTAAAACATTTATAAAAGTTGCGCATGTATTCTCAGCCCAAAAATATAAAAGGTAAAAAGGCAAATGAAACTCACCATACTGTATTTCGTAGTAAAAATACATATAACGTCATTGAACAAGTGCAAGGTTGGCCTCGGATTCACGAACCTAAATTAACTATATATATTTATGTGTTGGTCAATATTTGTCTAACAAATTAGGTCAAGTCATAGTGTACCACAATCCTAATTCTCGAGACTAATATGCAAAAGTCTACAAAAGTAAATTTGACTCAAAATAATTTCCAAAAATCTATACATGATTAATATATAGTTTAAATATCGTCGTTTTATATTTTTAAATATTTTTAAAAGATTTATTAGAGTAAATAATATAATTTATTTATTAATAAATAAAATTTTATATTAAATTTATATAATAAAATATACTTTTATATATATTAAGTAATAAAATTTATAGGGTTCATTTAATATCATAAAGATAATATGATAGGTATTATTAAAGTAAGTTATTACACGTAGTAAAATATGTTTGTATCACATATTTATTTGATAAAATAATATCTATAATGATAGTAAGTAAAAGTTGTATTATTTTGTAATAATAATTATTATTATAAAATTATCAATATTTATAATTACTAAGATGACATTATGATAAAACGATAATTCTAATTATGATAACTTTAATATTTACGATAATTTTTAATATTATCTTTAAAATAATAATTCTATTTAAAATAATAATAATAATGATATTTTATAGTAACAATGACATTTCTATTAAAATGATAATTTTTGTTAAAATGATAGTTTTAATACTAACGATACTTTTAATAATAATAGTAATGATAAAAATAATAAGAACGATAATTTTATCTAAATTAATATCTTATAATATTTTAATTTCATCATGATACTCTTACTCATTATTTCCTAATCGTTTCGTTTAATAGCTTTTAATCGTCTTTTATATCGTGTTCATAATAATGATAATAATAGTAATCAAAATATTTAGGTGTTACAATTATTTGTTTTAATTACACTAATATTAATAATGATAGTTACTATAATATTATTAACGATAATAATAATAATTATCTTAATGATAATATAGTAATAATAATAATAACAATAACAATAACCATTTTTAAATAATGATATATATATATATATATATATATATATATATATATATATATATATATATATATATATATATATATATATATATATATATATATATTAATAATGATAATAATAATAATAATAATAATAATAATAATAATAATAATAATAATAATAATAATAATAATAATAATAATAATAATAATAATAATAATAATAATAATAATAATAATGATAATTGGATAATAATAATAATAATACTAATTATAACTTTAACGATAATAACGATAGTAATAAAAAAACAATTTTTAATGATAAATCCCTTTTATTGATAAAGATAATAATAATGATAATAATAAGATAAAACTAGAACGACGATAAAAACGACGATAATAATAATCATTTTTAATAAAAATATCGAAAATTCAATTGATTATAACTTCTAATCCGTTCATCGAAACCATTCGATATCTAAAGGAAAAGTTCTTAATTTTTCGCTACCTTTCCAAGGACATGCATATCTTATACCTTATCTCAACCGCAAGTGTAACTAATTCAAGATTCAACCTAACCTGTCCAAGGGCAATATCAAAAGTACAAGCATGCATAATCCTAAATACTCGAGCACTAGTCAGGGATACACTATTAGTATGTAAAAGTTAAATTATGAGTACTCACGTATCAATATTGAGATTCAATATTGCAGGAAAGGTACGTAGACGCAACGAAAATGATAAACACTATATTGACCTCACGAGCATACCCATGAACCATACCCAATCACCTCCATAGCTATAACCCATAATTTCCTTAATCCAATCTCACTCGAAAAACAATTTCGAAATCACTTGGACAGCACTCTGACATAATATTTTATGTATACTAATAATATCTTGAAATAATACGGAGTAAATATATATATGTAAATCGATTGAGAGAGTTTAGAGAAAAATATTTTCAAGTTTCTATGAAATAATGAAACCTATTGAATTCTATTTATAATAGATTTTTGAATTATTAAAGTGAATTATTAAAGTATGAATTATTAAAGTGAATTATTAAAGTATGAATTATTAAAGTGAATTATTAAAGTATGAATTATTAAAGTGAATTATTAAAGTATAAATTATTAAAGTATGAATTATTAAAGTGAATTATTAAAGTTAAAGTAAAGTAAAAATAAAGTAAAGGTAAAGTTTAAGTATAGTAAAAGTATAAAACTATGTACGTATTATACGCGTATAAATATATATAATATTAATTTAAATCGTTATATATATTTAATAAAATAAAATATAAATATCGTTATCTTTATCATACTAGTTAAGTAATGAGTTGTCAAAAGTGGTTCTAGATATTTATAAAAGTTATATACGTTTTAATAATAAAGTTCTTTTTAAACTGAAAACGTTTTTGTACGTTTGAAACTAAATAGATCAATCGAGTCTTTATGAGATTCAATCTTCCACTATCCTTTGTCTAGTTCTCAATGATTGATAATTTGTTCTTATTTATAAATTACTTTACCATTTTCCGAATATTGTTAAAATGGAAAGATTTCTCAAATCAACGTGGGCCTTTCAACAGAGACTTGTAATCATAATTTAATATATCTGATAATTCAATCATTTGATCTTATCTTCTAATTCCATTGATAAACATTCTGAAACAGATACAATCATATAAAGTATTTAATCTAATATTTTGTTTACGTTTCAAGTTATAATATATATACACATATACATATATAATCATATTCGTTTAATGGTTCATGAATCGTTGGAACTTGGTCGAGGATGAATTAATGTATGAACATAGTTTAAAATTCTTGAAATTTAACTTAACAAATATTGCTTATTGTGTCGGAAACATATAAAGATTAAAGTTTAAATTTGGTTGGAAATTTCCGGGTTGTCACAGTACCTACCCGTTAAAGAAATTTCGTCCCGAAATTTGAGTGGAAAGGTCGTGAATGATAATAAGTATGTTTTCATGATGCATACAGGCTGAAAATTAGAGTTTTATCATCAGCGAATAATTTGGATAAACAATCCATTTATATGAAGAGTACGAATCAAGCTAACATAGAAGAGTGAAATGAGTAAGTGTATTTTCATCTTATCATTTGACGTAGATATGATTGATTTCCAGATTTCAAGGGATTTGAAGAAAATCTTTGTAATAAGATTTGATTCTCCGGTAACAAAAGGAATTAGGATCCGCTTTAAATGCGATCGTCCATTTTAATTGTTCTGTCGGAGATTTTCTTATAAATTCACCTCCTTCGTTTTCTTACAACTCACACCTTCTGTTGATGCATTTTATGCAAGTCCCTAGACATCTACCCACGTCCATTGCATGTACAACAGTTTACAGGCCACCATGATCGTTCGTTATTATCCTATCCGTGTTTGTATTTGGTTACAGCAACTGCAGGAACGAGATTTGGATTTTTGACTATGTTAGACTTAGTCAGACGTCCGAGTGAAGCCTCACTCGTACGGCTGACAGGCTCATACGCACGGTTGATGCTGAGCTAAGTCACAATTATAACCTAAATGAGAAGACACGAGTGAGTGATCACCCGTACAGCTGATGAAGCCAACTCGTATGTGTGATGGATGAATCATACGGGTGAGTCAATAGCAGGGGTATATAAAGTCTTATGTTCTTCATTTTAGGTTAAGCCTCTCATTTGTTACACACACTCCGATCTGGTGAGCTCCTTAGATTCTCTCTCAACCCAAATCACCCAGGTGGTGAATAATAGCTCTAGGTGTTGATCTAATCACACTTGATTTAGTTGTGGTATGACTAAATTAATCCCAAAAAGCTTAACCTATTCACTAGAGGGTTTAATTCACGTATTCTGTCGTTGTGTGAGTTAAATCTGTTGATTTCTAAGTTCCTAGTCATGTTTCATCACCTTCTATTCTTTCCCCCTCAACTCATATTTTAAAGTATTCATCAATATGCTCCATCCAGCTCTGATTCTCGATATACTTCTAACTTTCATATCGGTCATTCTTCTTTTTCATCTACCACCGGAAGAATCTATTTACTTCTACTATACTCTTGGGTTTATAGTGTTTCTAGTTCTCCCGTGTCTTTATATTGCTATATGCATCGATATATGGTTTATAATTTCTGGTTTGTCGTTGGGCTTTATATGTTCCCTTATATTTCAAAGTCTCTGCTTCTGTCTTCTATAATCATTATCATTCACAGTTAATGCTCTCTTTTATTTGCTACAATTTATACCCCAATTTCTATTTCGGAGCTTTGTCCTTTCGTTTCTTCTTCTTGCGATTAAGCACCGCTTGTAATGGTCCAGAATTCACAGATACGAATTTCGGAATGAACATTGTTAATGTTCTAGGAAGGAAATTGTGATGGCACGATCTTGACTTGTCAAATTACTAGAATACCTTGGAAAAGGCCGAATCATCAAGAAATATTTTCTTGATATTTTAGAGGTTAAATAGAATACAAGAGTCGTATAACATGGCACATGATGATGTTATGATCTGTGAATCATCACGTTCCATTTAGAAACTCAGCATGACTTACTGTAATATAATCACATTGATCAAGTGTCATTATATTATACTAATTCATGCTTCAGTTCTCAACACTACTTCAAAATATTCCTATTTTAAACTTGAATCTTTCAGAATTTAGAAACTAAATTAGTTTCTTTTATGATGTAATACAGATAGCGCGAAGAGGTAAATGATTTCAAATAAGAAAAATTAAGAAAATATCTTCAGAAATATGGAGGATATTTATAATGAAAGATATGATGATATTTTAGAATTTCTAATATCAGAGGATGATGAAGAATATTGTCCGCAGGGGTTTAGAGTCAGGAGCAAGGTATTCGTTAATGACTTCAGCAGGTACTGAATCATTTGGATCCTTTAAAGTCAGGTTCAGTCTTTGTAATTTGTCCACAGCCTCCTTCCTACTTTGCTCAATCCGTTTTCCAGTTCCAAAACTTCTCTTTTTCTGCGCTTTGCCAGCACACTTCATCATTATCATCCAGCTTTTACCATTTAAAGTCATTTATAGTTTTTGCTGCTTCATCAACATTTTTTCCATTTTCGGAGAACCAATTCGTAGTTCGGAGTGTTTTTCAGAAACTTCACATTCAAATTAAGTCCAGAAGATAGACGTTATATATACACATATAACTGTTGGCGCAGACATGCTGCAAGATTTCAAAATACTGATTGCTAATTCCCAATGATTCGTATGGCAATTCTCATTACAAGATGCCAATGAGTAAATGATGGGGTTTCAATGAATAATTATGATGACTTTTTGGAGAGGCTAAAGTCAAAGGGTAATGAAGTTGTTGGTACATCTGCTAATAATATGGTGGAATGTAAAAGGTTCCCTGGTAACGATGGTGTATATCTCAAGGTTATAATATGGTTAGTCTGACTGAAAAGTTGAAGTTGACTTGCTGGAGCTGTGACAAAACTGGCTACTTTGAATAGGAGTCGCAAAGTTATTTTTGCTAATAAATACCAAAGAATCTGACGCGGATACGTTGTTTAAACTTTTACTTTGGTTTCAAGAGTTTTTTGGGTACATAACTGTGGGTAACATGTGGTTGGATCATCATCTCGATTGCTCATCATTCGAAGTGTCTTCAGAAATTTTCGAAGGGTTTAAACACAGATTGTAATCGTTAACATACATTTGATGTTCTAACACAGTTTTGAAGTCAAAATATAGCTTGTGAAAGATGTAAGGATCTAAGAGTGATGATTTTGGTCATATCTCAAGTTAAATTTTGAGATTTCAAAATCAGAATATGTAATTGGGTTTGATTGAGTATGGTTGTTTTGATTTCTATGAAAGAATGTATATTATTGTGAAAGTAGGGAGTATAATGGATGATTTGATGAATCAGATTCGAAGAATGTAACATATTAATTTTGAATTTATATATCTCTCGGGTATTACCTACCCGTTAAAAAAAAATTTCACAATTAATATTTTGTACAAAAGAATTTTATTACAGTCTTTATAAAAATATATATATATGTATATTTTCTTCAGATGTAACATAGATTTAATGAGTTAATGTTAGATTAAACTCATTTGATTTACGGTTGAAACTAGAATTGAATAATCCCTAAAGGCTTTAAAAAGTACATAACTTTTACGCAGTATTTCTTTAATGACATTGAAATTATGAATCAATACTTCATTATTTGTTGATGTATGGTGTTCGGTTCGTGGAATTCTTGTGAATTTCGCAAAGTACGAATGATGTTATCTGAAAAGTTTCGGGTACATTGATGATGAAAGTGTAAAATCAAATATATACTTGATTTATTATGAATTGGAATTTGTTGAATTGCGACAGAGATTGTAGTTAACGCTGGTTAAGTTGCGGCCGAAGGACGTACATTATTGCATATTTGTAATATGAATTAACCGAGTAGTTAAGATTCACACACAATAGCTTAGCACTGAAAGATTTATTTTTCAATATATATATATATATATATATATATATATATATATATATATATATAATATACATATAATTTCTTCAGAGGAAATGAGTTATTTCTTCATAACTCGTTGATACAATATACACATTATTGATTCGTAATGATGTCCACAGTGATTCTTGAACTGACGGAGTTTGTGATGTTATCGGTGTTGTTGATTCGGATGTTGACTGTACTGACGATGCTGGTAACGCTGATGGTACTATTGATGTTGTTGGTAAAGCATGTTTAGCTTGTTAATCACACACCATTTTTGTCAGGGTTTCTACTCTTCCTTCCATCATTTTGGTTCGCTTAACTGATTTATGGTTAGGGCTAGATTAGATAATCTCTAAGACTTTAGAGATTATATAATCACCGCGGAATGTTTCTCCAATGAAGTTATGAATTAATACTTCATCAGTTATTGTTGTTAGTACTCCTTGGTATCTATGGTGCGTATGACGTTGATGCTCGTGGGACAGATTGTGAAGTTGAGGTTTACGACGCGGTTGTGGTTGGAGGTGGTAATGGTACTGTTGGCGTTGATGATGGTGGTACTGGTTATGCTGCTGGTGCTGCTGCCGGTGTTTGTAATCTCTGCACCATATTCTCCAAAGCCACTACCTGAGCGCGAAGTTCGTTGACTTCTTCTATTATTCCAGGATGATTGTCAGTCGGAACGAGCGGATAAATATAATCTAGAATTTGATGTAGTATATAATCGTGACGAAATACCCTGAAAATGAGAGAGAAAATGGTGTCTCGAACAGGTTCGCCGGTAAGTGCTTCAGGTTCTTCGCCAAGAGGGCAATGTGGTGGATGGAAAGGATTGCCTTCTTCTTGTTTCCAATGATTTAGGAGGCTATGAACCCATCCCCAATTCATCCAGAATAGGTGATGACTGATTGGTTGATCCATTCCGCTCACACTGCTTTCGGAACTTGAGTGAGATTCCATTTCGGAATCCGAGTGACTTGAACTGATGACAAATTCCATTTCGTACGATTGGATAAAGGATTTTCGATATAAAATGATTTTTCGGCTATCGGGTGGTATTCTATTTACATAGGATATCTATATATAGAGATCAAAAGATTTCATAGATTACGGAGGAATTTGCGGGATATGTCATGCGAAGTTTAAAGTAACAGATACGATAAGATATGATTTAGCAGATACGCTAAGATATGAATTTTGTCTATACACTACTCATGCAATTAATGTAGCAAGATGTGTCTAGACTAATAATGATAAGCAGGTAATTTCCTATGGATGATAAGCAGATGATTTCCGACTAGAAATAATAAGCAAAACTTTTGACATGCAGACACGGCCGAAGTCCAGACTCACTAATGCATCCTAACGACTTATCAGTTAGACACACTAATGCAGACCTGGTTCGCTAAGACCACCGCTCTGATACCAACTGAAAGGACCCATTCATATACATTATAAACGATTCACAATAGTTGATTACATTGCGAGGTATTTGACCTCTATATGATATATTTTACAAACATTGCATTCGTTTTTAAAAGACAAACTTTCTTTACATCAAAAATTGACAGGCATGCATACCATTTCATAATATCCACTATCCAACTATAAATTGATTTAATAATAATCTTTGATGAACTCAATGACTCGAATGCAACGTTCTTCGAAATATGCTATGAAAGACTCCAAGTAATATCTTTAAAATGAGCAAATGCACAGCGAAAGATTTCTTTAACACCTGAGAATAAACCTGCTTTAAAGTGTCAACCAAAAGGTTGGTGAGTTCATTAGTTTATCATAATCATTTATTTCCATCATTATAATAGACCACAAGAATTTCATTTTTAGTTCTCATAAATATACGTCCCATGCATAGAGACAAAAATAATCATTCATATGGTGAACACCTGGTAACCGACATTAACTAGATACATATAAGAATATCCCCTATCATTCCGGGATCCTCCTTCGGACATGATATAAATTTCGAAGTACTAAAGCATCCGGTACTTTGGATGGGGTTTGTTAGACCCAATAGATCTATCTTTAGGATTCGCGTCAATTAGGGTGTCTGTTCCCTAATTCTTAGATTACCAGACTTAATAAAAAGGGGCATATTCGATTTCGATAATTCAACCATAGAATGTAGTTTCACGTACTTGTGTCTATTTCGTAAAACATTTATAGAAGTTGCGCATGTATTCTCAGCCCAAAAATATAAAGGGTAAAAAGGCAAATGAAACTCACCATACTGTATTTCGTAGTAAAAATACATATAACGTCATTGAACAAATTAGGTTGGCCTCGGATTCACGAACCTAAATTAATTATATATATTTATGTGTTGGTCAATATTTGTCTAACAAATTAGGTCAAGTCATAGTGTACCACAATCCTAATGCTCGAGACTAATATACAAAAGTCTACAAAAGTAAATTTGACTCAAAATAATTTCCAAAAATCTATACATGATTAATATATAGTTTAAATATCGTCGTTTTATATTTTTAAATATTTTTAAAAGATTTATTAGAGTAAATAATATAATATATTTATTAATAAATAAAATTTTATATTAAATTTATATAATAAAATATACTTTTATATATATTAAGTAATAAAATTTATAGGATTAATTTAATATCATAAAGATAATATGATAGGTATTATTAAAGTAAGTTATTACACGTAGTAAAATATGTTTGTATCACATATTTATTTGATAAAATAATATCTATAATGATAGTAAGTAAAAGTTGTATTATTTTGTAATAATAATTATTATTATAAAAATATCAATATTTATAATTACTAAGATGACATTATGATAAAACGATAATTCTAATTATGATAACTTTAATATTTACGATAATTTTTAATATTATCTTTAAAATAATAATTCTATTTAAAATAATAATAATAATGATATTTTATAGTAACAATGACATTTCTATTAAAATGAAAATTTTTGTTAAAATGATAGTTTTAATACTAACGATACTTTTAATAATAATAGTAATGATAAAAATAATAAGAACGATAATTTTATCTAAATTAATATCTTATAATATTTTAATTTCATCATGATACTCTTACTCATTATTTCCTAATCATTTCGTTTAATAGCTTTTAATCGTCTTTTATATCGTGTTCATAATAATGATAATAATAGTAATCAAAATATTTAGGTGTTACAATTATTTGTTTTAATTACACTAATATTAATAATGATAGTTACTATAATATTATTAACGATAATACTAATAATTATCTTAATGATAATATAGTAATAATAATAATAACAATAACAATAACCATTTTTAAATAATGATATATATATATTAATAATGATAATAATAATAATAATAATAATACTAATAATAATAATAATAATAATAATAATAATAATAATAATAATAATAATAATAATAATAATAATAATGATAATTGGATAATAATAATAATAATACTAATTATAACTTTAACGATAATAACGATAGTAATAAAAAAACAATTTTTAATGATAAATCCCTTTTATTGATAAAGATAATAATAATGATAATAATAAGATAAAACTAGAACGACGATAAAAACGACGATAATAATAATCATTTTTAATAAAAATATCAAAAATTCAATTTATTATAACTTCTAATCCGTTCATCGAAACCATTCGATATCTAAAGGAAAAGTTCTTAATTTTTCGCTAGCTTTCCAAGGACATGCATATCTTATACCTTATCTCAACCGCAAGTGTAACTAATTCAAGATTCAACCTAACCTGTCTAAGGGCAATATCAAAAGTACAAGCATGCATAATCCTAAATACTCGAGCACTAGTCAGGGATACACTATTAGTATGTAAAAGTTAAATTATGAGTACTCACGTATCAATATTGAGATTCAATATTGCAGGAAAGGTACGTAGACGCAACGGAAATGATAAACACTATATTGACCTCACGAACATACCCATGAACCATACCCAATCACCTCCATAGCTATAACCCATAATTTCCTTAATCCAATCTCACTCGAAAAACAATTTCGAAATCACTTGGACAGCACTCTGACGTAATATTTTATGTATACTAATAATATCTTGAAATAATACGGAGTAAATATATATATGTAAATCGATTGAGAGAGTTTAGAGAAAAATATTTTCAAGTTTCTATGAAATAATGAAACCTATTGAATTCTATTTATAATAGATTTTTGAATTATTAAAGTGAATTATTAAAGTATGAATTATTAAAGTGAATTATTAAAGTATGAATTATTAAAGTGAATTATTAAAGTATGAATTATTAAAGTGAATTATTAAAGTATAAATTATTAAAGTATGAATTATTAAAGTGAATTATTAAAGTTAAAGTAAAGTAAAAATAAAGTAAAGGTAAAGTTTAAGTATAGTAAAAGTATAATTTATACGCGTATAAATATATATAATATTAAGTTAAATCGTTATATATATTTAATAAAATAAAATATAAATATCGTTATCTTTATCATACTAGTTAAGTAATGAGTTGTCAAAAGTGGTTCTAGATATTTATAAAAGTTATATACGTTTTAATAATAAAGTTCTTTTTAAACTGAAAACATTTTTGTACGTTTGAAACTAAATAGATCAATCTTCCACTATCCTTTGTCTAGTTCTCAATGATTGACAATTTGTTCTTATTTATAAATTACTTTACCATTTTCCGAATATTGTTAAAATGGAAAGATTTCTCAAATCAACGTGGGCCTTTCAACAGAGACTTGTAATCATAATTTAATATATCTGATAATTCAATCATTTGATCTTATCTTCTAATTCCATTGATAAACATTTTGAGACAGATACAATCATATAAAGTATTTAATCTAATATTTTTTTTACGTTTCAAGTTATAATATATATACACATATACATATATAATCATATTCGTTTAATGGTTCATGAATCGTTGGAACTTGGTCGAGGTTGAATGAATGTATGAACATAGTTTAAAATTCTTGAAATTTAACTTAACAAATATTGCTTATTGTGTCGGAAACATATAAAGATTAAAGTTTAAATTTGGTTGGAAATTTTCGGGTTGTCACAGTGTAGGTATGGGTTAGCGTAATATAATGACACTCGATCAAAGTGGTTATATTACGGTAATTCATACCAAAGTTCTAATGACACGTGATGGTGGTTGGACTCGATCAACCTAATCACCACCATGTACCATGTACATGACTTCATTTTTCTTGTTTGAACATCCGAAAACTCCGAGAATACTGATTACAATCATGCCAGGGACACATCTTCAATTATTGTCGAACCATATTTATGCTTCCGAATGAATGACAAATTCTTTCGACTTCAAACATATGTTATACGTTTATACTATCTCGTTTTCGCACAGTTTTTTGACAAACTACAATATACTTGTTATGCTCACATTGAGGCGGAAACTTCTCTCGCATTACACTCGTACTTCCGAATAAGGAAATCTTTTATTCTAAATTCTCAATGGAGAGAGAGACTCTTCACATTATACTAGTATTCGCCTCGAGGGTGGATAGTCCTAACGAACGTTTTCGGAAACCGATAAATCTTTCTCGACGCGAAATTCTTGAGAAACAAAAACTTGTTCAAAATATATCTTAAGGAGATATACTTCGTTTCGGATCGAGATCCTCGTTTCACTTCTAGATTTCGGAGTGCCTTACAAAAAGCCTCGGGACCACGTTTAGACATGAGTACCGCGTATCATCCACAAACCGACGGACCAAGCAAACACATGATTCAAACCTTGGAAACCATAATACGAGTTTGCGTTATCAACTTCAAATTTACTTGAGAAAAGTTTTTGCCTTTAACCAAATTCTCTTACAACGATGGTTATCATTTAAGTCTTAACGTCACACCTTTTGAAATCCTATATGACCAGAAACGTCATTCTCCTTTTGTAAAACCAAGTAAATGATAATCAAGTCACCGAACCCGGACTCATTCATGGAGTAACCGTTAAAATCGTTCCAATCCTAGAAAGGCTCGAGATGGCCCGTAGTCGCTAAAGGAGCTATGCCAATGTTAGACGTAAACCTTTCGAATTCCATGTGGGAAACCGCGTAACGTTAAAAGTCGCACCTTGAAAAGGTGTAGTCCATTTCGGAAACGTAAAAAGCTAACTCCGCAATATTTTTAGTCCTTTTGAAATCTTGGGGCGTTGCTTACTGCTTCGAAAAGGTGTGCCCGTTGATTACCGCTTCGAACTTCCGACTCAAACAAATTCCGTTCATCCTACATTATGTGTATCAAACTTAAAGGCGTGTCTTGCGAAACAAGAACTTGTTATCCTCTTCGATGAACTTACTATCAACGATAAACTTCACTTCCTAGGAGGACCGGTTGAAACTATAAATCGTGAAACCAAACTTTAAACCAACGTAAAATCCCGACTGTCAAAGTTCGTTGAAATGCCCAAGGAAGTACCTTCACTTATCCGTAGATTTGACAACGCAAGATCTCGAGGGAGAAACAACGACTACTACTTTCAACTAAATTTCGGGACAAAATTTATTTTAAGGTGTAGGTAATGTAACATCCCGCGTTTTTCCGTTAAATTTATTTTAACGCCGTCTTTTTTTTTAAAATAATACCTTTTGTTATTTAAATTCGTAGTCTCCGTTGGCTAACGTTCATAATATTCCCGTTATTTAATTATAACATCACTCGTTTACTCGAGCGTTTTTAAAATATTCGTTTGGTTAATTCCCGCACCCGCTTTCAAACTTGAGGGACCAAAGTTGCAAAGTGGCCAAACTAGTTGACTAGGTCAACTAGTCAAACCCCACTCTCCACCATTCATTCACTCCATCCTCCACCTCCCCATTTTCTCTCTACTTCCATTTTATGAACTCAAACACCCAACTCACAAAATCATCATCTAAATTCGAATCAAGAAGCAAACATCAAAACAAATTTCATTTTTGTGATCCTCTCTTCATCCTCTACATTTTGGTACCAATTTCATCTCGTTTGGTTAACATTTCTACGACACTAGATTTCTCTAAATTCATTTTATATACTTGAAATGGAGTTAGTTAGTGTCTATGGCTCGTGTATAACTTGAATATATGTTTTGTTTGCTCGATTCGTTGTTTTGAGTAACTAGTTTGAACATTTGAATTGGGTGTGCTTAATCTTTGATTTTAGATGATTAAATGTTGTTTAAATGTTAAAGTTCATGTATTAAAAGTGTTACTAGTATCTCTAGCTTCGTTTTAATGCGTAGGTTGAGTAAGAATAACTTCAAACACATGATTATTGATTTTTGTGAATTTTGGTTAGGGTTTGATAGACTTAAAATGAACTTTTGATGTTTGAATGCCATGAAATGTTATTAGTAAGTGTTTATTTGTAATGTATGTTTCATTACCTTCAAAACGGCATATCATATGTGTGAATTGGATTCCCGAGTCAAGAAATGCATTTTGTAAACTTGAAACGATGATTTTGAACATTTAATGATCACTTGACGAGATTTCGGTTATTGTAAATGATGTTTTTACTTGATGAAAATGGTTAGTTGTATTCCTTGTCAAAATACCTTTCCAACGATATAAGATACTTGTTTTGGATGTTTACGGTTTATGATTTATGTGTATTTGAAGTTGGATTCGTGCTTGAGTGTGAAAACTGCCAGACTTGCTGATCAGTTAAATGGAGCGGCGCGCCAAATATGGAGCGGCGCGCCATTTGGGTCTGTCCCAACTACTTTTTGTTTTTCACGTTTTCACCCCCGCTTACTCGTAACTCCGATTAACATGAAACTTGGCAAACATGTTTATATATACTTTTAAATCATGGGAAAATTGTCGGATACCCGACCCGACCCCGTTGACTTTGACTTTGACTTTGACTAAGTTTGACTTTTAGTCAAACTTAACCAAACACTTATGCAATCATTTTAATCGTATTTTATACTTGATTCTTGCATGGAACTTGACAACGTGATTCACATGCTATACTAATCGAGTCATAACGAGCCATAGGACTAATTGAACACATTTCGCCTGATCTTGTGTCGTAACCGGTTAATTGATACAACTTACTTGTTTATCTCAAGGCTAAGCAACTATCATGCACACGTTTAGCTTGTGAAGTACTTTTATACTCGTGCACTTGAGGTGAGATCATAGTCCCATCTTTCAACAAATTTTATGCTTTAAACTATGGGATGAGAAACATATACGTATCATACTTTTACACTTTGAACACAAGTACGAAAATGAACATTCCACGTAAGGGTTTGAACAAAAAGCCTCAATTTAATTATCATTAGTTACACTTGCAGGGTGTAAACGAGAACTTATATTATGTGATCACATGGGCTTGACGAGCCTCATTTGGACGGTTCGCTACCGTTAGCGGATGAAATATATTTTCGAGTATAGTGTATGTTCTAACACTATGTAACAGGGTATAAAACAGTTAAGTTTGATAATTGGGTGCCCGCGATACAAACAACAACTTTGGAATGCAAATGATTTTGATAATCATCTTATATTAAATCTTGTGGTTCAAATACAACGTTTACTAAAACACCTATGATTTAACCAACATTTTTCGTTGACAGTTTTCTATATGTTTTTCAGGTTCATACTTGCATATTTGATACATGCTTCCGCGTACATTCATATTTGCTTGGAGTCAAGCATGCATACCTACACTCTGATTTCTTGCTTGGGGTCAAGCATACATACATACATACGCTAGTGATAGCACCTTTAGATTCAAACTTTTGTTTACATACTTACGTTATTTATAGCAACCGTGATTTCCAACTTATATTATGTCACAAGTTTATTTCATTTATACATTATACTTTTGTAAACTTAAACTTGTTGTCGAACCGTTTGGTAAACTAAGCTTTGCAAGTCTTGTACTTTTCAAATGAATGCGACATAATTTTGGTCAAACGAGTCTCATATAGGGACTACGACCACGTAACGGGACCTAAGTTAGCGGCGCCGTCAATGACGATTTTGTCGGGTCACTACAGATGGTATCAGAGCGTTGGTTGTAGGGATCTAGGACGTGCATTAGTGTGTCTGACAGAGTCGTTAGGATGCATTAGTGAATCTAGACTACAACCGGATAGTTAGCCATTGCATTCTGACATACATTTGAACTCCATAATGGCACCAAACTTTAATCATACGAATCCGTATTCTGCCACTTTCTGGTAACACACGTAAATTCAAGATTCATACGCGTAAGGATGACGACAACTTCATTAGTCACACTAGTTCGGGAACTCTGTCTCCCACGTTGTTATTCGCCAACCATCTCAACTTACTATCGGTGTCACACTGGTGTTTCTGACTATCTACCACTTCTTGTTACTACCATCACTACTCTATGTGAGTATCATCATCAACACTTATCACTACGGTTGCATACTATTCATTATCATGTTTCGTTACACTTCTCGTACCAAAATACATAATTGTTTGACTTGAACCGCATTGACGTGAACGTTCATTTATACACTTCCCTTGGGAAACGTTTCTTCAGAGTTGCACAAATTCTTTCGATTAATACGAGTCATGTTAGAGATGCCGTTACACTTTGTTCATTTTAGATCTTCACGGTTACACGAACTCGAATCCATTGAGTGATGTGGCAGTGGAGGTATGGGTTAGCGTAATATAACGACACTCGATCAACGTGGTTATATTACGGTAATTCATACCAAAGTTCTAATGACACGTGATGGTGGTTGGACTCGATCAACCTAATCACCACCATGTGCCATGTACATGACTTCATTTTTCTTGTTTGAACATCCGAAAACTCCGAGAATACTGATAACAATCATACCAGGGACACATCTTCGATTATTGTCGAACCATATTTATGCTTCCGAATGAATGACAAATTCTTTCGACTTCAAACATATGTTATACGTTTATACTATCTCGTTTTCGCACAGTTTTATCGACGAACTACAATATACTTGTTATGCTTGATCGAGCCTAGATCCGTCTTCCTCACGGAATTGGATCTAGGATCGAGTGCAATGAGGAGGATTGGGGTGTTGTTGTTTGTTTTGGGCCCCGATGATCGTTTTTCACTTTAACTATCAAGTGATCAACCACCCCGACCCGGTCTTCGTTATCGATTAGCATGATTCACCTTAACTCAATGTAAGAAGTCCTTGGGCAAGTCACAAGTGAAATCTACAAAGGCTTAGGCAAATGGCAGAGAATCAACAACCTATAAATGAGAGGCTAAGCTCCCTATTTATAGTATCCGTGATATCCGCGGTCTGCGAGATGCTCGGCTCTCCGCGGAAAGTCAGCGGATCAAACCGCAGTTTGGCATTTCAGCGAATACTTAACCGCAGTATTTATTTTCAGCGAATATTGCAGAGCTTTGCCTTATAATTCGAGCAGTTCGGCCTTTGGCCTTTAGCCAATAAAATATACATATACAATGCTATGTATATGATCAAGTCCCCCCAGTTTATTATGATACATATTGCGAAACAAATGTATCATGATAAACTCTAAAAATTCGCAGTTATCGCAGTCAGTATTCACCTTGAGGAATTTCGCATTAACCTAGTTACCGTTATAACAGTCAATGTTACCGTTTGAATTATCTCAATAGATTATTATCACAATTAACTCCGTCGCCTATATATATTGTGATCTGAAATCACAAATTCACTACTCATTTTTCCAAAATATCAAAGAATTACCCAATTCATCAATCAATCGTTATCATTTTAATCATTTTTTGCAGCTCTCTTTTAATTTGCAATGAAGATTAACGAGTTAGATAGGAAAGCTGATCCAAAAACTCTGATCACTAAACTATTAACGAGCCCGGAGGCTAAATCATCATCATCGAAAGAAAAGCAGCCCATTCCAATCGTTGATTTAACCTCTAAATCTCCTTATTCAAAGCCGAGTACTACCAAGCGACCGTTACAAACACCACCATCTTCGCAAAGCAAAAAACATAAACAACATGAAACCGTTCCTCACAACGATCCATTTATACCGGAACACGAAGGGGAACAGCAAACTGATATATTGCGAATTGCCATTGAACATGTAAAATATATATTATTTTTATTTCGCCGACTAACCAACGACGTTATTTTGCAGGCGATTCTTCTGGTGATCCTATCTTTGCAAGTCCGAACACTCTTGATCAAATCACCGAATTGTTCCGCACTCCACCTGACTCTTATGGAGTGCGAATTGATGGTTTAGCAGGATATACTTACGCTTCAGCTACCGCTGCTCTGGATCAGCGCCAACAGATGAAGTTAGCAATCCCCGGCGAGCTTCGCAGCTTGTTCTCTAAACTCTCTGCGCTGGACGCGCATAATAGTTTTGTTCAAAATTTCTACATGTGCTTTAATTCAGCATATGATGTTATATGCCGTCAAGAACAATTTTTCAATGTTCTTGAAGCTGAACAACTAAAGTATAATGCGGAAAAGATCAAAGCTGAAAACAGCGAAAAACGCTGTATTGATCTCTCCTATGAGTTAACCGCAGCAAAAACCACCGTTGATGACTTGAAACAACAGGTTACTGATGCGAATGAGAAAGAAAAGCAACTGCAGGACACTATTAAAACACTGTCAGAGAATGTGACGAAGCTAACGACAGAGCGAGACAACGCTCTTACTGCTAAAGCCTCTGGGGAACTTGAGTTCACCAAGGTCCGCCAACATCTCCCTGAACTGGCTAGAAAGATCCTTAATTCCAAGCCTGTTTCTGTAAATTTTTCAACATTTACCTCTGCATTAAGGCAACGCGAGAGGGTTGAATTTATGGATGAGATTGCTATTCGCTGCCCACTACCAGACCCACTACCAGCTGCATTAGCTGATCGCCTTTGCTCACTAGAAGATGCGAAGTCAGCATATGCGGTCGCTCAACAGGACATAGCCGAAATTCCCCTCCCCAAGATAACCGCGATAAGTGAGCAAGAAGATGCCACTGCAGATGACATCATCAAGCTTGACTTAACCCATGATTAATACTCACTTTGTATAATCAGCACGCAGCTGCTTCTGCGATTTTATTAATAAAATTTTGCTTTTTCATATTTTTGCAAGTACTTCTATTTTTATAGCGCTTTCCTTGTCAATATTCATAACACAAACTTATCCTTTGCAATTTCCAACATATATTATTGTGCACATAATAAATGCGTACTTTTGCGAAACAATCTGTATGCGTATATGCTTATACGTTATGAATCTTCTAAGTCCGCCGAAACGATCCTTAGGTATGTAATCAGCATGGCGAAGCATCTAAATATTGGCAAGATCAAATATTTAGGAGATAATATTCCTTTCGCAATAATTTGCGTGCAAAAGTGGGCAATTTCATCACTTTGCTATATAAACAATGCGGAATATAAAAATATGAAATTAGCTACAAAACATATCATATTTATTCGCATTAGAACTTTCGCATACTTTTACAAGTGAGTATTCTTAAAATTTTAACAAGCGTGATCAAGACTTGCAAAAAATTAAAAACAAGGACACTTAATAAGTATTTCAGCCATGTGTATTGAATATAATTTTCGCGATTTTTTACATATACAATTGTTAAATTCCGCAAAACTATGCATGATATCGCTTTAAAAGGACAGCATGCCATGCATTAGGCAAAGTTCGCCCTTCCACGTCCGTGAGCTTATATGAGCCTGCCGCATTAATTGCCACAATTTGATAAGGGCATTCCCAATTAGGACCCAATTTGCCTAGCTTTTCTGCTCTGCTTGCCTCATTATTACGCAACACCCATTCACCTATAGCGAATGATAAAGCTCGCACTCTTTTATTATAATACTTAGCAATTTGCTGTTTATTATTAGCTTCTCTGATAGCAGCTATTAATCTCCGCTCTTCTATAAAATTGAGATTTTCGCACAACGCAGCATCATTTTCTTCTTCATTAAAGTTAGCGATTCGATACGTTGGTACTAAAATTTCAGCGGGGATTACTGCCTCAGAGCCATAAACCAGGCTAAATGGTGTTTCACCTGTACTCTTTTTGAAAGTTGTACGATGTGCCCATAAGACATTGGGTAATTCATCTACCCAACCAGTTCAACTTTCGCACAACCTCTTTTTTATTCCGCTTACAATATCGCGATTTGTTACCTCGCATAAACCATTAGCTTGCGGGTGCGCTACTGACGTGAACTTTTGTATTATGTTTAAGTCAGTGCACCACGTCTTAAATGGATCTTTCGCTATTTGTGCGCCATTATCGCTAATCAATTCTCGCGGAATACCAAATCTGCACACAATGTATTCCCAAACAAAATTTCGCACCTGCACACCAGTGATTGTGCGAACCGCTTTTGCTTCAACCCATTTAGTAAAATAATCAATTGCAACGATTAGGAATTTAACATTGCCAGGTCCTGCAGGAAATGGCCCCACAATGTCAATGGCCCATTTACTAAACGGCCATGGCGAATTAACAGGGATCATATTATGCCGCGACATTCGATTCTGCGGAGCATGCCTTTGGCAACTTTTACAGCGTTTAACAATTTTTGCCACATCGCGGTATAGGGAAGGCCAAAAGTATCCCATCCGCATAATTTTCACAGCAATAGTCTTGTATCCTAAATGTAGCGCACAAGTACCATTATGCACTTCTTCAACAAGCATTTCCGCCTCAATTGGTCCAACACACCGCATCATCGGTCCGCAGTACGATTTGCGATATAAGACATCATCTTGTATGAGATACATCGGCATTCGCTCTCGTACTAAACGAGCTTGGCGACTATCCTCTGGCAAAATATCATTGCGAATATATTGCAGGATTGGTTCCATCCAATTTGGCTGCGCCTCTGTAACAGATGCTACCATTAAATCACTATCAATTGACTTACTTGGCAATTCCTCAACCCATATTTGTTTTTGAAAATGCGAAAATGTTAGAGCGGCTAATTTGCTCAAAGCATCTGCCTTTTTGTTTTGACTTCTAGGCACTTGCGCGAGTTCAAAGTATTCGAACCACGCAGTAGTTTGTTTTAGCAATTGCAAGTACTTCTGCATAGAAGGATCATGCGCTTCAAAAGATCCGCTAAACTGATTCGCTACTAGTTGCGAATCTGTAAATGCATGCAACTTAACAATATTCATTTTTTGCGCGATATTTAAGCCTGCAAGCAATGCTTCATATTCTGCCTCATTGTTTGTCACATCAAAATTAAACCGCAGTACGTAAGTGTGCTCTTCGCCGTTAGAACTTACCAAAACTAAACCCGCACCTGCACCTTCCGCACAAGAAGCACCATCAGTATATAACTCCCAAGTTTCATTAACTGCTGGTTTTAGCGCGGTTCGCTCATTAATTACTTCCAACTCTCCAGACAGCTCTGCGAGATAATATGCCATAACTTGACCTTTTTCCGCACTTCGCGGAAAGTAGGATATTTGATAGGAACCCAACTCCACTGCCCATAATGCGAGTCTACCGGAAATCTCCGGTTTTGTTAAGACTTGCCTGATTGGCAGATTGGTTAGCACATGCACTGGATGCCCCTGAAAATATCTACGTAGCCTTCGCGTTGTTAAAATGAGCGCATATACAAACTTTTCGATCGGCGCATAGTTTATTTCGCTTCCCGTAAGAGCTTTGCTAACAAAATACACTGGCTTTTGTATTTTATTTCTTTCCGCTATCAAGACTGAGCCAAACGATTCATTTGCTACTGAAATATATAGATAGAGAATTTCGCCATGAATTGGCGCTGTTAGTGTAGGCAAAGTTTTCAACAGGTTTTTCATCTCTTGAAATGCAGAATCTGCTTCAGCGGTCCAAACAAAATTCTTCTGCTTCAAGCAACCTTTTAAAGTTTTGAAAAATGGCAATTGTCGCTCAGCAGCTTTAGACAAAAAACGCGTTAGGGCGGCCAATTTGCCTGTTAAACATTGCACTTCCTTAACCGTCTTTGGCGCGGTCATATTTTCGATAGCCGCGATCTTTTTTAGATTAGCTTGAATACCTTGTTCCGTAATAAGATATCCTAAAAACTTTCCTTCAGTTTCGCCGAAACTGCATTTCAGCGGATTGAGCTTCATGTTTATCTCACGCAGTTTATTAAATGTTTCGCGCATATCTTCAACGATTCGCTCTTGCGTTGTACTTTTGGTGACTAAATCATCGACATAGGCCTCAAGATTACGCCCTATTTGCTTATCAAACGCGGTGTCAATCAAGCGCTGATATGTCGCACCCGCATTGATTAGTCCAAAAGGCATCATTATATAACAATATATGCCTTTGCCTGAATGAAACGCGGTTTTATCTTCGTCCTCTTGCGCCATAGGGATTTGATGATAACCTCTTGCCGCATCCAGAAAACATTTATAGGGAAATGCATGCAAAGATTCCACCTTTAAATCTATTTCTGGCAGCGGATAATTATCTTTGGTGCACGCTTTATTCAGATCTTTGTAGTCAATACACATTCGCCAGGAATTATCTGGTTTTTTCACCAATACTGGATTCGCGATCCATGACTGATATTGTACTTCGCGCAAAATTCCAGCTCGGACTAATTTTGTGACTTCTTCGCACAACCATTTGGCGCGATCTGGGGCCATACCCCTTCGCTTTTGCACTACTGGTTTTAGAGATGGATTTACATTTAGCTTGTGTTCCGCAATGTGACGCGGAACACCGGTCATATCGTTTTCGCACCAGGCATAAACATCCATATATTCATCAAGTAATTGCACAATTTGCTTTCGAGTATCCGCACTAAGATTGCGACCTACTTTGATTTTCTGTTCTGGATATGCAGGATTAACTATTTCCATGCTATCCTCCTTATCCGCAGTATCCTCAGGTTTCTGACCTGCGGTTTTTACATTGACAGCCGCACAAATAGGCACTATGGTCGCTGAACATATTGCGGCGATTCCTTTATATGTTGGAAATTTAATCATGCCATGAATTGTGGACGGTACAATTCCAAATTTGCTTATAGCGGTCCTTCCTAGCAACATGTTATAGCGAGAAGAAGCTCGCATAACATAGAAATCTAGCCGTGCTTGTCGCGCTAAAGCATTATTATTTACATCGGCTAGCTCGATGCTCAGTGACAAGACACTGATTGGTAGCGAAAATTCTCCTGCAAAATCGGTTAGCGAAACCGCAGTCGTTTGCAGATTTGCTTTAATATCCTCTGGCAACTGAGCGAAACATTGTTCGTAAATAATATCAACGCTACTACCATTATCAACATGAACTTTCATCACTGTGATATTATCGTCCGCAATTTTACACGATACTATTATCGGCATTTCAGAAAAATCGTCGCTCTGCATTGTTGGAAAGCTAATTGGTGCTGATTGCCAATTATGATACATTTTGGCAGATTTTCGCTTCTTTCCTCTTTTTTGGACATTCATTCGCATAGTGGCCATGTTATCACTATTATCGCCAATATTATTCATTATTTACTGCCAATTTGAAAACACGCACCTGCGAATCATCACAACAAAAACACGATTGAAATTAAACCGCCTAATTAATTGTTTAACAGCGTAAAACAAAAATTTTCAGTTTAATTCGTAAAACGTGTCCCACGGATGGCGCCAATTGATCGAGCCTAGATCCGTCTTCCTCACGGAATTGGATCTAGGATCGAATGCAATGAGGAGGATTGGGGTGTTGTTGTTTGTTTTGGGCCCCGATGATCGTTTTTCACTTTAACTATCAAGTGATCAACCACCCCGACCCGGTCTTCGTTATCGATTACCATGATTCACCTTAACTCAATGTAAGAAGTCCTTGGGCAAAGTCACAAGTGAAATCTACAAAGGCTTAGGCAAATGACAGAGAATCAACAACCTATAAATGAGAGGCTAAGCTCCCTATTTATAGTATCCGTGATATCCGCGGTCTGCGAGATGCTCGGCTCTCCGCGGAAAGTCAGCGGATCAAACCGCAGTTTGGCATTTCAGCGAATACTTAACCGCAGTATTTATTTTCAGCGAATATTGCATAGCGTTGCCTTATAATTCGTGCAGTTCAGCCTTTGGCCTTTAGCCAATAAAATATACATATACAATGCTATGTATATGATCAACGCTCACATCGAGGCGGAAACTTCTCTCGCATTACACTCGTACTTCCGAATAAGGAAATCTTTTATTCTAAATTCTCAATGGAGAGAGAGACTCTTCACATTATACTAGTATTCGCCTCGAGGGTGGATAGTCTTAACGAACGTTTTCAGAAACCGATAAATCTTCCGCGACGCGAAATACTTGAGAAACAAAAACTTGTTCAAAATATATCTTAAGGAGATATACTTCGTTTCGGATCGAGATTCTCGTTTCACTTCTAGATTTCGGAGTGCCTTACAAAAAGCCTCGGGACCACGTTTAGACATGAGTACCGCGTATCATCCACAAACCGACGGACCAAGCAAACACATGATTCAAGCCTTGGAAACCATAATACGAGTTTGCGTTATCAACTTCAAATTTACTTGAGAAAAGTTTTTGCCTTTAACCAAATTCTCTTACAACGATGGTTATCATTTAAGTCTTAACGTCACACCTTTTGAAATCCTATATGACCAGAGCCGTCATTCTCCTTTTGTAGAACCAAGTAAATGATAATCAAGTCACCGAACCCGGACTCGTTCATGGAGTAACCGTTAAAATCATTCCAATCCTAGAAAGGCTCGAGACGGCCCGTAGTCGCCAAAGGAGCTATGCCAATGTTAGACGTAAACCTTTCGAATTCCATGTGGGAAAACGTGTAACGTTAAAAGTCGCACCTTGAAAAGGTGTAGTCCATTTTGGAAACGTAGAAAGCTAACTCCGCGATATTTTTAGTCCTTTTGAAATCTTGGGGCGTTGCTTACCGCTTCGAAAAGGTGTGCCCGTTGATTACCGCTTCGAACTTCCGACTCAAACAAATTCCGTTCATCCTACATTCTGTGTATCAAACTTAAAGGCGTGTCTTGCGAAACAAGAACTAGTTATCCTCTTCGATGAACTTACTATCAACGATAAACTTCACTTCCTAGGAGGACCGGTTGAAACTATAAATCGTGAAACCAAACTTTAAACCAACGTAAAATCCCGACTGTCAAAGTTCGTTGAAATGCCCAAGGAAGTACCTTCACTTATCCGTAGATTTGACAATGCAAGATCTCGAGGGAGAAACAACGACTACTACTTTCAACTAAATTTCGGGATGAAATTTCTTTTAAGGTGTAGGTAATGTAACATCCCGCGTTTTTCCGTTAAATTTATTTTAACGCCGTCTTTTTTTTTAAAATAATACCTTTTGTTATTTAAATTCGTAGTCTCCGTTGGCTAACGTTCATAATATTTCCGTTATTTAATTATAACATCACTCGTTTACTCGAGCGTTTTTAAAATATTCGTTTGGTTAATTCCCGCACCCGCTTTCAAACTTGAGGGACCAAAGTTGCAAAGGGGCCAAACTAGTTACTAGGTCAACTAGTCAAACCCCACTCTCCACCATTCATTCACTCCATCCTCCACCTCCCCATTTTCTCTCTACTTCCATTTTATGAACTCAAACACCCAACTCACAAAATCATCATCTAAATTCGAATCAAGAAGCAAACATCAAAACAAATTTCATTTTTGTGATCCTCTCTTCATCCTCTACCTTTTGGTACCAATTTCATCTCGTTTGGGTAACATTTCTAAGATACTAGATTTCTCTAAATTCATTTTATATACTTGAAATGGTGTTAGTTAGTGTCTATGGCTCGTGTATAACTTGAATATATGTTTTGTTTGCTTGATTCGTTGTTTTGGGTAACTTGTTTGAACATTTGAATTAGGTGTGCTTAATCTTTGATTTTAGATGATTAAATGTTGTTTAAATGTTAAGTTCATGTATTAAAAGTGTTACTAGTATCACTACCTTCGTTTTGATGCGTAGGTTGAGTAAGAATAACTTCAAACACATGATTATTGATTTTTGTGAATTTTGGTTAGGGTTTGATAGACTTAAAATGAACTTTTGATGTTTGAATGCCATGAAATGTTATTAGTAAGTGTTTAGTTGTAATGTGATCATATACATAGCATTGTATATGTATATTTTATTGGCTAAAGGCCAAAGGCTGAACTGCGCGAATTATAAGGCAAAGCTATGCAATATTCGCTGAAAATAAATACTGCGGTTGAGTATTCGCTGAAATGCCAAACTGCGGTTTGATCCGCTGACTTTCCGCGGAGAGCCGAGCATCTCGCAGACCGCGGATATCACGGATACTATAAATAGGGAGATTAGCCTCTCATTTATAGGTTGTTGATTCTCTGCCATTTGCCTAAGCCTTTGTAAATTTCACTTGTGACTTTGCCCAAGGACTTCTTACATTGAGTTAAGGTGAATCATGCTAATCGATAACGAAGACCGGGTCGGGGTGGTTGATCACTTGATAGATAAAGTGAAAAACGATCATCGGGGCCCAAAATAATCATCGAACATCCCATCCTCCATTATAATCTTATTGCACTCAATCCGTAATTAAGCAACATCATTAATTAAGGATTGATCAATTGGCGCCATCCGTGGGACACGTTTTACGAATTAAACTGAAAATTTTTGTTTTACGCTGTTAAACAATTAATTAGGCGGTTTAATTTCAATCGTGTTTTTGTTGCGATGATTTGCAGGTGCGTGTTTTCAAATTGGCAGTAAATAATGAATAACATTGGCGATAATAGTGATAACATGGCCACTATGCGAATGAATGTCCAAAAAAGAGGAAAGAAGCGAAAATCTGCCAAAATGTATCATAATTGGCAATCAGCGCCAATTAGCTTTCCCACAATGCAGAGCGACGATTTTTCTGAAATGCCGATAATAGTATCGTGTAAAATTGCGGACGCTAATATCATAGTGATGAAAGTTCACGTTTATAATGGTAGTAGCATTGATATTATTTACGAACAATGTTTCGCTCAGTTGCCAGAGGATATTAAAGCAAATCTGCAAACGACTGCGGTTTCGCTAACCGGTTTTCCAGGAGAATTTTTGCTACCAATCGGTGTATTGTCGCTGAACATCAAGCTAGCCGATGTAAATAATAATGCTTTAGCGCGACAAGCACGGCTAGATTTCTATGTTATGCGAGCTTCTTCTCGCTATAACATGTTGCTAGGAAGGACCGCTATAAGCAAATTTGGAATTGTACTGTCCACAATTCATGGCATGATTAAATTTCCAACATATAAAGGAATCGCCGCAATATGTTCAGCGAGCATAGTGCCTATTTGCGCGGCTGTCAATGTAAAAACCGCAGGTCAGAAACCTGAGGATACTGCGGATAAGGAGGATAGCATGGAAATAGTTAATCCTGCATATCCAGAACAGAAAATCAAAGTAGGTCGCAATCTTAGTGCAGACACTCGAAAGCAAATTGTGCAATTACTTGATGAATATATGGATGTTTTTGCCTGGTGCGAAAACGATATGATCGGTGTTCCGCATCACATTGCGGAACACAAGCTAAATGTAAATCCAGCTCTAAAACCAGTAGTGTAAAAGCGAAGGGGTATGGTGTAGCGACCCCGACAAATCGTCAAGTGACGGCGTCGGCTACGTGGGTCCCATTACCTGATTATAAGTCTTTAAGATAACGTTTGACCAAAATATGTCGCCTTCATTTCAAAATAAAGATTGTTTCAAAGTTTACAAGAATTGTTCAACCAAAAGTTAAGTTACAACGTTATAGATACGATTGAAATCTAGGCGACACGGTTTAAAGTAAAGTCAAAAGACGCTCCATGAAATGCATGTATACTCGACATCGGATGCAAGTATCAAATAGTAAGCGGAAGCATGTTTCACATATCGTGCAAGACCTGAGAAAAACATAGAAATCTGTCAACGAAAACGTTGGTGAAATCATAGGTTTAAGTAAGTAAGTACAAGTGAACCACAAGATTTGCATCAATGAAATAATAGTAACACATTCCAAAAGTTTGTTTCACGAGCACCCAATTATCAAAGCTTAACATTCCTTCCATTGTATACCCCATCACTTAGTGCTAGAACAAACACTGATTCTCGAAAATATATTTCATCCGTAGACGGTAGCGAACCGTCAAGGATGAGGGTTGTCAACCCATATGGCCATATAACATAAGTTCTCGCTTACACCCGGCAAGTGTAACTAATGATAATCGAATTGAGGATTTTGTTCTAAACTCGTATGTAGAATGTTTGTTTTCCCGTTCTTGTGTTCACTTAGTTCAAAAGAATCGTTTATGTTTTCTCATCCCAAATATAAGTTCAAAAAGAGTAAAAGTGGGACTATGATCTCACCTTTGATTGCACGAGTATAAATGTACTTCACAAAGTAAACGTGTGCATGAATGTTGCTTAGCCTTGACCTAAACAAATAAGTTGTATCAATTAACCGGTTACGACACAAGGTCGGGTGAAATGTGTTCAATTAGTCCTATGGCTCAATACGACTTGAATAGTATAGCATGTGAATCACGTTGTCAAGTTTCATGCAAGAATCACGTACAAAAGCATGTTAGAACGATTGTATAAAAGTTTGGTTAAGTTTGACTAAAAGTCAAACTTGGTCAAAGTCAACGAAAAGTCAACACGTTCGGGTCGGGTCCCGAACTATTTTTCTAAGCTTAGAAGTCATATATGAGCATGTTGGCCAAGTTACATGTTAATCGGAGGTGCGTAGCATAGCAAACATTTTTCGAAATTTGACAAAGTAGGTCAGAATCTGACCACGGCATATGCCGCGCCGCGGCCAGAGGTGTCGCGCCGCGACATTAGGCGTGGCCTGGTACCTGGTCAGTTTCAAATGTTCAAGTCTTGGTCAAAACTTCAAACAACCATAAAACGCAAACCGTAAACAACTAGAAGGCGTATCTTATACCGTTGGAAAGCTCTTTTGACAAGGAACACAACTAAACCTGTATCATCAATCAAAAACATCATTTACAATAACCGAAAACTCGTCAATTGATCAAGAAAGGTTTATTTTCAAAGTTTCAAGTTCGTAAAACGTATTTTATGATTCGGGAATCCAATTTACACATACGATATGCCGTTTCGAAGGTAATTAAGCATACATTACAACTAATCACTAACAATTAACATTCCATGGCATTCAAGCATCAAAAGTTCATGTCAAGAACTATCAAACCCTAGTCAAACATCACAAAATCAATATTCATGTTTTTGAAGTTTTCTTAATCAACCTACGCATCAAAATGAAGCTAGTGATACTAGTAACACAATTAAAACATGCACTTTAACAATCTAACAACATTAACTCATCCAAAATCAAGGATTAAGCACACCCATTTCAAGTTCATGCTAGTTACTCCAAAAACAACAAATCGAGCAAACCAAACATATATTCATGTTAGACTCGAGCCATAGACACTAACTAACACCATTTCAAATCAAAACACGAATTTAGAGAAATCTAGAGTTTTAGAAATGTTACCCAAACGAGATGAAGTTGGTATCAAATTGTAGAGGATGAAGAGAGGATTCCAAATATGTAATCGGATTTGTTGTGAGCTTCCAAGATTGAATTTAGATGATGAATGAATGGAATGGGTTTGTGTGTGTGTTCTTGAGATGGAGAGAAAAGGGATGAGGGAGATGATGGAATGGATGAAATGGGTTGACTAGTTGACCTAGTCAACTAGTTTGCCCATTTGGCAACTCCGGTCCCTCGAGTTTCAAAGCGGGTGCGGGATTTAACCGATCGAATATTTTTAAAACGCAAGTTAACGAGAGATGTTATAATTAAATGACGGAATTATTATGAACGCTAGTCAACGGAAACTACGAATTTAAATAACGAAAGGTATTATTTAAAAGAAAAAGACGGTGTTAAAAATAAATTTAACGGAAAAACGCGGGATGTTACATTATCCACAACTCAAAAGAAATTTCGTCCCGAAATTTAGTTGGAAGTAGTAGTCGATATCTCTTACTCGAGACTTTACGTTGTCAATGCTATGAATAAGTGAAAGTACGTTCTTGAGGGTTCTCATGAATTTGGATAGTCAGGGTTTTACGTTGCATTAAGGTTCGGTTTTTACGATCCCCAGTTTCAACTGGTTTTCCTATGAAGAGAAGTTTGTCATCGATAGTTGATGTATCCAGCAGGATTGCACGTTCCTGTTCCGCAGGACACGTTTCTAAGTTTGTTACACGAAATGTAGGGTAAACGGAAACTTAATTGAGTCAGAAGTTCTAAACGGTAGGGAGCGGTTCCAATACGCCCCAAGGTTTCAAAAGGGTTAACATGTCGCGGGTTTAACTTTCCCTGATTCCCGAAACGGATTACACCCTTCCAAGGTGCGGGTTCTCAATATTACGCGGTTACACACTGGGATTTGTGAGGTTCTCCTCTAAGTTTGGTATAACTCTTCTGGCGACAATGGGTTGTCTCGAGCCCTTCTCGGACTTGAATGATCTCGATTGTTGTTTCTTGATGGAGTTCAGATTTCGGTGGTTGATGCTTTGGTTAAATGAACAGGGGTATGACATTAGCGGTCATATAGGGTTTCGGAAAGTGCGTGTGAACACACGAGTGGTAACTACTGTTGTAAGAGGGATCTACTAAAAGCGACCATGCAAGTTTGAAACATGTCTTTCGAAGACGTAAATCGTTCGTTTGTTCGGTTCGTCTGTTTGTGGGTGGTACGCGGTACTCATGTCTAAGCGGGTCTCCAAGGTTTCTTGTAAAACTAGAAGTGAAACGAGTATTTCGATACGGGATAATTGACAAGGATACACCGTGTTGGAATAGAATCTCTTAAGATATGTTTGAACAAGTCAGTTAGGGTTCACAAAAAAAATGTTCGTTAGGACTATTCACCCTCGTGGCGAATACTAATGTAATGTGAGGAGTTTCTCTACCCATGGAGAAATGTTACAAGGAGTTTCCTTAAACGGAAATGCGAGCGATAAAGATAGGAGTGAAATGAGGACTTAGAATAGGATGAGTTTACATCTCGAGGTTGCCATAACGTGCCTCTAGTTGTCAAAAGTTGAAGTCTGAAAGAGAAACGAGATAGTACACGTAGTTGTATAGTTCGGGGTTGAATAATAGTTGGCCGATTATCAGGAACACAATGACATTAAGTCAAAGAAGAGTGAAGTATCATTGGATTGTGTGTTATCTTAAGTTCCAGTAATATCTGACGGTAACGGTGAAATATCAGAGGTGTGTAGTGTGGTACGTGATGACGAGAAAATTGATCGGATCCACAATTTAGTATTCGACTTCTTCGTGGAAAATAACGAATTTTAGTTACGTTAATTTTTGAGTCGAGAGAGTATGCCTTTCGGCGTTCATGTAGAAATATTTCCATGTTTGAGTCCCATCTGGTGTTGTACGAATTTAGCTAGAAATGTTGGTGTGAAGAATCACGCTCAAGGTTCGAACACGGAGAGGTTTAAAGTTTTCCCTTAGTGAGTTAACGAGTTTAAAAGTCGGGTAACACGAGAAAAGTCAGAAATGAATCTTCGGTGATAACAGGCGAGTTCTAAGATTTTACGAATACAAGTCTGAGTTGAGAGAGTTTCATGATCACGTGTGGCTTGATTTCGAGATTGATTGTAATGCCTTGACCATTAACATCATGGTCTAGAAAATTGGACTTCGTTCAACAGAAATTCTCACTCGGAGAATTTGGTATAAAGTTGCTCTTTTCTCAAAAGTTCGAGCGTAAGATGGTGATGTTGTTCGTTTTCCTTCTTTACTTAAATAAGTTAAGATGTCATCTATAAATACGATAACAGATTAGTCTATATGAATTTGTATACGCGGTTCAAGAGGTTTATGGATATGGGCGAGCCCTAAATAAATCAAACGGTACTAAGAGAGTTTTACAACTAACGTTGCGAGTTCGGAAAGTGGCTTAGGAGACATCGTCTCACTTAACCCCCAATTGATGATAACCGGAACGGAGTTCGATTTGGAACATACGGGATTCGTGCAAATAATCATGAGGTCATGGATGCGAGGGAGAGGGTATCGGTTTCCAACCGAAAATTACTCAGTTCACAATAATCTATACAAGATGATGGGGAAACATATTTTTTTTTTTTTTTTTTTTTTTTTTTTTTTAACGAATAGGTTCCGAGCTCCCTAGTTCTATAGGTGTCAAGTCAAAAGTCTTAACGTATTTCCTCCAATAAAATTTATAGGCACACAATATTTTTCCGTCGGTCACTTAAATCGTCTAAGTAGTATCTGGGGGAAAGAGGTGGAATATAAAGAGCATGAGTCAAATCCTTGGTTATAAAACGTCTAGCGGTAATCGAATCGAACAAGTATGAAATATACGGTTTGTTGTGAAGAAACGTACCCGTTACTAGTCCATCGTCGTTCCGGGCATCCTTGGTGTCGATGTCGAAGGTTCAACGGCGTGCGTTGGGGTTGATTTTCTTATTTGGGCACACATTCCTAAAATGACCCAGTTGACCACATTCGAAGCAAGCACCCGTTCTGTGTGCGTTGGGCATCTTTCGAGCGACGGGTCCTTGGCGCCGGTGGCGAAACCTGCCACATCCTTCAAAGTGATGCTTGTGGCATTCGTCACAAAAAGGCAGTTTTCCGGCATAGCCTTTCTTGTCGTTGGAGGTAAAAGGCTTCTTGGCGGGGTTGTTGTTATTGTTGTGGTTGCTTGATTGAGAGGCTTCCCATGTTCTTTTGTTGTTACTCGGGTGGTTCTCGACCATTGGTGCCGGTGCTTCCATTTCATTCACCGTTTCTAAGGCTTGGCGGGCCATTGTTAAAGCCTCTTGTAGGTTAGTGGGTTGAGATGTCATTAACTTGTGTTGAATGCTCTTAGGGAGGCCATCCATGTAAAGTTCGACTCTTAGGGATTCGGGAGTCATGAGATTTGGACACATTGAGACTAGTTCGGTAAACCGTTGATTATAAGCTCCGAGGTCATTCCCGACCGTTCTTAAATTCCTTAGCCCTTGCTCGAGCCTTCGAGTCTCATCGCGCGGGAAGTATTCGGTGATCATTCTTTCTCTTAATTCGGTCCAAGAGAGTGTAAGGGCTTCATCGATACCCACTGATTGTACATACGTGTTCCACCATGAGAGAGCAATACCGGTGAAAGTGAGGGTGGAAAACTTGACCTTATCTTGGTCTCGACAACCGCTTGTGTTAAAAAACGGTCTCCATTTGTTCAAACCATCGGGTGAGAGTAACCGGTCCTCCGGTTCCATCGAAAGTGGGAGGATTGTACTTCATGAAGTTCTTGTAGGAGCAACCTTCGATTGAATTACCGGCTCCATGATTGTTGTTGTTAGAAAAGTGATCGGCCACGGCCGTACCCACGGCGGTGGTTATCATTCGTTGAAGAGCTTGTTCTAGGGTTTCGAGAGGAGTATTGTGTTGACCTTGGTGAGCCATTGTTCCTTCATGAGACAAGAATATCGTTGGTTAGTATTTTCAACAATACTAACCGTGGCATGGAATAAGGATAGAGAGAAAAAAAAAATTTTTCCTTGACTCGCCTTAAATTCTCTATGTCATAATGTCGGAACGTCCATGTGAATCACCGTAATATAATCCCGGAAATTATATTACCCTGATTCTCATGTGCATTTAACATTACTTCATAAAGTCAAGGTGGCGCACCAACAAAATTTATCAACGTAAGATCAAGATCGAATACGAGTTAGATATGATAGAAGAGTTCGAGTATAAATGCACAATTAGTCAAATAATTCCTACTTCAGTCTATATGCCGGTTGTAGTCTAGATTCACCTATGTACCCTATGACTCGGGGTGAACACAAATGAACTCTAAATCCCTACAACCAAGGCTCTGATACCACCTGTAGCGACCCCGACAAATCGTCAAGTGACGGCGTCGGCTACGTGGGTCCCATTACCTGATTATAAGTCTTTAAGATAACGTTTGACCAAAATATGTCGCCTTCATTTCAAAATAAAGATTGTTTCAAAGTTTACAAGAATTGTTCAACCAAAAGTTAAGTTACAACGTTATAGATACGATTGAAATCTAGGCGACACGGTTTAAAGTAAAGTCAAAAGACGCTCCATGAAATGCATGTATACTCGACATCGGATGCAAGTATCAAATAGTAAGCGGAAGCATGTTTCACATATCGTGCAAGACCTGAGAAAAACATAGAAATCTGTCAACGAAAACGTTGGTGAAATCATAGGTTTAAGTAAGTAAGTACAAGTGAACCACAAGATTTGCATCAATGAAATAATAGTAACACATTCCAAAAGTTTGTTTCACGAGCACCCAATTATCAAAGCTTAACATTCCTTCCATTGTATACCCCATCACTTAGTGCTAGAACAAACACTGATTCTCGAAAATATATTTCATCCGTAGACGGTAGCGAACCGTCAAGGATGAGGGTTGTCAACCCATATGGCCATATAACATAAGTTCTCGCTTACACCCGGCAAGTGTAACTAATGATAATCGAATTGAGGATTTTGTTCTAAACTCGTATGTAGAATGTTTGTTTTCCCGTTCTTGTGTTCACTTAGTTCAAAAGAATCGTTTATGTTTTCTCATCCCAAATATAAGTTCAAAAAGAGTAAAAGTGGGACTATGATCTCACCTTTGATTGCACGAGTATAAATTTACTTCACAAAGTAAACGTGTGCATGAATGTTGCTTAGCCTTGACCTAAACAAATAAGTTGTATCAATTAACCGGTTACGACACAAGGTCGGGTGAAATGTGTTCAATTAGTCCTATGGCTCAATACGACTTGAATAGTATAGCATGTGAATCACGTTGTCAAGTTTCATGCAAGAATCACGTACAAAAGCATGTTAGAACGATTGTATAAAAGTTTGGTTAAGTTTGACTAAAAGTCAAACTTGGTCAAAGTCAACGAAAAGTCAACACGTTCGGGTCGGGTCCCGAACTATTTTTCTAAGCTTAGAAGTCATATATGAGCATGTTGGCCAAGTTACATGTTAATCGGAGGTGCGTAGCATAGCAAACATTTTTCGAAATTTGACAAAGTAGGTCAGAATCTGACCACGGCATATGCCGCGCCGCGGCCAGAGGTGTCGCGCCGCGACATTAGGCGTGGCCTGGTACCTGGTCAGTTTCAAATGTTCAAGTCTTGGTCAAAACTTCAAACAACCATAAAACGCAAACCGTAAACAACTAGAAGGCGTATCTTATACCGTTGGAAAGCTCTTTTGACAAGGAACACAACTAAACCTGTATCATCAATCAAAAACATCATTTACAATAACCGAAAACTCGTCAATTGATCAAGAAAGGTTTATTTTCAAAGTTTCAAGTTCGTAAAACGTATTTTATGATTCGGGAATCCAATTTACACATACGATATGCCGTTTCGAAGGTAATTAAGCATACATTACAACTAATCACTAACAATTAACATTCCATGGCATTCAAGCATCAAAAGTTCATGTCAAGAACTATCAAACCCTAGTCAAACATCACAAAATCAATATTCATGTTTTTGAAGTTTTCTTAATCAACCTATGCATCAAAACGAAGCTAGTGATACTAGTAACACAATTAAAACATGCACTTTAACAATCTAACAACATTAACTCATCCAAAATCAAGGATTAAGCACACCCATTTCAAGTTCATGCTAGTTACTCCAAAAACAACAAATCGAGCAAACCAAACATATATTCATGTTAGACTCGAGCCATAGACACTAACTAACACCATTTCAAATCAAAACACGAATTTAGAGAAATCTAGAGTTTTAGAAATGTTACCCAAACGAGATGAAGTTGGTATCAAATTGTAGAGGATGAAGAGAGGATTCCAAATATGTAATCGGATTTGTTGTGAGCTTCCAAGATTGAATTTAGATGATGAATGAATGGAATGGGTTTGTGTGTGTGTTCTTGAGATGGAGAGAAAAGGGATGAGGGAGATGATGGAATGGATGAAATGGGTTGACTAGTTGACCTAGTCAACTAGTTTGCCCATTTGGCAACTCCGGTCCCTCGAGTTTCAAAGCGGGTGCGGGATTTAACCGATCGAATATTTTTAAAACGCAAGTTAACGAGAGATGTTATAATTAAATGACGGAATTATTATGAACGCTAGTCAACGGAAACTACGAATTTAAATAACGAAAGGTATTATTTAAAAGAAAAAGACGGTGTTAAAAATAAATTTAACGGAAAAACGCGGGATGTTACATATGGCCCCAGATCGCGTCAAATGGTTGTGCGAAGAAGTCACAAAATTAGTCCGAGCTGGAATTTTACGCGAAGTACAATATCAGTCATGGATCGCGAATCCAGTATTGGTGAAAAAACCAGATAATTCCTGGCGAATGTGTATTGACTACAAAGATCTGAATAAAGCGTGCACCAAAGATAATTATCCACTGCCAGAAATTGATTTAAAGGTGGAATCTTTGCATGCATTTCCATATAAATGTTTTCTGGATGCGGCAAGAGGTTATCATCAAATCCCTATGGCGCAAGAGGACGCAGATAAAACCGCGTTTCACACAGGCAAAGGCATATATTGTTATATAATGATGCCTTTTGGACTAATCAATGTAGGTGCGACATATCAGCGCTTGATTGACACCGCGTTTGATAAGCAAATAGGGCGTAATCTTGAGGCCTATGTCGATGATTTAGTCATCAAAAGTACAACGCAAGAGCAAATCATTGAAGATATGCGCGAAACATTTAATAAACTGCGTGAGATAAACATGAAGCTCAATCCGCTGAAATGCAGTTTCGGCGAAACTGAAGGAAAGTTTTTAGGATATCTTATTACGGAACAAGGTATTCAAGCTAATCCAAAAAAGATCGCGGCTATCGAAAATATGACCGCGCCAAAGACGGTTAAGGAAGTGCAATGTTTAACAGGCAAATTGGCCGCCCTAACGCGTTTTTTGTCTAAAGCTGCTGAGCGACAATTGCCATTTTTCAAAACTTTAAAAGGTTGCTTGAAGCAGAAGAATTTTGTTTGGACCGCTGAAGCAGATTCTGCGTTTCAAGAGATGAAAAACCTGTTGAAAACTTTGCCTACACTAACAGCGCCAATTCATGGCGAAATTCTCTATCTATATATTTCAGTAGCAAATGAAGCGTTTGGCTCAGTCTTGATAGCGGAAAGAAACAAAATACAAAAGCCAGTGTATTTTGTTAGCAAAGCTCTTACGGGAAGCGAAATAAACTATGCACCGATCGAAAAGTTTGTATATGCGCTCATTTTAACAACGCGAAGGCTACGTAGATATTTTCAGGGGCATCCAGTGCATGTGCTAACCAATCTGCCAATCAGGCAAGTCTTAACAAAACCGGAGATTTCCGGTAGACTCGCATTATGGGCAGTGGAGTTGGGTGCCTATCAAATATCCTACTTTCCGCGAAGTGTGGAAAAAGGTCAAGTTATGGCAGATTATCTCGCAGAGCTGTCTGGAGAGTTGGAAGTAATTAATGAGCGAACCGCGCTAAAACCAGTAGTTAATGAAACTTGGGAGTTATATACTGATGGTGCTTCTTGTGCGGAAGGTGCAGGTTCAGGTTTAGTTTTGGTAAGTTCTAACGGCGAAGAGCACACTTACGCACTGCGGTTTAATTTTGATGTGACAAACAATGAGGCAGAATATGAAGCATTGCTTGCAGGCTTAAATATCGCGCAAAAAATGAATATTGTTAAGTTGCATGCATTTACAGATTCGCAACTAGTAGCGAATCAGTTTAGCGGATCTTTTGAAGCGCATGATCCTTCTATGCAGAAGTACTTGCAACTGCTAAAAGAAACTACTGCGCGGTTCGAATACTTTGAACTCGCGCAAGTGCCTAGAAGTCAAAACAAAAAGACAGATGCTTTGAGCAAATTAGCCGCTCTAACATTTTCGCATTTTTAAAAACAAGTATGGGTTGAGGAGTTACCAAGTAAGTCAATTGATAGTGATTTAATGGTAGCATCTGTTACAGAGGCGCAGCCAAATTGTATGGAACCAATCCGGCAATATATTCGCAATGATATTTTGCTAGAGGATAGTCGTGAAGCTCGTTTAGTGCGAGAGCGAACGCCGATGTATCTCATACAAGATGATGTCTTATATCGCAAATCATACTGAGGACCGATGATGCGGTGTGTTGGACCAATTGAGGCGGAAATGCTTGTTGAAGAAGTGCATAATGGTACTTGTGCGCTACATTCAGGATACAAGACTATTGCTGCGAAAATTATGCGGATGGGATACTTTTGGCCTTCCCTATACCGCAATGTGGCAAAAATTGTTAAACGCTGTAAAAGTTGCCAAAGGCATGCTCCGCAGAATCGAATGCCGCGACATGATATGATCCCTGTTAATTCGCCATGGCCGTTTAGTAAATGGGCCATTGACATTGTGGGGCCATTTCCTGCAGGACCTGGCAATGTTAAATTCCTAATCGTTGCAATTGATTATTTTACTAAATGGGTTGAAGCGAAAGCGGTTCGCACAATCACTGGTGTGCAGGTGCGAAATTTTTTGTGGGAATACATTGTGTGCAGATTTGGTATTCCGCGAGAATTGGTTAGCGATAATGGCGCACAAATAGCGAAAGATCTATTTAAGACGTGGTGCACTGACTTAATCATAATACAAAAGTTCACGTCAGTAGCGCACCCGCAAGCTAATGGTTTATGCGAGGTAACAAATCGCGATATTGTAAGCGAAATAAAAAAGAGGTTGTGCGAAAGGCGAACTGGTTGGGTAGATGAATTACCCAATGTCTTATGGGCACATCGTACAACTTTCAAAAAGAGTACAGGTGAAACACCATTTAGCCTGGTTTATGGCTCTGAGGCAGTAATCCCCGCTGAAATTTTAGTACCAACGCATCGAATTGCTAACTTTGATGAAGAAGCAAATGATGCTGCGTTGTGCGAAAATCTCAATTTTATAGAAGAGCGGAGATTAATAGCTGCTATCAGAGAAGCAAATAATAAACAGCAAATTGCTAAGTATTATAATAAAAGAGTGCGAACTTTATCATTCGCTATAGGTGAATGGATGTTGCGTAATAATGAGGCAAGCAGAGCAGAAAAGCTAGGCAAATTGGGTCCTAATTGGGAAGGCCCTTATCAAATTGTGGCAATTAATGCGGCAGGCTCATATAAGTTCGCGGACGTGGAAGGGCGAACTTTGCCTAATACATGGCATGTTGTCCTTTTAAAGCGATATTATGCATAGTTTTGCGGAATTTAACAATTGTATATGTAAAAAATCGCGAAAATTATATTCAATACACATGGCTGAAATACTTATTAAGTGTCCTTGTTTTTAATTTTTTGCAAGTCTTGATCACGCTTGTTAAAATTTTAAGAATACTCACTTGTAAAAGTATGCGAAAGTTCTAATGCGAATAAATATGATATGTTTTGCAGTTAATTTCATATTTTTATATTCCGCATTGTTTATATAGCAAAGTGATGAAATTGCCCACTTTTGCACGCGAATTATTGCGAAAGGAATATTATCTCCTAAATATTTGATCTTGCCAATATTTAGATGCTTCGCAATGCCGATTACATACCTAAGGATCGTTTCGGCGGACTTAGAAGATTCATAACGTATAAGCATATACGCATACAGATTGTTTCGCAAAAGTACGCATTTATTATATGCACAATAATATATGTCTGAAATTGCAAAGGACAAGTTTGTGTTATGAATATTGACAATGAAAGTGCTATAAAAATAGAAGTACTTGGAAAAATATGAAAAATCGAAATTTTATTAATAAAATCGCAGAAGCAGTTGCGTGCTGATTATACAAAGTGAGTATTAATCATGGGTTAAGTCAAGCTTGATGATGTCATCTGCAGTGGCATCTTCTTGCTCACTTATCGCGGTTATCTTGGGAAGGGGAATTTCGGCTATGCCCTGTTGAGCGACCGCATATGCTGACTTCGCATCTTCCAGTGAGCAAAGGCGATCAGCTAATGCAGCTGGTAGTGGGTCTGGCAGTGGGCAGCGAATAGCAATCTCATCCATAAATTCAACCCTCTCGCGTAGCCTTAATGCGGAGGCAAATGTTGAAAAATTTACAGAAACAGGCTTGGAATTAAGGATCTTTCTAGCCAGTTCAGGGAGATGTTGGCGGACCTTGGTGAACTCAAGTTCCGCAGAGGCTTTAGCAGCAAGAGCGTTGTCTCGCTCTGTCGTTAGCTTCGTCACATTCTCTGACAGTGTTTTAATAGTGTCGTGCAGTTGCTTTTCTTTCTCATTCGCATCAGTAACCTGTTGTTTCAAGTCATCAACGGTGGTTTTTGCTGCGGTTAACTCATAGGAGAGATCAATACAGCGTTTTTCGCTGTTTTCAGCTTTGATCTTTTCCGCATTATACTTTAGTTGTTCAGCTTCAAGAACATTGAAAAATTGTTCTTGACGGTATATAACATCATATGCTGAATTAAAGCACATGTAGAAATTTTGAACAAAACTATTATGCGCGTCCAGCGCAGAGAGTTTAGAGAACTCGCGGCGAAGCTCGTCGGGGATTGCTAACTTCATCTGTTGGCGCTGATCCAGAGCAGCGGCAGCTGAAGCGTAAGTATATCCTGCTAAACCATCAATTCGCACTCCATAAGAGTCAGGTGGAGTGCGGAACAATTCGGTGATTTGATCAAGAGTGTTCGGACTTGCAAAGATAGGATCACCAGAAGAATCGCCTGCAAAATAACGTCGTTGGTTAGTCGGCGAAATAAAAATAATATATATTTTACATGTTCAATGCCAATTCGCAATATACCAGGTTGCTGTTCCCCTTCATATTCCGGTATAAATGGATCGTCGTGAGGAATGGTTTTCTGTTGTTTATGTTTTTTACTTTGCGAAGATGGCGGTGTTTGTAACGGTCGCTTGGTAGTACTCGGCTTTGAATAAGGAGATTTAGAGGTTAAATCAACGACTGGAATGGGATTCTTTTCTTTCGATGACGATGATTTAGCCTCCGGGCTCGTTAATAGTTTAGTGATCAGAGTTTTTGGATCAGCTTTCCTATCTAACTCGTTAATCTTCATTGAAAATTAAAAGAGAACTGCAAAAAATGATTAAAATGATAACGATTGATTGATGAATTGGGTAATTCTTTGATATTTTGGAAAAATGAGTAGTGAATTTGTGATTTCAGGTCACAATATATATAGGCGACGGAGTTATTTGTGATAATAATCTATTGAGATAATTCAAACGGTAACATTGACTGTTATAACGGTAACTAGGTTAATGCGAAATTCCTCAAGGTGAATATTGACTGCGATAACTGCGAATTTTTAGAGTTTATCATGATACATTTGTTTCGCAATATGTATAATAATAAACTGGGGGGACTTGATCATATATATAGCGTTGTATATGTATATTTTATTGGCTAAAGGCCAAACGCTGAACTGCGCGAATTATAAGGCAAAGCTATGCAATATTCGCTGAAAATAAATACTGCGGTTAAGTATTCGCTGAAATGCCAAACTGCGGTTTGATCCGCTGACTTTCCGCGGAGAGCCGAGCATCTCGCAGACCGCGGATATCACGGATACTATAAATAGGGAGCTTAGCCTCTCATTTATAGGTTGTTGATTCTCTGCCATTTGCCTAAGCCTTTGTAGATTTCACTTGTGACTTTGCCCAAGGACTTCTTACATTGAGTTAAGGTGAATCATGCTAATCGATAACGAAGACCGGGTCGGGGTGGTTGATCACTTGATAGTTAAAGTGAAAAACCATCACCGGGGCCCAAAATAATCATCGAACATCCCATCCTCCATTATAATCTTATTGCACTCAATCCGTAATTAAGCAACATCATTAATTAAGGATTGATCATAATGTATATTCCATTACCTTCAAAATGGCATATCATATATGTGAATTGGATTCCCGAGTCAAGAAATGCATTTTGTAAACTTGAAACGATGATTTTGAACATTTAATGATCACTTGACGAGATTTTGGCTATTTTAAATTATGTTTTTACTTGATGAAAAGTGGTTAGTTTTATTCCTTGTCAAAATACCTTTCCAACGATATAAGATACGTGTTTTGGATGTTTACAGTTTATGATTTATGTGTATTTGAAGTTGGATTCTTGTTTGAGTGTGAAAACTGCCAGACTTGCTGATCAGTTAAATGGAGCGGCGCGCCAAATATGGAGCGGCGCGCCATTTGGGTCTGTCCCAACTACTTTTTGTTTTTCACGTTTTCACCCCCGCTTACTCGTAACTCCGATTAACATGAAACTTGGCAAACATGTTTATATATACTTTTAAATCATGGGAAAATTGTTGGATACCCGACCCGACCCCGTTGACTTTGACTTTGACCAAGTTTGACTTTTAGTCAAACTTAACCAAACACTTATGCAATCATTTTAATCGTATTTTATACTTGATTCTTGCATGGAACTTGACAACGTGATTCACATGCTATACTAATCGAGTCGTAACGAGCCATAGGACTAATTGAACACATTTCGCCCAACCTTGTGTCGTAACCGGTTAATTGATACAACTTACTTGTTTAGGTCAAGGCTAAGAAACTATCATGCACACGTTTACCTTGTGAAGTACTTTTATACTCGTGCACTCGAGGTGAGATCATAGTCCCATCTTTCAACAACTTTTATGCTTTAAACTATGGGATGAGAAACATATACGTATTACACTTTTACACTTTGAACACAAGTACGAAAATGAACATTCCACGTACGGGTTTGAACAAAAAGCCTCAATTCAATTATCATTAGTTACACTTGCAGGGTGTAAACGAGAACTTAAATTATGTGATCACATGGGCTTGACGAGCCTCATTCGGAGGGTTCGCTATCGTTAGCGGATGAAATATATTTTCGAGTATAGTGTATGTTCTAACACTACGTAACTGGGTACAAAACAGTTAAGTTTGATAATTGGGTGCCCGCGATACAAACAACAACTTTGGAATGCAAATGATTTTGATAATCATCTTATATTAAATCTTGTGGTTCAAATACAACGTTTACTAAAACACCTATGATTTCACCAACGTTTTTCGTTGACAGTTTTCTATATGTTTCTCAGGTTCATACTTGCCTATTTGATACATGCTTCCGCGTACACTCATATTTGCTTGGAGTCAAGCATGCATGCCTACACTCTGATTTCTTGCTTGGGGTCAAGCTTACATACATACATACGCTAGTGATAGCACCTTTGGATTCAAACTTTTGTTTACATACTTACGCTATTTATAGCAACCGTGATTTCCAACTTATATTATGTCGCAAGTTTATTTCATTTACACATTATACTTTTATAAACTTAAACTTGTTGTCGAACCGTTTGGTAAACTAAGCTTTGCAAGTCTTGTACTTTTCAAATGAATGCGACATAATTTTGGTCAAATGAGTCTCATATAGGGACTACAACCACGTAATTGTTGGGTGAACCTTGTGCATTTATCAAACTTATCATTTATTAGCACCACGAACTCTTCAACTAATATTGTATTTATGTATTAAAGAATGATGGCTCAATCAACTCGAGGTGCTACCAATATCCCGAATGTCTCCTTGACTACTGCTCAATTCCAGCAGCTGTTGGCCGCTGCACAAGGCAATCATAACAATAACCATGAATTACAAGCCTCCATCTTTTAAGGGGAGTGAGGAAGGTGTCGAACTGACTCATTGGTTCGAAAAGCTCGAATCCATCTTTCGTATCTGTAACTATACGGATGTCGACCGAGTGAAGTATGCCACTCATATGCTAAGTGGTCTGGCTCTAACATGGTGGAACAGCAATGCCCAAACTATAGGGCTAGATGCTGCAAACACTATAGCATGGCCTGTTCTGAAGCGAATGATGACAGAAAAATTCTGTCCGCGAAACCAAATTCAAAAGCTAGAAGTTGAGTTCTGGGAATTGAAGGTAAAAGGAACCGACATTGAAGCTTATACCAACAAGTTTATAGAGTTAGTTACTTTGTGCCCAGAGATGACACGAAATCTTTCTTATTTACAGTAAGATATCTTTCTAATACAAGGTAATACTCATATTCAAACTTTGATTCAATTTTTATAACTATAACAATCTTATTTCGAGTGAAAATCTTACTTGAACTATTTTCGTGTCATGATTCTGCTTCAAGAACTTTCAAGCCATCCAAGGATCCTTTGAAGCTAGATCCATTTTTCTCATTTCCAGTAGCTTTATCCAGAAAACTTGAGGTGGTAATGATGTTCATAACATCATTCGATTCATACATATAAAGCTATCTTATTCGAAGGTTTAAACTTGTAATCACTAGAACATAGTTCAGTTAATTCTAAACTTGTTCGCAAACAAAAGTTAATCCTTCTAACTTGAATTTTAAAATCAACTAAACACATGTTCTATATCTATATGATATGCTAACTTAATGATTTAAAACCTGGAAACACGAAAAACACCGTAAAACCGGATTTACGCCGTCGTAGTAACACCGCGGGCTGTTTTGGGTTAGTTAATTAAAAACTATGATAAACTCTGATTTAAAAGTTGTTCTTCTGGGAAAATGATTTTTCTTATGAACATGAAACTATATCCAAAAATCATGGTTAAACTCAAAGTGGAAGTATGTTTTCTAAAATGGTCATCTAGACGTCGTTCTTTCGACTGAAATGACTACCTTTACAAAAATGACTTGTAACTTATATTTCCTACTATAAACCTATACTTTTTCTATTTAGATTCATAAAATAGAGTTCAATATGAAACCATAGCAATTTGATTCACTCAAAACGGATTTAAAATGAAGAAGTTATGGGTAAAACAAGATTGGATAATTTTTCTTGTTGTAGCAACGTGAAAATTGGTAACAAATCTATATTAATCATATCCTAGCTAACTTATATTGTATTATACATGTATTCTAATATATTATGTAATCTTGGGATACCATAGACACGTATGAAAATGTTTTGACATATCATATCGACCCATGTGTATATATTATTTGGAACAACCATAGACACTCTATATGCAGTAATGTGAGAGTTAGCTATACAGGGTTGAGGTTGATTCCAAAAATATATATACTTTGAGTTGTGATCTAGCCTGAGACGTGTATACACTGGGTCGTGGATTGATTCAAGATAATATATATCAATTTTTTTTCTGTACATCTAACGTTGGACAACTAGTTGTAGGTTACTAACGAGGACAGCTGACTTAATAAACATAAAACATCAAAATGTATTAAAAGTGTGTAAACATATTTTGAATATACTTTGATATATATGTACATATTTGTTATAGGTTCGTGGATCGACCAGTGGCCAAGTCTTACTAATCGACGAAGTAAAAATCTATGAAAGTGAGTTATAGTCCCACTTTTAAAATCTAATATTTTTGGGATGAGAATACATGCAGGTTTTATAAATGATTTACAAAATACACACAAGTACGTGAAACTACATTCTATGGTTGAATTATCGAAATCGAATATGTCCCTTTTTATTAAGTCTGGTAATCTAAGAATTAGGGAACAGACACCCTAATTGACGCGAATCCTAAAGATAGATCTATTGGGCCTAACAAACCCCATCCAAAGTACCGGATGCTTTAGTACTTCGAAATTTATATCATATCCGAAGGGTGTCCCGGAATGATGGGGATATTCTTATATATGCATCTTGTTAATGTCGGTTACCAGGTGTTCACCATATGAATGATTTTTATCTTTATGTATGGGATGTATATTGAAATATGAAATCTTGTAGTCTACTGTTACGATTTGATATATATATATATATATATATATATATATATATATATATATATATATATATATATATATATATATATATATATATATATATATATATATATATATATATATATAGGTTAAACCTATAACTCACCAACATTTTTGTTGACGTTTAAAGCATGTTTATTCTCAGGTGAATATTAAGAGCTTCCGCTGTTGCATACTAAAATAAGGACAAGATTTGGAGCCCATGTTTGTATGATATTATGTAAAAACTGCATTCAAGAAACATATGTCTATGTAATATATTTCTATTGTAAACCATTATGTAATGGTCGTGTGTAAACAGTATATTTTAGATTATCATTATTTGATAATCTACGTAATGCTTTTGAAACCTTTATTGATAAAATAAAGGTTATGGTTGTTTTAAAAATGAATGCAGTCTTTAAAAAACGTCTCATATAGAGGTCAAAACCTCGCAACGAAATCAATTAATATGGAACGTTTATAATTAATATGAACGGGACATTTTAGTTGGTATCCGAGCGTTGGTCTTAGAGAACCAGAATTTTGCATTAGTGTGTCTTATCGAGTTTGTTAGGATGCATTAGTGAGTCTGGACTTCGACCGTGTTTACTTGAAAAATGATTGCTTAACAAATTTTGTTGGAAACTATATATTTTTAACATGTGAATATTATGTGATATATTAATCTCTTAACGCGTTTGATATTATGTGATAGATGTCTACCTCTAAAACTAGTCCCATTGACTCACCTAATAATAATGAAGAGTTAAATGTAAATTGGAATGATTCGTGGACTGATTCACAAGTTCCCGAAGAGGAACCGGAAGAAGAGTCGGAACCGGAAGAAGAATTGGAACCAGAAGAAGAATCGGAACCGGAAGAAGAAATAGAACCAGTGGGGGAAATAATAAAATGGTTAAGTAGAAGAAAATCCTCAACCAACCGACCAAAGTTAATTATGGTCAATGGTGTTTCCGCCAAGGAAGCAAAGTATTGGGAGGATTACCAATTCTCTGATGAATCGGATCCCGACAAGGATTCCGATGATGTTATAGAAATTACCCCAACAAAATTTAATAAGGAAAAAGAGAACAATAAGGGAAAGGGCATAAAAATAGAGAAATTTGATTCCAAACCCGATGAACTTTATATGTATCGTCAACACCCGTATTTCTTAAGTTGTGACAATAACCCGGGAACCTCTAAACCACCAGGTTTTTCTAAACCAATGTGGAAAACAACGGATCGTATTAGGGTAACATCATATATCCCTAGAAACTTGGCAAAACGAACCAAAACCGAAGAAGAATAAATGAGCGAGTCGGAATAAGATAGTTGTATTCATGTGGTGTAATATATGTAATATAGTGTGCTTATGCTTTATGATATATGTAAAAATTGCTTGTATTAATAAGTATTTTTTTTTTATGAATCTAACTCTTGTCTATTTTACAGTATAAAAACACAAAATGGATAGACAACCCAATATTTTAAGAGACCTACCCAGAGACATGATTGATGAAATCTTGTCTAGAGTCGGTCAGAATTCCCCGGCACAACTATTTAAGGCGAGTTCAGTTTGTAAGACATTCGAAGAACGTTCCAAGAATGCCTTGATTTATAAAAGGCTTTAGTTCAAAAGATGGGGGATATCACATTGGGAAATCCATAAGTTACGATGTGTTTACTTTGACGCATATATTGCGGGGAACCCAAATGCTATTTTACACAACGGGTTAAGAAATTATTTTGACTCAATATATCCCAATATAGGACTTCGTGATTTAGAAAAAGTGGCTAACATGCAACATAAAGAAGCATGTTATGCTTACGGGTTAGTAATGTTCGCTTCTCACCAAAGTGAGAACAAGAACATCGGGCTACAACTATTAAACAAAATGTTCCCACAAGTGACGGAGTCGGTAATTGGGGTAAGAAATGAGGTTTTTAGGTAATTATGAGACTGTTGGTCATTACGTAACCTTCATCCTTTTGACGACGTTACAACACATTGTCTTACTATCAGTCACAACGGTTATGTTCCACAAAACCAAGGATGGGAAGTGGTATTAGTAAAACCAGAATGCATGACTTGTTTCTGGACGTATGAATTATGTGTCTTTATTGCCTTTGCTGAACACCTTATTTATTAACTAGAATTATCTTCGCAACTATTTTGTATCAAAGTTTTATGTGCTATATTTCATGCTATATGTAAAAAAAAAGCGGTACTGTAAGTTTGCAAGTTATTGTATAAAGGTTTGAATATGATTTTTTTTTTTTTTTTGTGATTAGTTTTTCACATAGAATTGTAGTAGTTGAAATGGTATGTTAGCTACTAAGTATGAACTTAACGGGTAGGTATTACCCGAATTAAAGAGTATAAAACGCTAATATGAAGAAAGAGCTTTTATAAATAAGTTCATATTACTCTACGAAATACTATTGACTACTCTTGATATTCTATATGATTAACTCGTTTCATTTGACTATTTTGAAGGAAATGGCATCGACTACTCGACACACCTTGAATATGAGCGAAGAGGAATTTCGTGCCTTTCTTGCTTCAAACATAGCCGCAGTACAGGCTGCGCTACATACCAATAATAACCTTGGATCTAGCAGTACAGGAAATCGTGTAGGATGCACCTACAAAGAATTCACTGCCTGCAAACCTTTGGAATTTGATGGAACCGAAGGACCGATCGGATTGAAACGGTGGACCGAGAAGGTCGAATCGGTGTTTGCCATAAGTAAGTGTACTGAAGAGGACAAAGTGAAGTACGCTACGCATACCTTCACAGGTTCTGCGTTAACATGGTGGAATACCTATCTAGAGCAAGTGGGACAAGATGATGCTTACGCACTACCGTGGTCAGCATTCAAGCACTTGATGAACGAGAAGTACCGTCCCAGAACCGAGGTCAATAAGCTCAAGACAGAACTTAGAGGGTTACGAACCCAAGGATTTGATATTACCACGTACGAAAGACGATTCACAGAATTATGCCTATTGTGTCCGGGAGTGTTCGAAGATGAGGAAGAGAAGATCGACGCGTTTGTGAAAGGATTACCGGAAAGAATCCAAGAAGGTATAAGTTCACACGAGCCCGACTCCATACAACAGGCATGTAGAATGGCTCACAAACTAGTGAACCAGATTGAAGAAAGAATTAAAGAACAGACTACTGAAGAGGCCAATGTGAAGCAAGTCAAAAGAAAGTGGGAGGAAAATGGTGATAAGAATCACTAATACAATAACAACAGCAATTACAACAATAATCGCAACAACTATCCCAACAATTGCAACATCAATCGCAACTACAATAAACGGCCCAACAACAACAACAACAACAACAACAACAAAAACAACAACAACAATAACAACAACAGTAACTACAACAATCATCCCAACAACAATAATAACCGCAACAACAACAACAATCAGAAGCAGCTATGCCAAAGGTGTGAAAAGTATCACTCGGGGTTCTGCACCAAATTTTGCAACATGTGTAAAAGAAATGGTCATAGCGCGGCGAAGTGTAAGGTCTACGGACCAGGGGTTAACAGAACGAAAGGAACAAATGGTGTTGGAACGAGTAATGGCGGAGCAAGTAGTGTCGGAGCAAGTTATGCTAATATAGTTTGTTATAAATGTGGAAAACCGGGCCACATTATTAGAAATTGCTCGAACCAGGAGAACACCAAAGGACAAGGCCGCGGAAGAGTTTTCAATATTAATGTGGCAGAGGCACAGGAAGACCCGGAGCTTGTTACGGGTACGTTTCTTATTGACAATAAATCTGCTTACGTTTTATTTGATTCGGGTGCGGATAGAAGCTATATGAGCAGAGATTTTTGTACTAAATTAAGTTGTCCATTGACGCCTTTGGATAGTAAATATTTACTCGAATTAGCAAATGGTAAATTAATTTCAGCAGATAATATATGTCGGAATCGAGAAATTAAGCTGGTTAGCGAAAAATTTAAGATTTACTTGATACCAGTAGAATTAGGGAGTTTTGATGTGATAATCGGTATGGACTGGTTGAAAGAAGTGAAAGCAGAGATCGTTTGTTACCAAAATGCAATTCGCATTATACGAGAAAAAGGAAAACTCTTAATGGTGTACGGAGAAAAGGGCAACACGAAGCTACATCTTATTAGTAATTTAAAGGCACAAAAACTAATAAGAAAAGGTTGCTATGCTGTTCTAGAACACATCGAGAAAGTACAAACTGAAGAAAATAGCATCAATGATGTTCCCGTCGCAAAAGAATTTCCCGATGTATTTCTGAAAGAATTACCGGGAATACCCCCACATCGATCCGTTGAATTTCAAATAGATCTTGTACCAGGAGCTGCACCAATAGCTCGTGCTCCTTACAGACTTGCACCCAGCGAGATGAAAGAACTGCAAAGCCAATTACAAGAACTTTTAGAGCGTGGTTTCATTCGACCAAGCACATCACCGTGGGGAGCTCCTGTTTTCTTTGTCAAGAAGAAAGATGGTACATTCAGGTTGTTTATCGACTACCGAGAGTTGAACAAACTTACCATCAAAAACCGCTACCCACTACCGAGAATCGACGAATTATTTGAACAACTACAAGGCTCGTCTGTTTATTCAAAGATTGACTTACGTTCCAGGTATCATCAAATGCGGGTGAAAGAAGATGATATTCCAAAGACTGCTTTCAGAACACGTTACGGTCATTACGAGTTTATGGTCATGCCGTTTGGTTTAACTAATGCACCAGCTGTGTTCATGGACCTTATGAACCGAGTGTGTGGACCATACCTTGACAAGTTTGTCATTGTTTTCATTGATGACATACTTATTTACTCAAAGAATGACCAAGAACACGGTGAACATTTGAGAAAGGTGTTAGAAGTATTGAGGAAGGAAGAATTGTACGCTAAGTTTTCAAAGTGTGCATTTTGGTTGGAAGAAGTTCAATTCCTCGGTCACATAGTGAACAAAGAAGGTATTAAGGTGGATCCGGCAAAGATAGAAACTGTTGAAAAGTGGGAAATCCCAAAAACTCCGAAACACATACGCCAGTTTTTAGGACTAGCTGGTTACTACAGAAGGTTCATCCAAGACTTTTCCAGAATAGCAAAACCCTTGACTGCATTAACGCATAAAGGGAAGAAATTTGAATGAAAGGATGAACAAGAGAAAGCATTTCAGTTATTGAAGAAAAAGCTAACTACGGCACCTATATTGTCATTGCCTGAAGGGAATGATGATTTTGTGATTTATTGTGACGCATCAAAGCAAGGTCTCGGTTGTGTATTAATGCAACGAACGAAGGTGATTGCTTATGCGTCTAGACAATTGAAGATTCACGAACAAAATTATACGACGCATGATTTGGAATTAGGCGCGGTTGTTTTTGCATTAAAGACTTGGAGGCACTACTTATATGGGGTCAAAAGTATTATATATACCGACCACAAAAGTCTTCAACACATATTTAATCAGAAACAACTGAATATGAGGCAGCGTAGGTGGATTGAATTGTTGAATGATTACGACTTTGAGATTCGTTACCACCCGGGAAAGGCAAATGTGGGAGCCGACGCTTTGAGCAGGAAGGACAGAGAACCCATTCGAGTAAAATCTATGAATATAATGATTCACAATAACCTTACTACTCAAATAAAGAGGCGCAACAAGGAGTTTTAAAAGAGGGAAATTTAAAGGATGAAATACCCAAAGGATCGGAGAAGCATCTTAATATTCGGGAAGACGTAACCCGGTATAGGGCTGAAAGGATTTGGGTACCAAAATTTGGAGATATGAGAGAAATGGTACTTAGAGAAGCTCATAAAACCAGATACTCAATACATCCTGGAACGGGGAAGATGTACAAGGATCTCAAGAAACATTTTTGGTGGCTGGGTATGAAAGCCGATGTTGCTAAATACGTAGGAGAATTACCATGTATTTCATCACTAAATTGCCAAGGACTGCAAGTTGTTTTGATACTATTTGGGTAATAGTTGATCGTCTCACCAAATCAGCACACTTCCTGCCAATAAGAGAAGATGATAAGATGGAGAAGTTAGCACGACTGTATTTGAAGGAAGTCATCTCCAGACATGGAATACCAATCTCTATTATCTCTGATAGGGATGGCAGATTTATTTCAAGATTCTGGCAAACATTACAGCAAGCATTAGGAACTCGTCTAGACATGAGTACTGGCTATCATCCACAAACTGATCGGTAGAGCGAAAGGATGATACAAACGCTTGAAGATATGCTACGAGCATGTGTTATTGATTTCAGAAACAGTTGGGATCGACATCTACCGTTAGCAGAATTTTCCTACAACAACAGCTACCATTCAAGCATTGAGATGGCGCCGTTTGAAGCACTTTATGGTAGAAAGTGCAGGTCTCCGATTTGTTGGATTGAATTGGGGGATAGACAGATTACGGGTCCGGAGATAATTCAAGAAACTATCGAGAAGATCATCCAAATTCAACAACGGTTGAAAACCGCCCAAAGTCGACAAAAGAGCTACGTTGACATTAAAAGAAAAGATATAGAATTTGAAATTGGAGAGATGGTCATGCTTAAAGTTGCACCTTGGAAAGGTGTTGTTCGATTTGGTAAACGAGGGAAATTAAATCCAAGGTATATCGGACCATTCAAGATTATTGATCGTGTTGGACCAGTAGCTTACCGACTTGAGTTACCTCAACAACTCGCGGCTATACATAACACTTTCCACGTCTCGAATTTGAAGAAATGTTTTGCTAAAGAAGATCTCACTATTCCGTTAGATGAAATCCAAATCAACAAAAAACTTCAAATAATCGAAGAACCCGTCGAAATAATGGATCGTGAGGTTAAAAGACTTAAGCAAAACAAGATACCAATTATTAAGTTTCGATGGAATGCTCGTAGAGGACCCGAGTTCACTGAAACGACCCGTCCTAATCCATCCGGACGAGGTCCATATCGATTATAAACGATTCACAATAGTTGATTACATCGCGAGGTATTTGACCTCTATATGATACATTTTACAAACATTGCATTCGTTTTTGAAAAGACAATCTTTCATTACATCGAAAGTTGACAACATGCATACCATTTCGTAATATATCTTACTATAATAGACTTAATAATAACCTTGATGAACTCAACGACTCGAATGCAACGTCTTTTGAAATATGTCATGAATGACTCCAATTGATATCTCTAAGATGAGCAAATGCATAGCGAAAGATTTCTTTCGTACCTGAGAATAAACATGCTTTAAAGTGTCAACCAAAAGGTTGGTGAGTTCATTAGTTTAACATAAATAATCATTTCATAATTTTAATAGACCACAAGATTTCATACTTCCATTTCTCATAATCATACGTCCCATGCATAGAGACAAAAATATCATTCATATGGATTGAACACCTGGTAACCGACATTCACAATATGTATATAAGAATATCCCCATCATTCCGGGATCCTCCTTCGGACATGATATAAATTTCGAAGTACTAAAGCATCCGGTACTTTGGATGGGGCTTGTTGGGCCCGATAGATCTATCTTTAGAGTTCGCGTTAATTAGGGTGTCTGTTCCCTAATTCTTAGATTACCAGACTTAATAAAAAGGGGCATATTCGATTTCGATAATTCAACCATATAATGTAGTTTTGATTACTTGTGTCTATTTCGTAAAACAGTTATAAAAGCAGCGCATGTATTCTCAGTCCCCAAAAAAATATATATTGCAAAAGCATTTAAAAAGGGAGTAATGAAACTCACGCATATAAATATTGTAAAACAGTTAATAAAGCATTTGCATGTATTCTCAGCCCAAAAATGTATATAAAAAGGGAATAATGAAACTCACAATAATGTATTTTGTAGTAAAAATACATATGACGACATTGAACAATGTAGGGTTGGCCTCGAATTCACGAACCTATATCATTCATATATCTATTAAGACATATACTTGTAATCGAACAAATATATTTATTTATATTATTATTAGTAATGTAATTTATATATATAGTAGACTAATAGGTTCATTATATATATGTATTAAATATATATTTATATATAAAATCTTTATTTTTATGTTTATAATTTTAATAACGTCTTTAAAACTTTTATTTTTCATAATCGTAATTATTTTAATAATAATGACATATATAATACTGATATCAATAATAATGATAGTTTTAGTAAAAAATAATACTAATAATAATAATGGTAATTTTTAATAGTTTTAATAGAAATTTTCAGTAATTATACAATGTCACTAATATTAATGTTTAAATGATAAGTTTATTAATGATACTTTGTAATATTAATAATAATGATGATAATACTAATAATAATACCTATGTGGATGATAATAATAACACTAACAATTATAAAATGTTACAAGTACTAATATTAATGAAAATAATAATAATTTGTATCATTCTCATAATAATAATCATAATCATAATTATAATAATAAATTATAGTCTTTGTAATAATACTTGTATTAGTGATAATAAGTGTTCTAAAAAATAACCATAATAATAATAATCACAATACTAATAATAATAATAATTTTGGTAATGAAATCTACCTTCCAAAGCCTTTCTAAAAAAATATGCCCTGAACCGGCTTTGAACTAGAGACCTCCCGCTCACCCGCAAACACATTTAACCATTCCCTCTGCCTTGTTTATCTGATTTTTAAGGCAACCCAAACTATATATCTAGTATTTCATTTAGCCATGTTCATCATCTTCTTCACCAAGTTTAAAATCAAACGGGGGCAAAAACTCAACAACAATCGAACGGGTTTTCATTTATGACTTGTAAACAAAATGAAACAAAAAAAAAAATGTGTTCATGATATAAAAAAAATGAGAAAAAAAAACAAATAAAATCCTACTGCTTGCTGGTAGCCAAGAAAAAAAAAATTGTTTTCAATTTTGAGTTCGTTTTGGACAATCTTTACAACATGAAACATGTTTCAAATCATTCCTAAAATCAATCTAAATCATCAATTTAACTGGAAACTTCAACACGATTACGAATTTCGTGATGAACACTTTCTTTGACTTTTGACAAAATAACTTTGACTCGCAAATTCGATTTCGTTATTAAGAATTGGAACTTGAGATTTTACAAGAAGTTTAAGTAAATGATTCCTAACAACTCTACATTTCTAGTTTTTGAAATTTGTTTCGAATTCTCGTTAGTGTATATCACTGTGAAGAACTCAAGAACTCAAAAAATTGATTTTTAGATTAAGAGTGTTATAGGTTATGATTACAACATGAATTGTGTTGCAAATCATTCCTATAAACTTTATGAATTATCAAATTAACTGGAGATATCAAAACAAACTCGAATTTGATTCAAGGACACTTAGTTGACTTTGAAAATCAAAACTTTGACTCTCAAATTAGAAATTGATAGAAAGAATTGAAGATTGAAAACTTACAGATAGTTTAGATAGACGATTCCTAACAAGACTGCATTATTATATTTTGGAAATTCATTCGAAATCAAAATATGGTGAAAAAAGATGAAGAACAGAGGTTTTAAGCTTTTTATTTATTTTTCTCTCTGATTTCATTGTGAATTGCAGAATATTACGTATATAGAGAGGTTGTATGATTAAGGTTTGTCTGTATTGATCCATGAAATTGACAGGTAACAAATTGGAGACATGAAGTACGTAAAATTTTCCAATCAGAAGAAAAATAGAAAAAAAAATATAAAAGAGGATAATGACCCTCAACTGCTTTTGTTTTTAGATGGGATTGAATTTGATTCTTGTAACCAGTTAAAGACACAAAACAAAAATCAGTACAATGAGATTGAGACAGGAAACAGAATAGGATTCCATATGTGATTTTATTTAAAATTAGAAATTTGTAAAATATAAAGATATTACTAATAACAATAATAAAAATACTTAATAATAATAATTATGGTAAAAATAATAGTAATATTACTAATAAAAATAATACTAATAATAATAAGAATAATGATAAAAATAAAAATAATGATACTAGAAATTTTAAACAATAAAGATAATAATTATGTAAATGATAATAGTAAAATTATTAATGATACTAATAATGATATTAGTTATATTAATATTATTAATGATAATAATAACATTAATAATAATAATAATAATAATAATAATAATAATAATGATACCACTTACGCATATCAAGTTTTATATATATATATATATATATATATACATATATATATATATATATATACATATATATATACATATATATATATATATATATATATATATATATATATATATATATATATATATATATATATATATATATATACTTTATATTGGAAGTAATAATATTACAAATTTTAATATCAATATTAACAACAATAATAATCATGAAAGTAATGAAGATAACATCAATATATTAATTATATTCACACTTGTAATTTATTATACTACCATTTATTAATTATGTAATACTATATTATACGATGACATTTACTGAATAGTTAATATTTATATATTTTATATATGTATTTAATAGGAATCTTATATAGATTCATAATAATATATATACATATTTATTTATTTATTTATTTATTTTTTAACAGTAACTTAATTATTCTATTTATTATTTTACATTTTAAATTCCAATTAATTAAAGTATACATTATTAAATCAAAATATTATATATTCTTATATCTTATATTTATATCATATATATATATATATATATATATATATATATATATATATATACATATTTATTTACAAATAATTGTTCGTGAATCGTCGGGCATAGTCAAAGGGTAATTGATTACATGAATATAGATTTCAAAACTTTCGAGACTCAACATTACAGATTTTTGCTTATCGTGTCGGAATCATATAAAGATTAAAGTTTAAATTTGGTCAGAAATTCTCGGGTCATCACAGTACCTACCCGTTAAAGAAATTTCGTCTCGAAATTTGAGTGAGGTCGTCATGGCTAACAATAAAAATGTTTTCCTGGCGAATATGGGTGGTAAATAGAGTTTTATCGTTACTGAGTAATATAGATTAAATGATTCGGTTACTTGAAGCGTATGAGTGAAGCTATCGCAAAAGATTGAAATAGGAAAAGTAAAGATTCTTATTAACTTTTGGCAGAGTCAGGGTTGAATTTCGGAATTCAAGGGATTTAAAGAAAATCTCCAAAATCTAAAAGATTTGATTCTTCAGCGAGTAAGGAGATTAAGATCTCTATAATTAAATACGGTGATCTGCCTCGATTACTCTGTCTGATATTTCCATTTTAAATTTAAGCTCTTCCGTTCCATTATTCTCACCATTCCTATACTTTCTTTCTAATTCATACATCCAAAAGATTATGAAAATGCTTAATCCAGTTCTAATCCTTAATATTTTTCCTAATTATTATTTCTGTCATCCTTCTTTTCAATCTTCCATCAGAAGAATCTGTTTACTTCTACTATTACCTTGGGGTGATACTATTCTTAATTATACCGTGTCTTTATATTGCTATTCGTATTAATATCCATGCTTTGTAATTTCTGCGTTGTTGTTGGATTTTATATCTTCCCTTATATTTCAATGTCCCTGCTTCTGTCTCCTATAATTATTGTCATCCACAGTTAATGCGCTCTCTTATTTGCTGCGATTTATACCCCAATTTCTATTTCGGAGCTTTGTCTCTTCGTTTCTTCTTCTAGCGATTGGGCATATCTTGTAATGGTTCAGAATTTCGTAGATATAAGTTTCAGAATGAACATTGTTAATGTTCTAAGAAAGAAACGGTAATAGCACAATTTGACTTGTCAAATTACCAGAATTCAAGGAAAGATAGAACAATCAAGAAAATATTTTCTTGATATGTTTATAGATTAGACAGAACGTAATAGTCGTGTAACATGGCACATGATGACGTTATGATCTGTGAATCATCACATTCCATTTAGAAACTCAGCATGACTTAATGTAATATAATTACGTTGATCAAGTGTCATTATATTATACTAACGCATGCATCAGTTCCTAACATTACTTCAATAACATTCATAATTTAAGCTCGAAAGTTTACAGAATATAGAAACTAACAGTTTCTATATGATGTAACACTGATAGCACGAAGAGATTAATGAATTCGAATAAGAATATTTATGAAAATATCGTCAGAAATATGGAGGATATTTATAATGAAAGATACGATGATATCTTGGAATTTCCAATATCGAAGGGTGGTGATAAAATTTTGTCCGCAAGAGTTTGAAGTCAGAAGCAAGGTATTCGCTAAAGATTTCATCAGAAACAGAATCATCAGGATTCTTAATGTACAAGTTTAGTCCTTGTGATTTGTTCAGAGACTCCTTCGTAGTTTGCTTAATCAGTTTTTCAGTTTCAAACTTTTTCTGAGCTTTTCCAACATACCATTCTTTATCATCAAACTTTCGATGATTAAGGTCGTTTACGGTAGTATACGATTTCTGCTGCTTCATTCAGCTTTTTCAACATTCAGAATATTGATGTGTAGACTGAGTGCTTTTTCAGAATTTCATAATGAAAGATCATAATTCTAAGAGATAAACGTTATACATATAACTGTTGATGTATTCTAAACGTTATAATGTAGATATGCTGTGAGTTTTCAAAGTACTGATTGCCGAATCCCGGTAATTGGTATGGCAGTTCATGTTACAAGATGCGGATGAGTACATGATGAGACTTCAATAGATAAGAATATTGATTTGTCGGAGAGATTTAAGCCAAGGAGCCACGAGGTTGCTGGTACGTCTGCTGGTAATTTGATGGAATATAAAAGGTTCCCCGGTAACAATAAAAGAGCACGCATATATATCAAGATTATAATAAGGTTGATTCGAACAAAAATTTTAAGGTGACTTGCTGAAGCTGTGACAAAATTGGCTACTTTGAAAAGAAATTGCAAAGTTATTTTCGGTAATAACAACGCCACAGAAGCTAACACAGATGCGTGTTAAACTTTTACTCAGTTTCCGAGAGGTTTTTTTTTTCTTTTCAGGTGCATAACTATACGCATAAATCTTTTCCTTCCGTAGATGAAGTACGGTTGGTTCATCCTCTCGATTGAGGTGTTTTCGAAAATTATGAAAGATTTGAACGCAGATTGTAATCGTCAAAATACAAATGAGATTTAAAATGAAATCAAGTGGCAAACTTGAAGAATTGTTTAGTTTTATATGTTATAATCAGTATTTTAATTCATTTTAATTATCCAATATTATTAGTCCACAGTCGATAGTCCACAGTTAATAATCCAATGATTCATATATAGTTTAATATATAATATTGGAATTAATTAATACGTATCGTGACCCGTATACGTCTCAGACTCGATCACAACTCAAACTATATATATTATTATAGAATCAACCTCAACCCTGTATAGCTAACTCCCGCATTACTGCATATAGAGTGTCTATGATTACTCCAAATAATATATATAGATGCGTCGATATGATATGTCAAAACCTTGTATACGTGTCCCGATATTTAAAGTGCGTAAAATAAATAACAGAAATTAAATGACGATAAATAAAATTGCGAGAATGTAAATTGCGATAATTAAATTGCGATAAATAAAATGCAATCAGTTAGTTGGGAACAATTAGTTAGGAACAGTTAGCGTGGATTCTTAACAAAATTTCTCATAGTTAATTTGTTTGTTTCTAACAAATTTTATTTTGTCAAATGTTTCCTTCATTATGCCACTTGATTTTTGATAAATCAAAATCCAAATATGAAATTGGATGAATATGGTTATTCTGTGGTGAACGGATTTGTATATCGGTGGACGTAAGTAGAATAGTAAACGACTGTTGAATTAGATTCGAAGAATGTACAGTGTAACTTATTAATGTGAAATCTAAATATTCCTCGGGTATTACCTACCCGTTAAAATATTTTCACCATTAACAGTTTGTACACAAGAATTTTTAATTACAATCTTTATGAAAATATATATATATATATATATATATATATATATATATATATATATATATATATATATATATATATATATATATATATATATATATATTTTCTTCAGATGTAATCATGGATTTAATGAGTCAATATGATATTAAACTCATTTAATTTACCGTTGGAACAAGAATATATAATCTCTAAAACATTAGAGATTACATAATCGCCATGTCGAACGAAGATAACTATTGTAGAACGATACATAGAATGATAATTGTACTCAAGGTATAGAATGAGACGTCGAGGCATGGGTTGTTGATGGTACTGGTGTTGTTATTGATGGTACTGTTGGTGCCGGTGATGTTGTTGAAGCTGGTAATTTTTGCACCATATTCTCCAGATTGATTACTCGAGCGCGAAGTTCGTTGACTTCTTCTATTATTCCAGGATGATTGTCAGTCGGTACGAGCAGATGAATAAGGTTTAGAATTTTAGATAGAATACAATCATGATGAGATATTCGGGAAATGGGGGTGAAAATGGTGTTTCAGACTGGTTCGCCGGTAAGTGCTTCAGGTTCATTGCCAAGAGGTAAATTCGGTTGGTGGGTGGAAAGGATCGCCTTTCTCTCATCTCCATCGGTTAAGTCGACTACGAACCCATCAGATGAATTGGGGATGATTGATTGGTTGATTCATTCTGGTGACGTTGCCTCCGGAGCTTAGGTGAACATCCATGTCGGAATAGCTGTCGGAATAACTATCAGATTAGCTATCGAAGTCTGAGGGACTCGAACTGGTTGAGGGATTCATCTCGTACAATCAGATGAAGTATTTTTGATAAGAAATAGATTATAGGATGTAGATTAATACCCTGCAATACATAATTCACATATGCATATACAATACTAAAATCCCATATGTTACGGAGGAATCTACAGAAGTTGTCAGACAAAGTCTACAGTACAAGATATGCTAAGATATGAATTAGCAGATACGCTAAGATACGAATTTTGTCTATACACTATTCATGCAATCATTGCAGTAAGATGTGTCTAGACTAAGAATGATAAGCAGGTAATTTCCTAAGGATGATAAATAGATGATTTTCGACAAAAAATGATAAGCAAAACTTTTGACATGCAGACACGGTCGAAGTCCAGACTCACTAATGCATAATAACGACTATCAGTTTGACTCACTAATGCAAGACCTGGTTCGCTAAGACCACCGCTCTGATACCAACTGAAACCACCCGTCCTAATCCATCCGGACGAGGTCCATATCGATTATAAACGATTCACAACAGTTGATTACATCGCGAGGTATTTGACCTCTATATGATACATTTTACAAACATTGCATTCATTTTTGAAAAGACAATCTTTCATTACATTGAAAGTTGACAACATGCATACCATTTCGTAATATATCTTACTATAATAGACTTAATAATAACCTTGATGAACTCAACGAATCGAATGCAACGTCTTTTGAAATATGTCATGAATGACTCCAAGTAATATCTCTAAGATGAGCAAATGCATAGCGGAAGATTTCTTTCGTACCTGAGAATAAACATGCTTTAAAGTGTCAACCAAAAGTTTGGTGAGTTCATTAGTTTAACATAAATAATCATTTCATAATTTTAATAGACCACAAGATTTCATACTTCCATTTCTCATAATCATACGTCCCATGCATAGAGATAAAAATATCATTCATATGGATTGAACACCTGGTAACCGACATTCACAATATGTATATAAGAATATCCCCATCATTCTGGGATCCTCCTACGGACATGATATAAATTTCGAAGTACTAAAGCATTCGGTGCTTTGGATGGGGCTTGTTGGGCCCGATAGATCTATCTTTAGAGTTCGCGTCAATTAGGGTGTCTGTTCCCTAATTCTTAGATTACCAGACTTAATAAAAAGGGGCATATTCGATTTCGATAATTCAACCATATAATGTAGTTTTGATTACTTGTGTCTATTTCGTAAAACAGTTATAAAAGCAGCGCATGTATTCTCAGTCCCAAAAAAAAAAATTGCAAAAGCATTTAAAAAGGGAGTAATGAAATTCACGCATATAAATATTGTAAAACAGTTAATAAAGCATTTGCATGTATTCTCAGCCCAAAAATTTATATAAAAAGGAAATAATGAAACTCACAATAATGTATTTTGTAGTAAAAAATACATATGACGACATTGAACAATGTAGGGTTGGCCTCGGATTCACGAACCTATATCATTCATATATCTATTAAGACATATACTTGTAATCGAACAAATATATTTATTTATATTATTATTAGTGATGTAATTTATATATATAGTTGACTAATAGGTTCATTATATATATTTTCATTATATATATAGATATATTAGTATAGTTAAGTTATGTGTATTAAATATATATTTATATATAAAATCTTTATTTTTATGTTTATAATTTTAATAACGTCTTTAAAACTTTTATTTTTCATAATCGTAATTATTTTAATAATAATGACATAGATAATACTGATATCAATAATAATGATAGTTTTAGTAAAAAATAATACTAATAATAATAATGGTAATTTTTAATAGTTTTAATAGAAATTTTCAGTAATTATACAATATCACTAATATTAATGTTTAAATGATAAATCTATTAATGATACTTTGTAATATTAATAATAATGATGATAATACTAATAATAATACCTATGTGGATGATAATAATAACACTAACAATTATAAAATGTTACAAGTACTAATATTAATGAAAATAATAATAATTTGTATCATTCTCATAATAATAATCATAATCATAATTATAATAATAAATTATAGTCTTTATAATAATACTTGTATTAGTGATAATAAGTGTTCTAAAAAATAACCATAATAATAATAATCACAATACTAATAATAATAATAATTTTGGTAATGAAATCTACCTTCCAAAGCCTTTCTAAAAAAATATGCCCTGAACCGGGTTTGAACTAGAGACCTCCCGCTCACCCGCAAACACTTAACCGTTCCCGCTGCCTTGTTTATCTGATTTATAAGGCAACCCAAACTATATATCTAGTATTTCATTCAGCCATGTTCATCATCTTCTTCACCAAGTTTAAAATCAAACAGGGGCAAAAACTCAACAACAATCGAACGGGTTTTCATTTATGACTTGTAAACAACATGAAACAAAAAAAAATGTGTTCATAATATAAAAAAAATGAGAAAAAAAAACAAATAAAATCCTACTGCTTGCTAGTAGCCAAGAAAAAAAAATTTATTTTCAATTTTGAGTTCGTTTTGGACAATCTTTACAACATGAAACATGTTTCAAATCATTCCTAAAATCAATCTAAATCATCAATTTAACTGGAAACTTCAACACAATTACGAATTTCGCGATTAACACTTTCTTTGACTTTTGACAAAATAACTTTGACTCGCAAATTCGATTTCGTTATTAAGAATTGGAAGTTGAGATTTTACAAGAAGTTTAAGTAAATGATTCCTAACAACTCTACATTTCTAGTTTTTGAAATTTGTTTCGAATTCTCGTTAGTGTATATCACTGTGAAGAACTCAATAACTCAAAAAATTGATTTTTAGATTAAGAGTGTTATAGGTTATGATTACAACATGAATTGTGTTGCAAATCATTCTTATAAACTTTATGAATCATCAAATTAACTGGAGATATCAAAACAAACTCGAATTTGATTCAAGAACACTTAGTTGACTTTGAAAATCAAAACTTTGACTCTCAAATTAGAAATTGATAGAAAGAATTGAAGATTGAAAACTTATAGATAGTTTAGATAGACGATTCCTAACAAGACTACATTATTATATTTTGGAAATTCATTCGAAATCAAAATATGGTGAAAAAAGATGAAGAACAGAGGTTTTAAGCTTTTTATTTATTTTTCTCTCTGATTTCATTGTGAATTGCAGAATATTACGTATATAGAGAGGTTGTATGATTAAGGTTTGTCTGTATTGATCCATGAAATTGACAGGTAACAAATTGGAGACATGAAGTACGTAAAATTTTCCAATCAGAAGAAAAAATAGAAAAAAAATAATATAAAAGAGGATAATGACCCTCAACTGCTTTTGTTTTTAGATGGGATTGAATTTGATTCTTGTAACCAGTTAAAGACACAAAACAAAAATCAGTACAATGAGATTGAGACTGGAAACAGAATATGATTCCATATGTGATTTTATTTAAAATTAGAAATTTGTAAAATATAAAGATATTACTAATAACAATAATAAAAATACTTAATAATAATAATTATGGTAAAAATAATAGTAATATTACTAATAAAAATAATACTAATAATAATAAGAATAATGATAAAAATAAAAATAATGATACTAGAAATTTTAAACAATAAAGATAATAATTATGTAAATGATAATAGTAAACTTATTAATGATACTAATAATGATATTAGTTATATTAATATTATTAATGATAATAATAACATTAATAATAATAATAATAATAATAATAATAATAATAATAATACCAATTACGCATATCAAGTTATATATATATATATATATATATACATATATATATATATACTTTATATTGGAAGTAATAATATTAAAAATTTTAATATCAATATTAACAACAATAATAATCATGAAAGTAATGAAGATAACATCAATATATTAATTATATTCACACTTGTAATTTATTATACTACCATTTATTATTTATGTAATACTATATTATACGATGACATTTACTGAATAGTTAATATTTATATATTTTATATATGTATTTAATAGGAATCTTATATAGATTCATAATAATATATATACATATTTATTTATTTATTTATTATTTTTTTTTACAGTAACTTAATTATTCTATTTATTATTTTACATTTTAAATTCCAATTAATTAAAGTATACATTATTAAATCAAAATATTATATATTCTTATATCTTATATTTATATCATATATATATATATATATATATATATATACACACACACACACACATATTTATTTACAATTAATTGTTCGTGAATCGTCGGGCATAGTCAAAGGGTAATTGATTACATGAATATAGATTTCAAAACTTTCGAGACTCAACATTACAGATTTTTGCTTATCGTGTCGGAATCATATAAAGATTAAAGTTTAAATTTGGTCGGAAATTCCCGGGTCATCACATTCACCTGGGAACGAGAAGATCAGATGAAGAGGAATACCCGCATTTATTTCCAGAAGATACGTCAACACCTCCAACTGCTTAAAATTTCGGGACGAAATTTATTTAACTGGTAGGTACTGTAGTGACCCGAACTTTTCCATGTTTATATATATATTAAATGAAATTGTTATTTACAAGATTAAGTGTTTCCAACATATTAAGCAATCAAACTTGTTAAGACTTGATTAATTGAAATAGGTTTCATATAGACAATTGACCACCCAAGTTGACCGGTGATTCACGAACGTTAAAACTTGTAAAAACTATATGATGCCATATATATGGATATATATATATATATATAAATATATATATATATATATATATATATATATATATATATATATATATATATATATATATATATATATATATATATATATATATATATATATATATAGTTAACATGATATTATGATAAGTAAACATATCATTAAGTATATTAATAATGAACTACATATGTAAAAATAAGACTACTAACTTAATGATTTTGAAACGAGACATATATGTAACGATTATTGTTGTAACGACATTTAATGTATATATATCATATTAAGAGATATTCGTACATCATAATATCATGATAATATAATAATTTAAAATCTCATTTAATATTATAAACATTGGGTTAACAACATTTAACAAGATCGTTAACCTAAAGGTTTCAAAACAACACTTACATGTAATGACTAACGATGACTTAACGACTCAGTTAAAATGTATATACATGTAGTGTTTTAATATGTATTCATACACTTTTGAAAGACTTTAAGACACTTAGCAAAATACTTCTACTTAACAAAAATTCTTACAATTACATCCTCGTTCAGTTTCATCAACAATTCTACTAGTATGCACCTGTATCCGTACTCGTACAATACACAGCTTTTAGATGTATGTACTATTGGTATATACACTCCAATGATCAGCTCTTAGCAGCCCATGTGAGTCACCTAATACATGTGGGAACCATCATTTGGCAACTAGCATGAAATATCTCATAAAATTACAAAAATATGAGTAATCATTCATGACTTATTTACATGAAAACAAAATTACATATCCTTTATATCTAATCCATACACCAACAACCAAAAACACCTACAAACACTTTCATTCTTCAATTTTCTTCATCTAATTGATCTCTCTCAAGTTATATCTTCAAGTACTAAGTGTTCTTCATAAATTCTACAAGTTCTAGTTTCATAAAATCAAGAATACTTCCAAGTTTGCTAGCTTACTTCCAATCGTGTATAGTGATCATTCAACCTCAAGAAATCTTTCTTATTTATAGTAAGATATCTTTCTAATACAAGATAATACTCATATTCAAACTTGGATTCAATTTCTATAACTATAACAATCTTATTTTGAGTGAAAATCTTACTTGAACTGTTTTCGTGTCATGATTCTGCTTCAAGAACTTTCAAGCCATCCAAGGATCCTTTGAAGCTAGATCTATTTTTCTCATTTCCAGTAGCTTTATCCAGAAAATTTGAGGTAGTAATGATGTTCATAACATCATTCGATTCATACATATAAAGCTATCTTATTCGAAGGTTTAAACTTGTAATCACTAGAACATAGTTTAGTTAATTCTAAACTTGTTCGCAAAAAAAAGTTAATCCTTCTAACTTGAGATTTAAAATCAAATAAACACATGTTCTATATCTATATGATATGCTAACTTAATGATTTAAAAACTGGAAACACGAAAAACACCGTAAAACCGGATTTACGCCGTCGTAGTAACACCGCGGGCTGTTTTGGGTTAGTTAATTAAAAACTATGATAAACTTTGATTTAAAAGTTGTTCTTCTGGGAAAATAATTTTTCTTATGAACATGAAACTATATCCAAAAATCATGGTTAAACTCAAAGTGGAAGTATGTTTTCTAAAATGGTCATCTAGACGTCGTTCTTTCGACTGAAATGACTACCTTTACAAAAACAACTTGTAACTTATATTTCCGACTATAAACCTATACTTTTTCTGTTTAGATTCATAAAATAGAGTTCAATATGAAACCATAGCAATTTGTTCACTCAAAACGGATTTAAAATAAAGAAGTTATGGGTAAAACAAGATTGGATAATTTTTCTTGTTGTAGCAACGTGAAAATTGGTAACAAATCTATATTAATCATATCCTAGCTAACTTATATTGTATTATACATGTATTCTAATATATTATGTAATTTTGGGATACCATAGACACGTATGCAAATGTTTTGACATATCATATCGACCCATGTGTATATATTATTTGGAACAACCATAGACACTCTATATGCAGTAATGTGGGAGTTAGCTATACAGGGTTGAGGTTGATTCCAAAAATATATATACTTTGAGTTGTGATCTAGCCTGAGACGTGTATACACTGGGTCGTGGATTGATTCAAGATAATATATATCAATTTTTTCTGTACATCTAACGTTGGACAACTAGTTGTAGGTTACTAACGAGGACAGCTGACTTAATAAACTTAAAACATAAAAATGTATTAAAAGTATTGTAAATATATTTTGAATATACTTTGATATATATGTACATATTTGTTATAGGTTCGTGAATCGACCAGTGGCCAAGTCTTACTTCCCGACGAAGTAAAAATCTGTGAAAGTGAGTTATAGTCTCACTTTTAAAATCTAATATTTTTGGGATGAGAATACATGCAGGTTTTATAAATGATTTACAAAATAGACACAAGTACGTGAAACTACATTCTATGGTTGAATTATCGAAATCGAATATACCCTTTTTATTAAGTCTGGTAATCTAAGAATTAGGGAACAGACACCCTAATTGACGCGAATCCTAAAGATAGATCTATTGGGCCTAACAAACCCCATCCAAAGTACCGGATGCTTTAGTACTTCGATATTTATATCATATCCGAAGGGTATCCCGGAATGATGGGGATATTCTTATATATGCATCTTGTTAATGTCGGTTACCAGGTGTTCACCATATGAATGATTTTTATCTCTATGTATGGGATGTATATTGAAATATGAAATCTTGTGGTCTACTGTTACGATTTGATATATATAGGTTAAACCTATAACTCACCAACATTTTTGTTGACGTTTAAAGCATGTTTATTCTCAGGTGAATATTAAGAGCTTCCGCTGTTGCATACTAAAATAAGGACAAGATTTGGAGTTCATGTTTGTATGATATTATGTAAAAACTGCATTGAAGAAACATATGTCGATGTAATATACTTCTATTGTAAACCATTATGTAATGGTCGTGTGTAAACAGTATATTTTAGATTATCATTACTTGATAATCTACGTAATGCTTTTGAAACCTTTATTGATAAAATAAAGGTTATGGTTGTTTTAAAAATGAATGCAGTCTTTGAAAAACGTCTCATATAGAGGTCAAAACCTCGCAACGAAATCAATTAATATGGAACGTTTATAATCAATATGAACGGGACATTTCAGCAGTACAGGCTGCGCTACATACCAACAATAACTCCGAATCTAGCAATGCAGCTAACGGCGCAAGAAATCATGTAGGATGCACCTACAAAGAATTCACTGCCTGCAAACTTTGGAATTTGATGGAACCGAAGGACCGATCGTATTGAAACGGTGGACCGAGAAGGTCGAATCGGTGTTTGCCATAAGTAAGTGTACTGAAGAGGACAAAGTGAAGTACGCTACGCATACCTTCACAGGTACTGCGTTAACATGGTGGAATACCTATCTAGAGCAAGTGGGACAAGATGATGCTTACGCACTACCGTGGTCAGCATTCAAGCACTTGATGAACGAGAAGTACCGTCCCAAAACCGAGGTCAATAAGCTCAAGACAGAACTTAGAGGGTCACAGAATTGTGCCTATTGTGTCCGAGAGCATTCGAAGATGAGGGAGAGAAGATCGACGCGTTTGTAAAAGGATTACCGGAAAGAATCCAAGAAGATATAAGTTCAAACGAGCCCGCCTCCATACAACAGGCATGTAGAATGGCTCACAAACTAGTGAACCAGATTGAGGAAAGAATTAAAGAATAGGCGGTTGAAGAGGCCAATGTGAAGCAAGTCAAAAGAAAGTGGGAGGAAAACGGTGATAAGAATCACCAATACAACAATAACAGCAATTACAACAATAATCGCAACAACTATCCCAACAATCGCAACATCAATCGCAACTACAACAAACGGCCCAACAACAACAACAACAACAACAACAACAACAACAACAACAACAACTACAACAATCATCCCAACAACAATAACAACCGCAACAACAACAACAATCAGAAGCAGCTATGCCAAAGGTGTGAAAAGTATCACTCGGGGTTCTGCACCAAATTTTGCAACAAGTGTAAAAGAAATGGTCATAGCGCGGCGAAGTGTGAGGTCTACGGACGAGGGGTTAACAGAACGAAAGGAAAAAATAGTGTCGGAACGAGTAATGGCGGAGCAAGTAGTGTCAGAGCAAGTTATGCCAATGTAGTTTGTTATAAATGTGGAAAACCGGGTCACATTATTAGAAATTGCCCGAACCAGGAGAACACGAATGGACAAGGCCGCGAAAGAGTTTTCAATATTAATGCGGTAGAGGCACAGGAAGACCCGAAGCTTGTTACGGGTACGTTTCTTATTGACAATAAATCTTCTTACGTTTTATTTGATTCGGGTGCGGATAGAAGCTATATGAGTGGAGATTTTTGTGCTAAATTAAGTTGTCCATTGACGCCGTTGGATAGTAAATTTTTACTCGAATTAGCAAACGGTAAATTAATTTCAGCAGATTATATATGCCGGAATCGAGAAATTAAACTAGGTAGCGAAATATTTAAGATTGATTTGATACCAGTAGAGTTAGGGAGTTTTGATGTAATAGTTGGCATGGACTGGCTGAAGAAGGTGAAAGCAGAGATCGTATGTTATAAAAATGCAATTCGCATTGTACGAGAAGAAGGAGAACCCTTAATGGTGTATGGAGAAAAGGGCAACACGAAGCTACATCTTATTAGTAATTTGAAGGCACAAAAACTTATAAGAAAAGGTTGCTATGCTGTTCTAACACACGTCGAGAAAGTACAAACTGAAGAAAAGAGCATCAATGATGTTCCCGTCGCAAAAGAATTTCCCGATGTATTTCCGAAAGAATTACCGGGACTACCTCCACATCGATCTGTTGAATTTCAAATAGATCTTGTACCAGGAGCTGCACCAATAGCTCATGCTCCTTACAGACTCGCACCCAGCAAGATGAAAGAACTACAAAGCCAACTGCAAGAACTATTAGAACGTGGTTTCATTCGACCAAGCACATCACCATGGGGAGCTCCTATTTTGTTTGTCAAGAAGAAGGATGGTACATTTAGGTTATGTATTGACTACAAAGAGTTGAACAAACTTACCATCAAAAACCGTTATCTACTGCCGAGAATTGACGACTTATTTGATCAACTACAAGGCTCTTCGGTTTATTCGAAGATCGATTTACGTTCTGGATATCATCAAATGCGTGTAAAGGAGGATGATATTCCAAAAACTGCTTTTAGGACGCGTTATGGTCATTACGAGTTTATGGTTATGCCGTCTGGATTGACTAACGCACCAGCTGTGTTCATGGACCTTATGAACCGAGTGTGTAGGCCATATCTTGACAAGTTTGTCATTGTTTTCATCGATGACATACTTATTTACTCAAAGAATGATCAAGAGCACGAAGAACATTTGAGAAAAGTGCTAGAAGTATTGAGGAAAGAAAAACTGTACGCTAAGTTTTCAAAGTGAGCATTTTGGTTGGAAGAGGTTCAATTCCTCGGTCACATAGTGAACAAAGAAGGTATCCAGGTGGACCCGGCAAAGATTGAAACCGTTGAAAAGTGGGAAACCCCAAAAACTCCGAAGCATATACGTCAATTTTTAGGATTGGCTGGTTACTACAGAAGATTCATCCAAGATTTCTCCAAAATAGCAAAACCCTTG